>NC_143476.1:86575626-86911459 GCF_987193195.1 Phasianus colchicus | reverse complement strand
TTTATCAGGCTAGGTTGAAATTAGCTGGAAAGCTTTCTGTGATGGGAGACTGAGAAACCAGTGGAAAAAAAAAAAATCATATGTCCTTCTCTTAGAAAAAATATTCTGACAAGTGACAGTTCTTTGATATAATTTTACAAAATCATTTCTAATTTTTCAAAGACTAATTATATTTCAAGTGAAAGATTTATAATGTTACCAATGTACATCTTGTCCACCACTTCCCCCTGCCCCCAAATGGTTTTCTGTCTTGACTTTGTTACACACGGATTTATGAAGAAAGCTTATAAAACCTAACTGAGCATGACAAATTTGCTGTGGGATTTTCAAAACAAATATACAGCAGTATGTTGCAAGGATACAATTTTCTATAAAATTCTGTATAATGGTTTAACAATTCCACAGAAAGATTTCATTCTTTACTGTGTTATGTTGCATCTCAGAATATCTTTTATGTAACTCTACCCTTGTCCTTCTTTTAAATCCTGTTGTGCCGGAACAAAATAAAAGAAGATTACATTTATATGTCGTATTCCATCTGGATAAGTAAAAATCATGTTTATAGCTACCTGCCACCATGAATGTAACCATATCTTGTGTGAAGGGTGTGCAGGCTCACCTTATATAAAAGTACACTAATAAATACTCTGCACTTCTCAATGCATTGAGGAAGCTTTTTATAAAGATTATATTAGCACTGCATTTGGTAAGATGTCCTTCAATACTTATGGAAACTAAAACAATTAAATACCAGTTAGGAAAAAAAAAAAAAAAAAAAAAAAAATCTTTCAGTATTTGCATGTTATGGGTTCTGTCCTGGAGCAGGACAAGGAGAGGATGATGTAGTATCATTGGTTGCTACTTCATTTTTTTATACATCATCCAAATGCAGAACTTGCATCTGAGTATGCAAATTACAGCCTGGTTTGATATAAATTAAAAGAGAGATATTATTTAATGTACCTTCTCAATTTACACTACCATTCAGTTTCTGAGGAAACTGGAAGTGATGTTCCACATGTATTCTTCTATGGTGTGGCATGGCTCTGATTACCTCATTTAAGAACTACTCAACCTACGTCAGCATTTAAATGCTGCCTGCATCACCATTTTACTTCAGATTGGGAAATCACTTTTTAATTGAATCTTTTCATCATCCCCGCATATCAGACTGATATTAATGTCAGCAAATAGTCTCAAAGCACACTGACAAGATTTCTTTAGGATAAAAATGAACGAGAATGATCAATATGCATCAAACGTAAATAACAGCAGTTCAACCCACAGAAATATCAGTTTTGGTCTGATATAACTGCCCATAATGCATATGGTGTGGATGTATGGACTCCCACATCAACTGCTTTTCTTTGTAGATATGCTTCTGTAACATCACACTACATGCTGACCTACATGCTGAAGCAGGTACAGCTTCCAAGAAGTTTCTGTAATGGCCAGGAGGACAGAGTTGCAATGTAATAGATCCTGGACCTGGATAATAGGCCTGTTCTTCTGGATTGGAAATAAGTGCAATTCAGTTTAGAGGAAATATAATGTGACTAAATAACTTGTATTTCTTCCTTTGGCCTTGGCAGAAGCTGATCTACAATATATTTGTATTTCATCCTTCTAATAAGTATTCCAGAAAAAGTATAAAAATATTCATTATGTAACTTACTCTTCAGAGTTCAAATTAATTGTATTCTTTTTAGAATAAGCATATTTTAATTACAGAAATTTAGAATTAATGCAATATATTTTTGCAAACATTTTTATTAGGCATTCTACATAGCTTTTAAAACAATGCTGAACAATTATTGCTCTGGTTTGGTATTTTTTCTAAAACATTCATAATCCCATTGAATCATTGTGCTATGTGATAATTTATCACAAATTTGCAATTATAACCTTTTTCTAATTTTTGAAAATTATTATTATGATTTTGTTTAGCATTCGTCTTCACAAAAAAAAAAAAAAAACAAACAAACAAAAAAAAAAAACTACTGTACTGTTCTCCAGTATTGAATAAGTGATAGTGATAATCCATTTTGTGACTACTCTGCCAGTATATCATCAGTGGTTATATGCACTTGTATACTTGTATCTTGGTCACATATTATTAAACCACGTTAAATCATTGCCTTCTGTGAATTCACACAGAGGTACAGTTTGTAAACAACTTTCTCTCTCTTTCTCTCTCCTTTTTTTTTTTTTTTTTTTTTTTTTTCCTTCATTTTCATTTTCTTTATCCAAAGAAGCACTTTTGCTTGAAGCTGTTAGAATGTAGTTTTCTCAGACTCTGTCTTTGGAGCAGCTGATTTCAGTAGAATCACAGAATGGCCTGGGTTGAAAAGGACCACAGTGATCATCTAGTTTCAACCCCCCCTGTCCAAGTTCCTAGGGTGGCTTCCCTTCCTTCCAGTGTATTGATTGCACTGCTCAGCATGGTGTCATCCAACTTGCTGAGGGTGCACTAGATGCCATTGTCTATGTCACTGATAAACATGTTGAAAAGCACCGGTCCCAAGACTGACTCCTGAGGGACATCACTTGTGACTGGCCTCCACTCTGATACAGAACCATTGATCACAACCCTTTGACTGTGACCATCCAACCAATTCTTAATCCACTGAACAGTCCATCCTTTGGATGCATCCCTTTACAATTTAGAAAGAAGGATGTGATGAGAGACCGTGTCAAAGGCTTTGCAGAAGTCCAGATAGTTGACATCTGTCGCCCTCCCCCATCCACCAATGTTGTCTGTCCATCATAGAAGTCCACCAGATTGGTCATGCAAGATCTGGCCTTGATGAAGTCATGCTGGCTGTCTCGAATCACCTCTTTATCTCATATGTCCCTTAACATAGTTTCTAGGAAGTTTTGCTCCATGAACTTCCCAGGCACATGGGTGAGTAGGGGGAGAAGGGGTTTTACAGGGCCAGTTTTCCTATTTAACTGAATTCATGGAGTATAGGAGAATTTTGGCAGAAGCTTATGACAGTTTATTTATTTATACTGCTCCAGAAGTAGGCCAGAACCACCTTATTTCATTAGCTGGTATGAGCTAGAAAAGAAAAGAGAGGAGTTTGGAGAAAGGATCATTTCAGTTCCTGAAACTAAGCATTTATACATTATATGTTAAAAGAATTCAGAAAGATCCTTGTAGAGGGATTCAGGCTAGCAACTAAGAGAATATATGCACTAAGACTGAGAAAATAGTGTAAATAGTTCTAGTAAGATAATTTACCTGAACCACAAGAAGTTACATGGCTCACCAATCCCTTACTTAATTCACTACTTCATCTTCCTTTAATTGCTACTTTGAGAAAACAACTTTGTAGAAGTTCCTTAACATTTCAGCCAGATATTTCTAACATACATTCCAGACACCCATTATGGCTTTCTCTTTCAATCTTTTTTCAAGGTGTACAAAGCATTGAAGCATAAGAGTTCTGGCTAACTCTAACACATTATGTTACAATTTGTAGGGAAAGAAATGTTGAGCTTCTACCTAAGAGTGATGCACAATTAATAGATAAGTTTCTAACAGAATCAAACTGAGGATGCAAACAAAAGCCTCTGCATTTTTTATTTTTTATTTTTTTCTGATTGCTTTCTTTTTTCTTTTATTTTTTTTTAAATTTCTGCTGTGAGAGAATGATACCTTAGTCACATGGTTAGACAGCTGAGCTTTCTATAGATAGGAGATGCTCAAACACAACTTAGTTATCTTAAAATCCCCATTAGCTTGGGAATCTGTAAATAAACAACCAAATATAAACATATCAAAATAGCAAAGTACAGACTACTCTTAATAATTTTCAAAATTAGGTGAATTTCACAGCAGGAAGAAAAAGAAAAAAATTGTAATTTTCTTCTGTCAAGATATACATTAGAAGTTTGAGATTTTGAACTCTTGTGGCTAGAAACAAACACTTATGTAAAACATTAGCTACCCATACCTCTATTTTGTCTTTGGAGAATAAATACTGTCTTACTCTGCTTACTTGGTTAGATGTAATTGTATATCTAAGATAGTTGACAAACTTCTTCCTATAAATGGTTAAAAAAAAAAAAAAAAAAAAATCCAAAAAGGAATTAATCTCACCTTAACTTTGATGCCTGCCTCGCTCCAATTAGTGGAGGGAGAGGAGAGAGGAGATTCTTTAATATATGTATCCCCAATGAGATTAAGACATGAGTCAACTTGCTTTGAGCCAAAAGAGTAGAACAAAACAAAACAGAACAAAAGAAAACAAAACAAAAACAGCCATTGTCTTTCACGTTGCCTGAATCATTTTCTGAAAGTGATTGCTTCTCTTTTCAGTGAAGATATATTACAGAGAATTGGAAAGCAAACTATTAGATATTTAAAGTTAGGAGAAGGCAGTTCCACAATTTTCAAGTGTATTTGAATAAATTAAATAAAAACAATATTGCTTTTTCAAATATCATTCTTTATAAAGTCTGAAGTTATCAAAGATGGAAATCACAGCTGTAGAAAAATTAAATGCTTCCCTAGTTCTCATTTGTTAATATTTAAGCTGTAGAAGGTGATTGGAGTGATGCACAGAACAGCCAGTAGGTCTTGACAAATGAATTATTTGTCCCCAAAATAAAAGCTTCTACTAATAGACTATTGTAGAAAATGAAGAACTCCATGACAGGATTTTGAGCCAGAATAAGTGACAAATAATACGGACATACAAAGTGAAAAAAAAAAAAAAAAAAAAAAAAAGATCTTGTCTCAGGGAATTAAAAAAATTATCAACAGACATCAATTTAGATATTAAGTGGAAAGCTGATGTTGACTTTGATTGACAGAACAGTAGTACTGGATGTGTATGATAGATGGATAACTTCTTTGTAAGAATCAGATAAAGTAATACAATTATATATATTAGTTAGACAGATATAACTATTATGAAGGACCAAGAGTACAAATAGACAGGTAATTAAAGCAGATGGAAAGCCAGATTACTAAGAATAAGAAATGTAATGGTGATACAAAATAGCAAAAGAAGTAGTACTCTGTGAGCTCCCTGTTAGACCTGTTAGAAGTTGTTCCATTACCTATTTCACAATAACATATATATATATGTGTTTTTATATATATATATATAGTTATATATAGTTATATATATAGTTATATATATAGTTATATATATATATATAAGTAAATTTAAGGTATCTTTATACCTTTAAGCTCAATAGTTTTCTGCATTAGCTTGATACACATATCAAAATGTGCACTATTTCTTAAATTGGTAGACAGAGCAGGTTTGATGTTAACATTTATGCATTTAGGTTTCACACAATGCTTAAAATGCATTTCTCCTTCAAAGATTTGTACAGCTTTCAGCTTATAATATATTGTTGGGTATATTAAGGTACACTGAATCCTGATTCACAGCTTTCTAAATGGCTATTTAGAGTTTATACCAAGCAGAAATTCAATGTATTCAATATGTAGTGCCTCTCTCATTAACTCTAGTAATTTGCTTAAATAGTAATGTTGAACTGATAATTGAAATATTGTCTAAGTCATGCATTTTAATTTAAAAGAAAAAATGCTTGAAATATTGTTAATTTCATCTTTTTTTGTTTTTTCTTCCCTTCCCCTGCCCCCTCCCCATCCATCACTAACAAGCATATTTATTTCAATCTCCACTTTGGGATCCTCATTTCCCTCATTTCTTAGCTGTCTAGAATTTTGTAATAATAGCATATTTATTTCAAATAGGATCATGGTGGAATCTTGAAATACTTTATGAACTTCTTGTTGAAAATCCGTCACAACTGGAATATGAAATATAGCATCTAGCAGCATCCAGAAACATGTTACAGTATGTCAACACACTATATAAAGAATACTTGAATGGAAGAGTACAAGGGGAATTTCTAAAAGGTTGATTGTAGAGGAATTTGGCTAAGACTGTAATTTTATACACAGGTTTTTTGCTGTTTTATTTGGTTTTCTATGCAGTCCTAGAAAAATAGGCATTAAAAAAGGATGCTTTGAAAGTGACAAATTAATATTAAAGAACATATATATTTTTCTAATACTTTGATTTTTTTTTTTTTTTTTTTTTTTCCTTAAGCAATGAGTATAGTAAAACTGTAGAACTGTGTGCTACAAACTGGCAGTTTATTGGAATGTAAATAATAATTATCAGTTCACAAGATGCTGAACCTGTTTTTTTTTTTTCTTACATGTTACCTAAAGTTACACTTTTAACGCCTTGTTTGGATGCTCAAAATGGAGATTTAACAGCCCCCCAAAAAGCTAAAAATCTTGTTAAAGACAGATTTGGAAACACCTTTTTACTTGGGTAAAAAGAAAAATAAGCAAATGTATAGTTATAGCTATAGCTATACATAATTATTCTCCTGTATTTTTTATGTATTTTTATCTTTTGAATCAATCAAAAATTCATTTTTTATCTCTGAAGCTACATATGAGATAACAGCTTGATTTTACACTGGCTGTTATGTTAACTGGAATGGTCAAGTCACTGGCAGTCCTGCTGTAATTCACTGCTAACACAGCTGCTTCAGGGAAGCTGAGATATATCTTATCAGGAAACAAACAAGCAGCAAAAATGTCTATTCCATAGCTTTAAATATTTTTAAAGTTGTATTTTTTGCTTAGAATTTTGATTCTTTTTCTTTAGAGCATCTTCCTTCCTCCTCCCAGTATATTGCAACTTTAGGAGAAATGTACTATTCCCCAGTTAGTTAATACCCTTAGGATCCACTTAAGTATTGCACTGTGCTTGAGGATTACTTTCAATCAATCAATATTTTACATTCTTTGAGTACATACAATTATTCCCTGCTCTCCCCCCCTCTCCCCCCCCCCCCCCCCCCCCCGCTCCCCATAGCCTCTCCCCTACCCCCCCAGCCACTTTTGGTCAATTTGCTGCTATTGGCTCCTTGTTTTCCTTCTATTTACTGTCTTTTTCTCTCGGAAATGACACATCCCACAGCAATATTGCCAAGGAAAAGCCCATTCTGCTGCTTTCTCTTCCATTTCCACTGCCTCCCTGATTCACCTTCTCTTCTTGCAAAGAGCATTCTTAGCTCTAGAAACTGAGCTTTTCCCCTTGTCGCTGAGGTCCTGACACTCAATCTGCATAGCTCTTATCTGTCCTGCACAGAAGGAGGAAGGGAGAGATGTGAGAGACTATTTGTTGCAGTTCAAAGTCAGTTTTCTTTTATGTTTGTTTCTCTTTTCTCTCCCACCTCCCCCTGCCCCATTTTAATTCTCCCCTCCTCCTGCCCCAAGATAAATAGAGGTAGAAAGGACAAGTGGTTTTGATTAGCATTTAAAATGCTGTCAACTTTTAATGAAAGTATAACCTCCAACCATCAACTTTGTACAAACTGTAGACAAGGTTGCAAACAGAATGCTAATATTTTTGGCATGCTTTGGCCAGACTGCCCTTCAGTGAACTTCTCTTGTTGTTAATTTGTTATGTCAGCGCACATTAGTAGTTTTCTGAAGTCTAAACTGGCAAGAGTATCAGCCTTAAGGAGACAGAATATATAAGAGTTTGCTGATACTGATATTATTATTTATTTGTGTACAATGCTTTGAGGTCTGGGTCCTTCAGCACTGTACATTCAGCAGACCTGAAGTTTAGCAGATGGAGCTTTCCCAAAGGGGCTTATCACTTAAGTGTAAAATGAGAGACAAGAAGTGAAGATGACAAAGAGAGAGGGTGCAGAAATACCAGGTGAGATAATTCTATGTGACATGAGTTGCTTACATAAAGAGACTACATTTTTTACAAGCGTGTGCAATTGGCTGCATAAGCGCTTTATATGTATTTCTAAGAAGTCGTTGCTTTGTAGATTGAAGGAAGAATTTGAAAGAAGTGATGACATGGCTTTGTAGGTATTCATAAAGGTGTATGTATTCCTCCCTATACACAGAGGGAGGAAACTGTAAATACGGTGTGGGAAAATTTGAGCAGCAGAGCAGCAAAGGTTGACAGTGTTGGCACTGTTCTGAATATTCTATTATGCTTGGAATATTCATTTTGTTATTAAACTACATGTGAAAAATCACAGGTTAATTTGGCTTTTTCTGACTGACTCACTTTTATACTTACCAGAAATTTTTCTATCATATAAAATAGTCACAAATTTCACAGAAATTTCTATTTAAAATGAGTCAAAGAGAAAAATTGTACAAACTACCACAAAATTCATTGTTTCTTTGCTGTTGACATTATACCAGTTGGGTATGCAGATCGCTTCATAGTTTTAGATCAAAGCAAGTATAGGAAGCAAGATGAAATTACTTTTTTGTTTGATAAATTTCTTGAAGTACATTCTGAAAATTGAAATAAACAATGTAAATTCTACCTCACTTCACTGTCCATCACATGGTTGTCTTTACCACCTATGTGATATATTTATATGTATGTGTAAATAAATGCAAACTTACACCCAATGAGATATTCATTTTTAAGTGAAGTTTATTTAAATAAGTTGTTCTGGTATGACTGAAATGAAGTCAGTGATGGCATGCAATGACTGTTAAATGGTGCAGATCAATGCTATTAGAAGGAGCAGAGAATAGTTTGATGTCTGACTGAAACATGAAAAACTCAATCTTGTGATCACAGAGGCTCATTGCAGCAGTATATAGGTGTCTCTTTGTATTTATTTACCAAAAAATGGTGTACTTGCCTGAGTGGGAATCTCAGATCTCTGTAGTATGAAACAGATATCAAATGAAGTTAAGAAAATGGACTCAGGGAGTGTGTGGGCTACAATACTCTCTATGAAGTGTTTCAAGGACAGAGGTACTCATACTACACAATGTACAGCTTGTGTGATATATGAACATACACCCTGGAATGGATGTCTGTGTACCTGCCTAGATAAGATATGAATACATGCTAGACTTTTACACATAAGAGGGGGAAAAAAAAAAAAGAAAGAAAAAAAAAAAAAAAAAGGAAGAATTAAAAATAAAGGTCATGAAATTTCATCATCTCCATATTTAAGGTTACACTAAGCACTCCGCAAATAACAAGATGCTTTAATACCCTACTTGCACTTTAGTCTCATTTAATATAAAACCTATGAAAGATTATTCCTGAAGTCATTATCTTTAACTATTGAAAGCATAGATCATGCCTAAGCGACTTAAGTGCCATGGGAACTCTCAATGTGATAATGCTGAAGATCTGATATATGTCTTTTGGTCACTATCAGAGTCAAATGACACACAGAAGAAGAGTAACATTAACTGTGAAGAATGAAAATTGTTCTGCAGGCAGCCATACTCATAAGCCTACTGAAAGCTCATGAGTGAACAACAGCATGTAGAATATTGCTGATTTCAAAATGGCTTTAATGAAATATTATGAATGAATTGTTTTACCTGTTAATCCCATTTGCTTAGTAGATTGTCTTAGGGGTGGAAGTGAATTCCTTGTGCTTTTTGCTTGGAGAGGAAATTAGAATGATTACCAAGAGTTACTGTACTTTTCACTACCCTATTCAAGTGAAATGCCCTAAGATAGCTGACAGTTAAGAAAAAAATAATCCAGCCATATTTGGCTGGAGGGTTTATAATCTGGCAAGTAGCTATGTACAAATAATAGAACAGAGGCATAGCACTTTAACATAAGGAGTTAAAAACTCCGTGTGTTTAAAGAAAGGAAAATAACAGTTAGGAATATGAAAGAAAAGGCAATTATATAAAAGAGATAATTATAATTTAATTAGAGCACATGATATGCACAGAAATCATGACACGAGGGGGATACTGCTGATCATCCAGACGAAGATGATTTTACATCATTTCCAGGAATACCTTGTGGACAACATAAACTCACTATTTATTGATTTTTAGAATTGTTTATTTGTTTATTTGTTAATATTGCATAAAGATAAATTCACAAGTTTGTTAAAGAAAAACAAACAATAATAACAAAAAATATTTCTGACCTATTAGTCCATTCGTAGTAACTGTGAAGGTACTGAAGACTCCAAGAAATGGATTCTCTGTTTAGGTTTGCTAAATCTTTCTACAAAACTTAAAGTGAGTTGCAGATGCTCTGCTTATGACTTTGATTACCCTCAAAAACTTTCAGTTATACTTACCTTCTTCAACAGTCATGTCAATTGAAGGCTGGTAAGGGGTTTGAAATTCCAGAAAGTAATATGCTGTCTCAATCCAACATCTCGTTATCCAATTTCAGCTGTTTTGTGCCCTTTATCTCCTCTGCCAGTGTTTTTCTGACTTTAGTTGCTTTTTGAAAATAAATAAATAAATAAAATAGTGTAATGTATATCTTTCATCCTGACTTTTGATTAGAGATTATCAAATTATTTTGTGAACTTAATATTCTCTGAAGATACAACTTTTTTTAAAAAAAATCAAATTATGCATAAAATGATCTTTATTGTTGTACACATTTATATTTAACTACTTGATGAATACATTAGAGGAAAAAAATTTGGCTCTTTGGAAGAGAAAACAGAAGAAAAAAATATTGGTGTCCTGGTTGCCTACATCTTGCTTTTTCACTGCCTTATTTTAAGGTGTATGATTAGTTAAAGGCATTGATTATTCTCCACATAATAATATCTGTAAGAGCAGATATTCAGCAGAAGAAATTCTTCTTTTTCTTTTTTCCTTTTTTCCCCTTTAAAAAAAAAAAAATCTTAATTTTTAAGACGTTAAACAAAAAAGAAAAAAAAAGGAAAAAAAAAAATAGAAGAAGAAAGCCAATTATATTTAAATTTATCCAGCTGCTGTCCTTTGTGCTGGTTTATCAGGGATCTGGAATATCAGCAGATCAAGAATAGTCTCTATAAATCAAACTGAAGAAATTTCTCTTACTCAGTTTTTTTCTAGTACTAAAATTCCATGCATCATGAAATATGGAAATTCAATTGAAAAGCAATAATTCTCCAATTACTTGTTTGAAAAAGCTTCTATTGATAGATTTAATAAATAAATAAATAAATAAAAGTATGAAGACTTTTGAATTGGAAATTAACAAGCCATTAGTTTGGGCTTAAAAGAAAAACAACTACAAAAACAAGAACCTTAGACATCTGAATTGATATGAATTGTTTGTTATTTTAATTTAGTTTTCAAAAAGTCTTGAAGGTCCCAAATATCTTCTTCTTATATGCGTTAATGAATAGTGTTGTTATTTTTATCTCCCTCTCTTTGTGACTTTCCTCTCCTTTCCATCTATGCAAGTAGAATGTGAAATACTTAAATATATGCAGAGAAAAATCCAAACATATTAATAATGAGAAAATAAATTTTGCTATTTCAGTTAGCCTTTGTTAAGGCTAATTTGATTTGATTGTGATGCATAGATGATATCTTGAGACATAAAGATTAGATCCTACTCTCAGCTTCTCTGGAATTATTAATTTGCTAGCTGAGACATAGGATTAGGAACACAGAATCCTGGGGCATATTCCTCACTTAGTTATTTTCTTGCTGTGAATAGTCCAACAAATCACTTAATCTCTTTATATTCTATTTCATTTATCTATAATTGTTATTATTAAATAGGTATTAAAAATGTCCAGAGTTGGTAAGTGACACTTATTGAAAAATTTACTGATTAAGAAACATGCCAAAGCTTTGCCTATGGGGACAACTTCTGTAACTCTTAGACTGTTCTGAGATCTCTAGATACATCAGATTATATATAGATAAAAAATCTTAGAGGCAACAGAATGCATATTCACTACCATAGATACAGCATATTATGTTATTCATACATACGCACACCTATATGCACATGCACTTTGTTCTTCCCATTCCTTCTGAGCACTTTTCTCCAATTGCACATAAATTTCATCCTTGTTCTGTAATAATATTGCAGTCATTGAATTACCATAAATAAACCAAACATGAGGATTGGCACATAAAGTTGTCCTATGTTCATATAAGATCTGACCTTGGAACGAAGAATACTTTACATCCGTGATGATTCTATCTGTTGTTGATGAATCATAATTCATGCTTATGTTTAAGCACTGCTGACAGTAACAGCTGACAGCTAGTTAGGAAGAAAAAAGTCCATAGCAACTGAATTCTTCTCTCCAGAAGAAAAATAAAACAAGTTGTATATGACTGGTTTTGCATATGAACAAAGTGATTAAAAGATTGTCCAGTAGATTTTTGTAAACTAAATGAATGTTCTGTCCGCACTGTCTCTTTAAGTACAGCAACATTTATTTGCTCATTTTCATATGTCACTATGGTTTCAGTTTTAGCTTTGGAGATTTTTTTGTTAGCTATTTCATATTTCAATTTTTTTTCTCAAGCCAACAAGATTTAATATGTAAACTTCAATGATATAATGCTATTCTTTTTAGTTCAGATGGAATAAGAAATATCTAACAATGCTCTTACTGCAAGCCCAATTCATTAGGTTGTTGACGGTCAGTCAGTTTTCAGAGCTGTTGAAAAGATGCTGCAAATATGGAAGGTTGTTTTCTGAATGATTTATTTATTTATTTATTTATTTTTCCCCATAGTTATGTCCCTACACATTGATTTACTCCTATTATTGTCCTATGGAAATCAGTGGAGGAAGAGGAAAAGAGGACAGACAGTAGAGAGGGTGAGAAACAAGTATAACAACTGGAACAGTTTTATGAGATTATTTATCATGGTTGAGGAATCAAATTTCTTGTACTAAGACTTTGTTGTAAATTCCTTATTAGAAACTAATAGATTATACAAGTGTATTATAATTGTAACTATTAACTTTCTGTCCTCAGCATTCTGGATCCACAAGAGCATTTATGACTCAAGCAGTTTGTAAATTAACTAATCAATCAATTAATTAATTAATTTAAAGGAGAAAATGTGACTCTATTCTTTTTGTTTGTAAGTGAGATAATTGAAAGTAATATGGTCAGATGACTCAACCTTATTTTGTCTGTTCTCCAAAATATGGGACTGAATAATGAAATCAATAACTGGTCAAACATGCTTATCTGAAATTTATTCTCATATGGAAAATAATTCCATATGAGAATATGGAATTCCAGCTCTCCCAAAATCAGATCCTCACTTCTCTAAAGAAAAGTTACAGAGACAAAAAATTAGTTTGTTTTTCGAGCTATCTCACATTCCCCTAAATACAAGGCTTACTGGTGTGGATATCATATTACCCTAACATATCTAAGGAGCCTTTAGAGTTGGACTGCAATACAGCTAACCAGATCAGTCTGAAAAAAAAAGTATTTTAGTTTTCTACATGGATAGCCTTACACACAGACTTGTTTCTTACAGAACAACAATCAGTATTGTTCAGTTTATCTCCACTATTTTTTTTTTCCTGAATCTGGTTATCTTTCTTATTTAAAAGTACAAGGCAGATACACTAACAAACCAAACTGAAAGAAGGCACTGAATTAATTCTTACCATCAAGAAAGGTGCAGTAGGTCTTTGCTTCCTCCAGCTGCTCTAGTCCAGCACATAGTCTGACTGATGGGGCCCAGCCCGCTCATGTCTTGGGACCTAGGTTCCTCTATCCCATCTGGAGAACACAACTGCCACTTTTGCCTCTGTAGATTCAATCAGTAACAAAAGTGAGCAGTCGTCCAGACAGACAAATGTAGATAGGCAAAAAGGACACTGACATGGCCAGTCATGCATTCGGACAGCCAACACCTACCTTCAGCAGCACTCAGACACAAGGCTCATACAAATAGGTGGCAATCACCTTCCTCTTCTCCAGTGTGTTATGAATGTATATTCTATATACATATATGTAAAGAGAGATAGATATCTTATATTAACAGTTCATATGCTCTTTTCTAACACAAATAATAATAACAATAATAAATATTCCTTCTTTAATGTTAAGCATGGATAAAATTTTGCATAATTTTCAAAAAAAAATCTAGATAGGTATGACCACTGGATAAAGAATATGAGTTATCTGTGCAGCCATTCAATATTAATTTTACAGATAAGTCAATAAACTTTGCTCATCAGATTTCCTTAGTGAAATACAATGTGTGTGTGGGTGCCAACATAAAAGTTAAAGTAATATTCATTTTCTAATTAGTCATTAATACTTACCTCAACCTTCAACAACATTTGGAGCCTGATTACTAAACATTTTTGTTCTTGGAAGTCTTTGTAATCTAAACATCAACAAATGTAATACTTGCACCACTGTTCTCTAATGAAAGTGAAGAATACCAACCACTAGAATGAGAATGTTGATGATCTTGTCTGTCTGGTGACCAGTGATAGGATCTGAGGATAAGGAATCAAGCGGTCAGACAAGTTTCACAGTGGTTGTTAGGAAAAAGTTCATTGAGAGAATGGTGGGGTACTGGAATAGGTTCCCTGGGGAAGAGCTTATAGCACCAAGATAGCGGAGCTCAAGAAGCACTTGGACAACTCTCTCAGATATATCCTAGGATATTCTATGGACTTGAACATCTTTAAGGTATTATTTTCCAACCTAAGCAATTCTACGATTCTATGATTATTTAATTCTAATTAAAATGGAAAAATTTTAAAAGAGAGAAGGTGAGGAAACAAAGAAGAGAAGAAAGAAAGGAAGAGAAAGGAAGCAGGAAGGAAAGAAGACAAAGGATAAAAGGAGGGAAGAAAAAAAGGAGGGAAAGAGGGAAGTAAGGGAGGGAGGGAAGAAGGGAGGGAGTAAGGAAGCAAGGAAAGAAAAAAGGGAAGAAGGGAGTTAGGGAGGGAGGGACAGAAGGATGGAAGAGAAGAGAAGAAAAGAAGAAAGGAAAAGGCTGATATATTAGGAGAGTAGCTAAAACACACACAGACACACACACACACAAAAAAAAAACAGAAAAAAACAAACAAAAAAAGAACTGAATTTCAGTGCTTTAGCACATTACTTCTTGTAATTTCACCCAAAATGTTATCCTGAAAAAATTATTCTTATTAATGTTCTCTTTATTTCTGCAGGGGGCATAAAAATAACTGATGAGTGTGAGAATATAAACCGTATGGTTAGTGAGGCAGAGGTGATAATTAGAACATGCTGTACTATGCAGTAAACAAAGCTATTATGAACGATAGAGTTCTTTATAGAGTATTTAAAAGGGGGATGGAAATAACATACTTTCCCTTGACTGGCTTAAAAGCTCATTCGGAAGCTACCATGAAAAATAGTAAACAGAAAGAATAAGGAGATTTGGAATTAATCATTAGAAAACATTAGTTTTCAGTTAAAAACAATTGTAAATATTATTAAAACATATTTGATTCTATACTAACCTGTGTACAGTCTATTATTTACTTTTCATTTAGCTGTAATTTGGAGATGATAAATCATATCACAATGGCAAATAAAGGATTGTTTGAAATAATATATATATTTTCCAGGTAGAATTGTTTGTCACTGAATGTGTTCTGTTTCCAATGTTAGATTCTTTTATTTTCTAAACTCAAGTCTAGTATATTGCACATCCTGCTCAAACAACAGATAGAATCAGAGAATCAGTGAATCACAGATTCACAAGGTTGGAAATGACCTTAAATCCAATCTACATAAAATATAATGTTACAAGTCTCTTAAGGCAGGAAACTTTTTTTTTTTTTTTTTTTTTCCCCTGAGAACACTAAATGGACATCTGGTAGTGAGGCTACTATGATCAAAAATATTCTGAAGAGTCACAGACCTTCACATATTTTAACATCTTATAGAAACAAGTATCTGTAGAAGAACCTTCTAGGAAATCAGAGAGTTCTTTCTGGAATACAATGCCAAAATCCATTCCTGTACAACTAGGCCTGGAGCTCTACATCATCTTGAAATACACCTTAATCTGAACCTTATGGGATTAGAAAAATATAAGAAGTAGTGCCATAAGTGACATAATCAATTGATTATGCCTGAATAGGGTCTGTCTCAATATTTTTATTTTCTTTCTAACAG
Source organism: Phasianus colchicus (assembly GCF_987193195.1). Classification (NCBI taxonomy): domain Eukaryota; kingdom Metazoa; phylum Chordata; class Aves; order Galliformes; family Phasianidae; genus Phasianus; species Phasianus colchicus. The sequence goes on along the minus strand of NC_143476.1, from coordinate 86,895,529 downwards.
AAAAAAAAGTCTAAAAGCAAATATGACTCAAGGTAAATCAGTATAAATCAGCACAGTCTTAAAAGCCAAGATTTTTTGGATGAAACCCAGAAAATGTATGCTGATGCAAGAGTGTGGCTCTGAAAGTAATGCCTGTACTTTATTATGTTATTCTACAATGTCAGAGGCAGATACTGACAGTGTGCCAGTAGCAGGTGAGCCTTCCTGCTAATATTTCATTATATTTTGTTGCTGTGCAGGAGATGGCAGAAGAGGAGCTGTCTGACAACATGGTGTCTGACATGGAAGTCAAACACCTTCCATTAGATACTTATAAACATTAATCAGATCCCCCCACAATCTTCTTTTCCCAAGACTGAGCAGACTTGGGTTCTCAGCCATTCCTCAAAAAGGAGATGATACAGACCCTTAATCATCCTTTGCTGGACTTCTAGGAGATACCTGTCTTTTTTATAACTGGGGAACACAGAACTGGACACAGCATTCAAAGTGGGTTCACCAGGCAAAGCAGAGGAGGAGGATCATCTCCCTTGAACTGCTGGATACTCTCTTTTTAATGTACCTCAGGATACCACTGGCCTTCTTGACCACAGAGGCACACTGCTGGCTCATGGTCAAATATCCACCAGAACACCTGGATCCTTCTCTGTGGAGTTTCACTCCTCTCCAACATGTGCATGTTGTTGTCCCTCCCTAGGTAGAATAGTAGCACAGCCTTCTAGTGTGTCACTTACACTTCCTAGCTTTGTATCATCAGCAAAATAGCTGAGGGTGAACTTGATCCCTTCATCCAGGTCATTGATGAAGACACTGAACAAGGCTGGACCCAGCACGGACCCCCGGGGAACACTGCTAGTTACAGACCTCCGACCACAATGTGCCACTGATGACAACTCTCTGAGTCCTGCCACTCAACCAATTCTCAATCCACCTCATCATCCATTTGTCAATCCCACACTTTCTAAGTTTCGTAACAAGGATGTTGTGGGAGATGATGTCAGATGCCTTGACGAAATCAAGGTACACAACATCCACTGCTCTCCTTGCATCTATCCAGCCAATGATGACAACATAGAAAGCTATCAGGTTGGTGAAGCATGATTTCCCCTTGGTGAATTCATGTTGACTGCTCCTGATAAGCTTCTTTGATTCCAATTACTTGTACAGGTCCTGCAAAACAAGTTTTTCCATCACCTTTCCAAATGAAGGTGAGATAGACTGGCCTGTAGTTTTCTGGATCTTCCTTCTTACCCTTTTAGAAGACTGGAGTGACATAGGCTATCCTCCAATCTTCAGACACTTTTCTCATTTGCCAGGACTTACAAAGATGATAGAAAGCATTTCAGCAATCACCTCTGCCTGTTCTCTCAGAACACAAAGTTTTCTCCCATAAAGGCCCATGGATTTAAGTGCATTGGTTTTGGTTAAACTCAATCAGAAGTGTCATCAAGAGTTCATTTTGCTTCATTGATCATTTACCTAGACTCTCCCTCCTACCTCCAGGGTCTGGGATTCTTGAGGACTAGTCTTAGAATTAAAGGCTGAATCAAAGAAAGTATTCAGAATCCTTGCCTTCTCTGTGTTCTCTGCTACCAAGGTACCCACCGCATTCAGTAGGCCACCCACATTTTCCCCAGTCTTCCTTTTACTGTTGACATATTTAAAGAAAACCTTTCTCGTTATCCTTTACTTCCTTTCCTTTAATTCCAAGAGGGCCTTATCTTTCCTCAGAGCATCCCTACTACCCCTGACAACATTCCTATATTCTTCCTAGGTGGATAGGCCTTTTTTCCATTTTGTGAACCTTCTTTCCTTTTAGTTTATCCATGAGTTCCTTGCTCATCCATGCAGGTTTCCTGCCACCTTTCCCTGATTTCTTAATCTCAGGGATGCACCCAACTTTAGCTTAGATGAAGTGGTGTTTAACTGCCAACCAGCTCTCATGAGTCCTCCTTACCTTCTGAAGATCTAGCCCATGAGGTACCTTCAAGGTCAAAGTTGTCTTTTCTGAAGTCCATTTCTACTTGTTTTGCTTCTTCGACACAAGAACCTGAACTCCACCATCTCATGGTTGCTCCATCCCAACTTGCCTCCTCCTCTTCACATCCCTCACCAGCCTTACTTGTTACTAAAAAGAATGTCAAGAAACAAATCATCCTCATCATCTTCTCCATCACCAGCATCAGAAAGTTATCAACTAATTGCAAGAAATGCCTGGACCTTGTGTGCCTAGCCATGTTGCTTATCCAATAAATATCAGTATTATTAAAATCCTGTGTAAGAACAAATGCCAGGGATTGCAAGGCTACTTTCAGATGTTAGTAGAAAGCCTCATCAACTTCCTCCTCCTGATCAGGTGACCTGTAATATGCATTCATAAAATTGTCATGTGTATTAGCCCAACTCCTTATTTCATACCAAAAAGTTCTCCACTTGTTCATCATTCATCCTCAGGTGGACCTCAATACTTTCTAAGTGCTCTCTTATGTAAAGAGAAGCTTGCCTCACCAGCCTGTCTTTCTTAAAGAGGACATAGCCATCCATGACAGCAATCTAGTCATATGAGGTATCCTGCCATGTCTCTGTGATTACAATAATATCATGACCCTTTGATTGCACACGGATCTTTAGTTCCTCTTGTTTATTTCCCATGCTGTATTCACTGGTTTACAGGCATTTGAGGGAAACAGAGGGTGCAAGTATCCCTAAAGGGATGCAAGAAGATTTCAACTGAGTTGTTGGCAATGTTATCTTGTCTGAGAAGCCCTCATTAAATCCTATGGAGAAATTAAGAGGTTCTTCCCTACAGCTTCCTAAAATGACAACATTCCCTGTCCCTTCTCTGTCACAAAGGACTCCATCCCCTTCACAAATCATATTTAATTTAAAGCTCTGGTATTCAATCCAAACAGCTTACTCCCCAGAACACTTTTGCCCTAGCTGCTCAGTTGCATTCCATCCATCTGATACATACATACCAGTCTCTCAAAGGCCAAGATCACAGTATGCAAAACATTCATCTTGACACCATCCCCTCAGCCTGTAATTTACCTGACCTATTATTCTCCTTTCTGTGTCCCAGCCATCAGAAAGGAGGACAGTGGAAAACACTACTTGTTCTCCCAGTTCTTTCAGTGTTTTTCCAAGGGATACAAATTTCTTTTTAATGTTCTGTAATTTCCTCATTGCAGCCTTTTTTGACCATACTTGAAAGATAACAAGAAGGTAGTAGTCTTCTTGTTTTATCAGATGCAGTAGGGTCTTTTAACATCTTTAATACCCAGAAAACAGCAAACCTCTCAGAAGCGATTATCTGGGTGTTTAATGGGGGCCTCAATGCCTCCAGCAACAAGTCCTCAATTACTAAGACTCTATGCCCTTTTTTGGTGGCACTAGTTTTAGTACAATTCCTTGATTGCCTCTGCTCCATGTGCCTGGGGTCATCTATGTATTACTGTGCTCCTTCAGTATTTATATGCAGTAAATGAGGGAAGGAAACTGGACTTACTGGATCAAATTCCAAATTTGAATGAGAAATATTTTCCTTCTGAGAAGGGGTAGTCAGATGAAAATAAAAGATATGTTACAGAAATAGAAAAGTAAATATATGTGAGTTTTTGAATTGACAAAAGAATCTCATCAGAAGATGGCAAATTATAAGACTCTGTCAAAGAACAGCTTGAAAGAGTAAGTGAAAGTTTAATTATGGTGACACAGGAAGAAGGTTTTCTCACAAGGTATGTCAAAAGCATGATAGCACCATGTTCAAATTTAGAATTTGTGTCTAGAACCTGGAAAAAAAATTGTTTATACTAGATATACAAATTTCTACAGAGATAGCTAAATATGAGTGTAACGTGCAGAATGGCAGAGATAGCAGGATGAAAAGTAGCATTACAACTGTATATGAAAATGTAGAGCATATAATGTGTACAAGACATAAATACATAACAATATTACAAATTATTTTTCAGCCACTGTATAGGGAAATATATGTCAGCCATGATATGGAAAAAGGAGCATCCTCATGGACTTTTGTTTTCAAGAAGAAATCATTATTACTTCTGAAAGTGATGGGCAGAGCTTGAGTTGAACTGCTAGCTTGCTGTCAGAAAATTGTGGTGCTTTGTTATAGGATATTTCAAGGAAACTTTTTTTCTTCTGTAAAATTTTAAATAAAATATTAGAAAAGACAATTTAAACTGCTGCCTTCTTGTAAAATAAATTATATATATATATAAAGATTGTTTATTTACTGCCACTTGCAGAAATTTTGAGTTTTATAGAAAATGTAAATATATAACAAAACAAATCAAAGTCAACAGCATGCAAAAGGTATTTCTACCCTTTCAATATATATATATATATTTTAATATATATATATATATTAACTATAAGAACATTACATTTCTTTTTTTCTGATAACATTCTAGTATTGTAAACCAGTGAAGAAGTATTTTGAACAATATTTCCAGAAAAAAAAAAAAAAACTTTCATTTTTAACTTCTTTTTTTTCTGTTGAGTTTTGTGTATTTCCTTCAGCCTTTCTCCTTTTCATGTCTCAGTAATTCTTTTTCCCCCTTCATTGCATCTGTGAACGAAGTTACCTGACAAAAACAAATCCACAGCAGCTATAAGAAGGAGAGCTCTCATAAAGCTAATCACAGAATCACAGAATTGCCAGGGTTGGAAAGGACCTCAAGGATCATGAATCTCCAACCCCCCTGCCACACGCAGGGCCACCAACCATTCCACCTAATGCTAGACCAGACTGCCCAGGGCCCCATCCAATCTGGCCTTGAACACCTCCAGGGACGGGGCATCCACAACCTCCCTGGGCAGCCTGTTCCAGTACCTCACCATTCTCTCCGTAAAGAATTTCCCCCTGACGTCCAACCTAAATCTCCCTTTCCGCAGCTTAAAACCATTTCCCCTTGTCCTGCTGTCACTCACCCTTTCAAAGAGTTGATTCCCCTCCTGTTTGTAGGCTCCCTTTAGGTACTGAAAGGCTGCAATGAGGTCACCCCACAGCCTTCTTTTCTCCAGGCTGAACAAGCCCAGCTCTTTCAGCCTGTCCTCATAGGGGAGGTGCTCCAGTCCCCTGATCATCTTCGTGGCCCTCCTCTGGACCCTCTCCAACAGCTCCCTGTCTTTTTTGTACTGGGGGCTTCACACTTGGACACAGTATTCCAGATGGGGCCTCACAAGAGCAGAGTAGAGAGGAACAATCATCTCCCTGTCCCTGCTGGCCACCCCTCTTCTGATGGAGCCCAGGATCCCATTTACTTTCCGAGCCGCAAGGGCACACTGCTGGCTCATGTTAAGTTCTTCGTCTACCAAGACCCCCAGGTCCTTCTCCACAGGGCTGCTCTCAAGGACCGCTCCTTCCAGTCTGTAGGGATGCTTGGGATTCCTCCAGCCCAAGTGCAAAACTCTGCACTTTGCCGTGTTGAACGTCATCAGGTTCACCCGGGCCCACCTTTCTAGCCTCTCGAGGTCCCTCTGAATGGCATCCCGTCCTTCAACCGTGTCAACCACACCACTCAGCTTGGTGTCATCAGCAAACTTGCTGAGGGTGCACTCAATTCCATCATCGATGTCATTGATAAAGATGTTAAAGAGCACCGGTCCCAAGACAGACCCCTGGGGGACGCCGCTCGTTACCAGCCTCCACTTGGACATAGAGCCATTGATGACCACCCTCTGTCTGTGGCCTTTCAACCAGTTTCTTATCCATCGAGTGGTCCACCCATCAAATCCACATCCCTCCATTTTGGAGATAAGGATGTGGTGGGAAACCATGTCAAAGGCCTTGCTCAAGTCCAGGTAAATGACATCGGTCGCCTTTCCCTTGTCCACCGATGCCGTCACTCCATCATAAAAGGCCACCAGATTGGTTAAGCATGACCTTCCTCTGGTGAAGCCGTGCTGGCTGTCACGGATCACACGCCCTTTCCTCATGTGATCAAGCATGTCATCCAGGATGATCTGTTCCATGATCTTCCCAGGCACAGAGGTGAGACTCACCAGCCTGTAGTTCCCGGGGTCCTCCTTGCTCCCTTTCTTGTAAATGGGAGTGACGTGACCCTTCCTCCAGTCATCCAGGACCACACCAGACATCCACGACTTCTCAAATATGACAGACACATTTCTGAGAAAGGTGGCCATTTGAAATAGAGATATGATGAAACAGGTATTTAGGGAAAGTAAAAGAATTTACTTTGTGACTACAGGTTATTTCTGTTTTCTACTCTGGATTTCCTAAACTTCTTTTTTTTTTTTTTTTTTTTTCTCCTCAAGTGAAAGATGCATAAAGTAAAAATTTAACTTGCACAGCACCTGTTTGCTTTCATGAATAGTCTAGATTTTGGTGCTTAGATTAAAGAATTAGACGGAATGGCTCAAAGTTTCTTCCATCCTGCTGAAGGGATTCAAGGCAATCTCATTGAAAGCATATCCTAAACATTAGGCTATGGATTGTTTTGAAAATGGAAAGGATTCACTCAGAACAGTGTTTCAGAAGACAGAGCTTTCAATATAGCAAGGAGTAGTCTTGATTCCAGTTGGCCCTCTGTGACTTAACTGTTTTGCTTAAAGGAAATGTTATACAAAATAGTGCTATTATAGTAGAAATCATAATATAAACTGCTATTAGCATGTAAACAAACTTCATGGTTTTAAGGGAAGTTATGAAGTACTCAGCCCAAAAACTCCTGAAAGGGTCTCTAGAAACATACCCACGAGACTGACTTGCATGTAACACACCATAGGAATAGTTTTTTCAGCAAAATGAAAATGGGAGGAGAAAGGTTCTTCTATCTCTTCTCTACATCAGAGGCTTGAATTCATGTCTTCTTTCCCAAGAGATCATTCTAATGACTGTATTACTTAGTTTTCTTGGTATGTATTCTGAGTCTTTTCTTGAAGTTATTTCATTTTGCAAGATAAAATGAAATATTCATCAAGCCAGACAGAAAGAATGAATAAGCAAGATTTCTTTGTCTGTTGGGTTGGGCAGCCATATGGGAGAAGAACACACGGGTTCTGGTCCCCGCTCCAATAAATACTTAATACAGAGCAGTGTATATCTTAGGGAGTAAGTCCACACAAGACAGGTAGAGACATAAATGTTTTGTGAATCTCAGGAGGCATAAAATAGATATCTCACTCTGTCAAGACTGGAGTTCTTGGCATGCTCAGAACAGAACTTTAGATACTAAGGGAACCTCATTGTCTGAAATATTCAAGAGTATACACAGAAGAAGCTTTGTTAGTAGGAGTTTTAATATGAGAATCTGAGGTCTTTGTAGGCATAATCCTAAGTACTGATCTTATTTTTGGTTATTTTTATTAACTCTTTTTCTCAAAATACACATAAAGATTGTGTGTGTGTGGGAGGAGGAGGGGGACAAGAGGGATTTACTGAGTGCCAGCTACTAATCTGGTAAAATATATGACCTCTTTGTGACACCTTATGTGTACAAATAATGTAACTAAAAGGAAGAACAACACATTACTGTACCTCAGCATGTATTTTTCCCTGTTCCAATGTCTAGACAGAAATTTCCATTACAGTCTGGGATGGAATCTGCTCACCTAGCTAAATATACAGGTTTATACAGTTGTAGCTAACATCCATATGCACTTGAGAGGCTAGTCAATTGACTCTCTTTTTGTGGGAGATATTTAATGGCTTTTTATCAAACATCACAGAAGGTCAGACGGGAGATGTATGGTGATAAACTAACAAGAAAATTGTTCTAACAAAGCATCTGTTGATGTTTGAGCAACTGCTTGATCAAAATGACAGACATCAATCAGAATAATAACTTCAAATATGAGATTTTCAATTAACGAGGGAACATAAATAAATGCGTCTGGAAAATAAGCATAAGGGATTTGGAAAGGAGACAGCACATACATAACAAAAGAGGGAGAGAGTAGCAGCAGGAAGAGAAACAAACTGATATGCACAAAGCAGTGTGCACAGAAGCAGACTTACAAACAGGTCTGTTGGGAGATACACAGATAAACAGAAGCATTACAAATATTGTCTCTTGTTTGCATGCAGAAAATTCTTGCTAGAGCTTTGCAAAAACCTTACACCGCACTTTACACTGAAAAGTAAAAAATTGAAATAATAATAATAATTCCATCTCCCTGCTATGCAATCCCTCCCCTTCCAAAAATTTCTTTAACACAAATTGCCTACAAGACGTGTTTATCAAAAGTGTAATCAAATGGAGAACGGAGCAGCATATTCAGGCTGAGTGCCCCTTTTGCCATTTCCTTACATCTGATGTTGTCATTTGCATCAGTGGGAAATGGGAGTAAACTGCAGCTTGATCAGAATGACAGCATTTTATTTCTACTTTGCACAGAACGATGGAAACAAGAACCAATTCACAATCTCATATTTAGAAAATTAAAGATACCATCTCTGAGTTGGAAATACTTTGATCTGCAAGTTGCTGAAATACGGAAGATAAGGAGAAGGTGTTATTATGTACAGATACAGTTCTTGTAGTCTCATCAGGGTAATTACTATTATAGTGGTTCCTAGGACAGATGGATCTTTGGTCTAAGATGTCATGGCCATGTTAATGTTATCACAAAGATCCTTAAACTAATGTGTGATCTTCAATAATCTGGGTTATTTAAAAATCAAATTTAGGTTTGTTATTCTCAAAGTCTCTTAGCTGTGATCTTGTTTTATACTGTTTTTTGACAAATTTCCCCAAACTATAACAAGGTTTGAAAAGAAACAGAATTTTCAGGGCTGAGGATTAAGTGAAACACAAAACTCTGAGAGAAAATACAGGAGAAAACTAGATCCTAGTTCCTGCCAAAATAAAAACTTGAAGGCTTCAATTAACAAGCCTCCTTGTATGAATCAAAGAATCAAACTGCCTTGTTCATCCTGTTCTAGTAGTAACATATTGAATGTATCACTGTGGAGAGACAGGTTGGAAGAAGAATAGTCAGCATTATGTCTTGTGTGGTTTTCAGAGATGTATAAAATTTATTCATGAAAATAATACTTTTTTTTTTTTTTTTTTCCAGGAATAGCAAGGCTTGATTCAGACAACGGTACTGGCTATTAACAATGTTTTTAAACAAAAATACATGTGATTTTTAACAGAATATGTGAAGAAAGAGTCCTTCTATGTCCCATGTATTGTTTGGATAATCTTTCATTTAAAACAAATTCTGACAGAGGTGAATTTAATTCATACGTGTGCTGTAAATGCTTGTATGTAGGCAAGATTTTAGATCATAAGTGTTACTGAATGTAACTTTGAATCTAGCCTGCCATAAAACATTTTGGTTTATCATGATTTTTTGTTCACATTCAGTAACACTTATGATCTAAAATCTTGCCTACGTACAAGCAGGCTAGATTCAAAGTGAGGGGCACTAGGAAGTGTTGATGCATACATAACTTCTTCATTCAGTTTCTCTCGTACCTTCTAAACACCAATTTTGCAATAGACATTCTGAAGACGTAACTATTCAACTACATATCAAATGAGTTTGCAGATGATATCAAAATAGGAGGAGCTGTTGACAGCTTAAAGTGCAGAGAGAATTTTGCAGAGAGATCTTGACAAATTAGGAAGCTGAGAAGTCATCACCAACCACAAGTTCAACAGGAGGATGTACCAGATTTTTGCACCTGGGATTGTGCAACTCTAGCTATGTGTACAAACTGAGGAATGAGAGTCTGAAGAGCAGCCTCCAAAAAGAGATCTGGGGTTTCTGGCTAACAGCAAGTTGAATATGAGTAGTACTATGCTCCTGCAGGCAAAAAGGCCAACTATACCCTGAGGTGCATCATGCTCACCATTGATAGCCAGGTGAGAGAAGTTGTTCCATTCTACTCTGCATGGTGCAACCACACTTCAAATGTTGTGTGCAGTTTTAAGTAATGCAATATAAGAAAGACATAAAACTATTATAGAGAGTCCAAAAGAGGGCTACAAAAAAAATGGCAAATAGTGTAGAGAACAAGATGAATGAGTAGTGGCTGATGTCCCTTAGATTTTTCAGCCTAGAGAACAGGGGGCTTGGGAGGACTCATGATGGTGTACAGCTTTCTTCTGAGTGGAAGAAAAGGGGGAGAAGATGATTGATGATTTCTACTCTCTGGTGAAAGCAACAGGACTCAAGAGAACAGCATATCAGGGAAACTAACACTGGGTATTAGAAAAAAATTCTTCAGACCAAATAGAGTCTGATCCATCTGTTTGGACGATGCAATAAGTATTTGGACACAAACAGTAAATCATTATCATCTGATTGAATGGCAGCTTATGAAAAGAAGTGATATCAGGCAAATAGGTAGCTGACAAGTCTACAAAACAAGAATCAGAAACTCATACAGACAAATAAGCAAACCCATGATGTACCAAATAAGATTTCAGATTTCATTTTGTATAGATGTTAAAAGTAGTACCTTGAAATATCTATAATCCTTACAAAGAAGCCAACATAGATCAGCTATGAGCAAATGAGTGTATTACATTGCCACTGAATCTTATAGTAATGAGTAAGTCTACATTCAATTAAGAATTATAGTCCTAATCCTTTCCTTGATACTTTTTTGTGAGTCCAAGGTCAAATATTTATTTCATAATTTTCACTGATTTAGATTCAACTATGTTCGTAATTATGATTTTAGTTTTCCTCTAGTGGGGTACTTGCCCTGTTTTATGATAACTGTTAAAAGTGTGTCACAGCTCCAGAAGTTGGTTTCCCCCTTGAGCAGCCCCCAAGATAATTAGTTTGACCTTATAAAGCTTCTTTTAAGACAATTCTCAATGCCAAACTGAAGTTACATCTGCTCTTCATTTTTATTTTCACAATTACAGCTTTTCTGAACTCCTCATTCTCAAATCTGCAACCTTACTTAAGGCATTTCTCAAAATCCTAGATGATTGTGGTGAAGAGGGAAGAGAAATGATGGGAATACAAGAGGAAATAAGCGAATCTTTCATATTGTATTCATTTTATGTTGTAAGGTTTTGGTAGCTGGGGGGAAGAAGAGGAAAGAAAGAAGGAGCTTCCAGGATGGCCTGAGATCTGGTGAAAGCTGATATTGAGTAATAGTGGTTTATTCTCTAAAAGAGAAGATTTAACAAAGGGAAAAAGAATGCTGTACAAATAATCTGGGAGATAAGTGATAAAATGTAAAGCTTAGCAGACATCAAAGTCAGTGAGAAAGGAGGGCACAAGTTTCTCCAGACACAATGCTGTTCTCCTGTAGCTCATGGAGGAGGCCATTTTGGATCAGGTAGATGGGGCCTGAAGGAATGTGCGGCCATTCAAAGTCTCTACAGAAGCAGGCCCCAGGAAATGCAATGGGAAAATTCGAAAGGCAAAAGGCAAAAAGAACTTACTCTAGCCACCTCTGTTAAAGATAATAAAACATGTTTTTATAGGTATATTAAAAGCAAGAGAAGGGTCAAGGAGAATCTCCTACTTTTATTGGTCATGGCAGGGAATATTGTCATTGAGGATGAGTAAAAGGCTGAGATTCTCAAAGCCTTCTTTAAGTTTTTCTTCAATAGTCAGGTCAGATACTTTTGAGCACAGTTCTCTGAGCTGGAAGAAGGGATGGGGAACAGAATAAACCACTCACAACTCAGGAGGAAACATTTAGTGATCTGCTAATCTACCTGGACTGTCAGGTAGACAGGTTTGTTCAAATCCATGCAAACAGGAGTTCTCCCTGAGGATGCTGGCTGGAGTGATTGCCATCGTTTTTCAACAGTTCTGATCAACTCAGGACATCCCAGATAACTGGAGACTTTCTAATGTGATGCCTATCTACAAAAAAGGTCAGAAAGAGGATCTGGGGAACTATAGGCCTGTTAGCCTGAACTCAGTATCAGGGAAGGTCATGGAACAGATTTTCAGTGCAATCATGTGGCAGCTGGTCACTAGTGATGCTCCTCAAGAGACAGTATTGGGACTTGTCCTTTTTAATATCTTTATTGATGATCCAGATGAGGGAATTGAGTGCATCCTCAAAAAGTCTGCAGGTGACACTGATTGAGAGGACATTTTGATCTGCTTGAGGGTAGAAAGGTCTTACAGAGAGATTTAGATAAGCTGGCTGTATGGGCTGAGGTCAATTGTATGAGCTTTAAAAAGACCAAGTACCAGATCCCACACTTCAGTCACAGTAATCCCATGTATTGGTACAGGGCTTGAGGCGCAGTGACTGGAAAGCTGAGGAGGTGAAAAGGACCTTAGGGTGTTAGCTGACAACTAAACATGAGCCAGAAGCATGCCAAGGCAGTCAAGGAGGCCAATGGAATCCTGGCTTATATGAGACAGTGTAGTCAATAGGACTGTGTCCCTGTGGGGACTTGTGTTGGAGTAGTTCACTGCTGAAGGATAAATCGCCTGGTACAGAGCAGTGCTTGAAGAACTGCAGCCTGTGGAAAGCCCACACAGGATCAGGTCAGAAGAATGACATCCCATTCTTTGATCCCATATTTGAGTAGGGGCAGAGAATGACCACAAAGCAGTGATAGAGATGAAGCATTATAGTCTGATCACAGCTCCCAACATCATCTCTGAGCTGCATGGGGTGGAGGACATAGGGTAGAGTGTATGGTTGGAAGGTGGTTTTAGTCTGCTTTTAGTTTCTCACTGCTCTAGACTTAGTAGTAGGCAGAACATTATACTGTTCTCCCTATGATGCGCCTGTTTTGCTCATGGCAGAAAATGATGAGTGATCTTCCTTTCTTCACCTCAAACCATTTCATCATATTTTCTTTTTTCATCATATTTTGTCTCTGTTCTGAGAAGAAAGAATGAGAAAGTGATGTGATGGAGACTGACTATCAATGTTCTGCATTCCAACATATTAATCCTGGTTACTTTCTTTTGTCAGTGACCTGAATGCAGGCACAGTTGTATCTGTTTCTCTAAAAATGAAGGCTTGTAAATCTCAAGGTGAGATAAGTTGGAATCACAGATGGAGGTATTTGCAAAACCATTCTCCTGAATGATCATGTCATTCATAAATCTATACAGTAGTTATGAAGATACAGACATTACTAAAGTCTGTATCTTCATATTAGAGCTATAGAAGGATGGATGAAATGTATTCTCTTCAAATGATTATACAATTTTGGATCATAGAATCACAGAATCATAGAATGCCTTGGGTTGGAATGGACCTCAAGGATCACAGAATCACAGAATCACAGAATCGTAGGGGTTGGAAGGGACCTCCAGAGATCATCGAGTCCAACCCCCCTGCCAAAGCAGGATCCCTACACCAGGTCGCACAGGTAGGCGTCCAGGCGGGTCTTGAATATCTCCAGAGAAGGAGACTCCACAACCTCCCTGGGCAGCCTGTTCCAGTGCTCCGTCACCCTCACCGTAAAGAAGTTCTTGCGCACATTTGTGAAGAACTTCCTATGCTCCAGCTTCTGGCCATTTCCCCTTGTCCTGTCTCCGCACACTGCTGAAAACAGTCTGGCCTCGCCACTTTGCCCCCCACACCTTAGATATTTATAGACCTGGATCAGGTCCCCTCTCAGTCTTCTCTTCTCAAGGCTAAACAGACCCAGTTCACTCAGCCTTTCTTCATAGGGGAGATGCTCCAGGCCCTTCACCATCTTTGTGGCTTTCCGCTGGACTCTTTCCAAGAGATCCCTGTCTTTTTTGTATTGAGGGGCCCAGAACTGGACACAGTACTCCAGATGAGGCCTTACCAGGGCAGAGTAGAGGGGGAGGATCACCTCCCTCGACCTGCTGGCCATATCCTTTTTAATGCACCCCAGAATGCCATTGGCCTTTTTGGCCACAAGTGCACACTGCTGGCTCATGGCCAACCTGTCGTCCACCAGGACACCCAGGTCCCTCTCCGCAGAGCTCCTCTCCAGCAGGTCATCCCCCAACTTGTACCGGTGCATGCAATTATTCCTCCCTAGGTGCAAGACTCTACACTTGCTTTTGTTAAACCTCATCTGGTTTCTTACTGCCCAGCTCTCCAGCCTGTCCAGGTCTCGCTGAATGGCAGCACAGCCTTCGGGCGTGTCAGCCAATCCTCCCAACTTCGTATCATCAGCAAACTTGCTGAGGGTGGCCACTATCCCCTCATCAAGGTCATTGATGAAGATGTTGAACAGGACCGGACCCAACACCGACCCCTGGGGAACACCGCTGGTTACAGGTCTCCAACCAGACTCTGCACCGCCAATGACAACCCTCTGTGCTCTGCCAGTCAGCCAGTTCTCAACCCACCTCACTGTCCACTCATCTATCCCGCACTTCCTCAGCTTTGTTATAAGGATGTCGTGGGAGACAGTGTCAAATGCCTTGCTGAAATCAAGGTAGACTACATCCACTGCTCTCCCCCCATCCACCCAGCCAGTGACAACATCATAGAAGGCTACCAGGTTGGTCAAGCACGACCTCCCCCTGGTGAACCCGTGCTGACTACTCCTGAAAACCTCCTTTTCTTCCAGTTGTCTGGAGATGGCATCCAGCACAATCTGTTCCATCACCTTTCCAGGGACAGAGGTGAGGCTGACTGGCCTGTAATTACCTGGATCTTCCTTCTTGCCCTTTTTGAAGACCGGAGTGACATTGGCTATCCTCCAGTCTTCAGGCACCTCCCCCATTCTCCAAGACCTCTCAAAGATGATAGAGAGCGGTTCAGCAATCACCTCTGCCAGCTCCCTCAGCACCCGTGGATGCACCCCATCGGGTCCCATGGATTTATGAACATTGGTGTTGCCTAGGCGCTCTCGGACCACCTCTTCCCTGACTAAAGGGAAGTCTTCCATTCCCCAGACCTTCTCACTAACCACCAGGGCCTGGGATTCCCGAGGGGGAGCTTTTTCACTGAAGACAGAAGCAAAGAAGGCGTTCAGTATCTCCGCCTTCTCAGCATCCCCTGTTACCAGAACACCCCCCTCACTTAGTAGGGGACCTACATTCTCCCTAGTCTTCCTTTTACTGTTAACATACTTAAAAAAGCCTTTTTTATTATCCTTTACCACCTTTGCTAGATTCAATTCCAGGCGGGCTTTAGCCTTCCTCGTCGCATCCCTGCAGGCCCTGACAACATTTCTATATTCTTCCCGAGTGGTCAGACCCTTTTTCCACATTTCATGGACCTTCTTTTTCCCTTTGAGTTTGCGCATGAGCTCCTTGCTCATCCACACAGGTCTCCTGCCACCCTTTCCTGATTTCTTGCTCACAGGGACACACCGATCCTGGGCTTGGAAGAAGAGCTGTTTAAATGCCAACCAGCTCTCACAGGCCCCCTTACCTTCTAACACCCTAACCCACGGGATAGCTCCAAGTAGGTCCCGGAAGAGATCAAAGTTGGCTCTCCTAAAGTCCAGGGTAGCAATCCTACTTTTTGCTTTGCTCCTTCCACTCAAGATCTTGAACTCCACCATCTCGTGGTCACTACAACCCAAGCTACCCCCAACTTTTACTTCCTTAACAAACCCGTCCTTATTTGTGAGAATAAGGTCCAGTAACACCCCTCCCCTCGTCGGTTCCTCCACCATCTGCATCAGAAAGTTGTCTTCGACACATTGCAGAAACCGTCTGGACCGTGCGTGCCTGGCCACGTTGCTTTTCCAGCAAATATCTGGACAATTGAAGTCCCCCATAAGCACTAGCGCCTGGGATTGCGACGCTACTTTCAGTTGCTTGTGGAAGGCCTCGTCAACCTCCTCCTCCTGATCAGGGGGCCTGTAGTACACACCCACAGCAGTGTCACCCATACCAGCCTGCCCCTTGATTCTCACCCACAAGCTCTCTACTGCTACTTCACCCTCCCCCAGGTGGATTTCAATACATTCTAGCTGCTCTCTCACATAAAGAGCAACTCCACCACCCTGCCTCGCCAGCCGATCTTTCCTAAAAAGCACATAGCCCTCCATGACAACATTCCAGTCATGCGAGCTGTCCCACCACGTCTCCGTGGTGGCAATGAGATCATGGCCTTGCGACCGCACACAGATCTCCAACTCTTCCTGTTTATTTCCCATGCTGCGTGCATTAGTGTATAGACACTTTAGGGAAGCAGCACCCCCCTGCCTCTCTCCATCCCTTTGAACTCCACCCTTTTCACCCATCGAACTCCATTTTGAGCCACGAACTACCCGCTCAACCCCAGTGGCCCTCATTCTGTCCCCTTCCCCCTTCATACCTAGTTTAAACACCTTTCAATGAGCCCTGCCAGTTCCTGGGCTAGGATCCTCTTACCCCTTGGAGAAAGGCTACTTACATCTGCAGCCATCATGCCAGGCGCAGAGTAAATTGCCCCGTTCATTTTTTTTTATTTAAATCATACTGTCTTAATGCATAGTATTATAGAGATTTAGTTGCTGATATACATAGCATGCAATTGAATAAACCACCATAATGCCAACTGTCCCCAGATTTGAGTGGTTTATCTGCGAAGGAACTTTCCCTCTATGATTTTAATGCTCACATCCTCTGAAATTAAGGAGGAACTAAATATTTCTGAGCTTAGAGAAAAACAAACAAACAAAAACAAACACACAAACAAAAAGAAATCACTGTAGCCAATATGAATTAAATGAATCAATAGCTTACCAAAGAATGAAACACAGAATCACAGAATCATGGAATTGTAGGGGTTGGCAGGGATCTCTAGAGATTATTGAGTCCAACCGCAATTGTAGAATGAAGCACATCTTTTAACTTCGGGAGTATATCATTTGTAACACTCGACCATTGTGCATGTTACCTATAGATAATGTCAGTGGGGATAAAATATTCTTATTTTTGATGACATAAATAAATAAATAGAACTTCTGAAGATTACGCAACCTTAATCTCAGTACATATATAGCCTCTGCTATGAAGAATCTGAGTGTCTGTGTCTTTCATACTGTTAAGAAAAAAATTGATAAAAATAATAACATCAAATCACACACACAAAAGAGATGAGTAGACAATTCAAAGATCATTGTTAAGGCTAAAGGTAGCTATTTTTTTCTGGGCTGCTATTCACACTATTCACAGTATGTCTTTGCTTTATCATGCTTGGTATAAAATGCTTCTGGCATTTGGAGTACAAAGTATTTTTAACTTATAAAAATATTATTCATTCCTGGAATGGCTAGGGGTTTGTCTTAATATTATTGTATTGTTACCTTACATTACAATATGGTATGTTATGCTGTTACATTTTATTACTTTACCTGATGATACTTCATATCAAATTTTATGTTATATTTTAAGATACATTTTCATTCTGTAACCTCAGCAGACTTTGTTGTCCAAAACAGATATTGAGAATAATTTAAATGTAACTATATTTCCATTAAATCAGACTTGTTTTTATCTTTATGTATATATATATATATATATTCTTTTTTTTTCTGAATGTCAGGATTTGTGACGCTGTTGCCTGAAAGGAATATTTCAGAAGGTTGCATGTCTCACTGATGCTGGCAAATGTAAACCCTGAATAAAACTCTGAAGTATACATTTGTCTGTTTTGAGATAAGTTGATAAGCATGACTCTATAGAGCAAGACTTTCCAAGTTTTCCTAGCCTGGGAAACATTTGAAGCAACAGTTCATGAAGGAAGGCTCTGTTACAAAGAGAAACCATTAAGATGAAGAGAGGCAGTGGAAGGGTAATTTCTTCACTCTTCAATAAAAACAACAAAAAAATCAACAGTAACAATAGCAATAAAAAAACCCACCTTATTAATCTTTCAAACATCATTTATTTCAGAAGGGGGAAAAAAAAGATGGGTCTGATTCTTGGCATAAACAGGTACAGTTTCATTTAATGTAATGAATCTACTACAGTTACAATTATCTGACAATAAAGACTTCAGTGTATTAATGCTTTTACTAATCTATTAAATTAAAAAGAATAGTCTGCCTATCTGTCTATGTATGCATTATGCTTCTGCTTACATAAACACAGTGTTTTCATAAAATAGCCGGTCAAAGTCAGTTTGTTGTCAACAACTTTCAAACAGTGTTTGAAAATATACAATTAAGAGATGCTTTTTTGTTTTTATTTTTCTTCATTAACAGTCTATTTTCAGACAGCAATATGAAACAAGCATGGGTTTCCATCACAGAATGGAAAAAGAAAAAAGAAGAAAAAGAAGCCATTGCTTTAGTAGCATTTATCTGTTATACAATAGCTGATTTTTTGATGCCAGGAGAGGTTAATGTAGTCCAGCAATCAAAGAGAAAATTCAGCAGAGGTATGCTCACGAGTTTTGGAACTCATCATCATATCGTATGCCAGGAAATTCATGTAAATACTATATTTCTACGCCCAGTCTGGTCACAACATGTGTCAAATGGATAGTCAGTGAAGTATCTACCTAGATCAGATCATATCATATGCTCTCTATGCCTCGGACTATATGTATTTTTCATCTTGCATAACACTGAGCAGATAGACTTTGATTTCCAAAGTCCTCAGCAGCCGATATACTGAGCTCTTTTCAAAGCCACTCCTGTTGTGGATAAGGAAAATAAATAAATAAAATAAAATAAAATAAAATAAAATAAAATAAAATAAAATAAAATAAAATAAAATAAAGTGACTACTTTACTGTCTCGGTTACGGCTTACTTTTAATGCACTGTCCACGAGGATTCACTGTTTGAACTGAACAAAACCTCAACACACTCACTTTGTTCTCGTTTATAAGAATGCATAGGTAGCTGTAGCCTAACTATGCATTGTTTTTGGACAGTTTATATAAATGTAAATATAAAAGTAGACTTAAATGTCTATGTATGTATGTGTGTGTGCATATGTGCATGTATATGTTTGCATATGCACACACCTAATCTGTGTATATTTTTAAATGTACAAAGATAATCCTTTCTACGCTCTCTGTAGAAGTTGTTATAGTCTCCCATAGCAACAACTCACAGATAAAGAATCTCACATCAAACCAAGCTGTACATGGATAAAAATTCTGACTGTTAGACCAACATTATAGATCTGATTTAAATGTACAGAATTAAGTAGGTTCTCTCTGCAAGTCTATATTCTGTTTACCAGATTAGGATATAACATTACATATGGAAAATAACATCACATCCTTCTCTTTCTCATGTAGAAAAGTGAGCTAGAGGCTGGGAGTCCAGATGCCAAATTTCCTAGCTTTCATGGCTTTAAGTTTTCCCCTCAGATATTAATCCTATGGAAAATGGTATTTGGACATTCAAAGAGACATCTAGTGCTGCAGCAGTTATATTCCTTTTCTCCTAGACTGGGGGAAGTTCTTCTCTTAGACGGTCACTTCAATTAAACAGTGTAAAGTAGGAAAATGTTCCCTTCCGGCAGGACAGGTGGAAATTTTATGCTCCAGGCCTACTGAGTAATGATTTTTGGCTATGTATATACACACACAAATATCAATTACCTGATAATGTGAAGACAAACAGGATGACAAACATAATTCATTACTCAGACACTGCTCTTTCACAGACAGTCTTCACCAACTTTTCAATGTTTGTCAAAACACTGAAGCACAAGACGTGTACCTCAACAAACACTTTTTAGAAAGCTGTACAATTATAATTGTGTTTCATCTTAAGAAAAATGCAGAAACACGTCACCATATGGAAGACTAAATAATCCATACTCAGTGCAAGAGAGGACTTTCACAAGCTCTTTTCAGTGCTGGTTGCTGTTTACTTTTCCCATTTTAATCTCTGTTTGAGGTTTAAACTTCAGTGGTAGGGTAACATTCCCAAACAGAGTGATGTGCTTGCTCTTGATCAGTGGTGCTTTTTTTGTTGTTGTTGTTTTGTTTTGTTTTGTTTTGTTTTGTAATCTCAATATTCATTTTTACCCTTTTGGTTGTTTGTTCTGTGCTTGTTATAACTTTTATAACCTGAGTGAATAATTTAAAACTGTAAAGCTCACTGATGTTTACTTGTGACAGTGATATCAGAAAGGATATATACATCTAACCTTTGCTACTTTTAAAACTTCTCAGAAATAAATTACTTTCTCATAGTCTACAGTCAGCAAGTGCATTAAAGAAACAAGGAAACAAAAAAATCTACACCTTTTATTCTTCTGATTTGAAAAAAAAAAAAAAAAAAAAAAAAAAAGATTTAAACTTACTTTCTCACACAAGTAACATTCTAACATTCTTTAGTTTCTTCATGCAGAGAATTAGGCTGAAAAACAACCTGCCTGTCAAAGCAGGTTCCCTACACCCCAGTAGGGGTTGATTGAGTTGGATGTCAAATGGTGCTTCTGTGCTCCTTCTGTGGTTGCTTCTTATAGAATCATACAGTCATTTGAGTTGGAAAGAACCCCTAATGGACAATGAAAGTTGTCCTTTCTGTCTTACATCTGGAATTCTCTCTGAAGAACATAAATTTTACTCTAGATAAAGAAAGCAAAGGCAGGTAATGTGAACTGTTGATCCTAGAATATAACACAAAGTCCCCTTCCATGTAAAGCAGATTACATACTGTGTGATGTTCAGTGAGGCATTTTCTATATTTGGTCTCTCTCTCTCCTGTAGAATAGGAATAATAGCATTTCTGCATGTTCATTGTAAGGATGTAGAAGAAAACTAGTTTAACACATCACATCCATGTTTTATTTTGCTGATATTTAATCACTGATGATAGCCAATAGATATCCAAGATATCTATTGGATAGAAGAGAATAAAGATGATTATACTTTGTTTTGCTGCTGGCAGACATGTGACTTAGAGAATAAACGTACAGCAGACTTTGGGAAGGAGAAATTTTGAGCTTGTTCAGTATTTTGTCTCATTTTTTTCCTGTTAACAACATTGTATTACAAAATTTCCTCCAGAATAACATTTACAGAGGAGGAATCCCAAATTTTAAAAGTAATTTTAAAATTGTCTACTCACACAACATAAACTATCAATCAGAAATTAATTTTACACTTTTTTTTTTTTTTTTTTTTTCTTTTTCCCCGTTGCTCAGACCATGCAGTTACTGAAATTCTATGGTATGAATTCATTTTAGAAAGGCAGATAATCTTCTTGGCATGGTTCATATCTATGGCCTCCTGTGTTAATAGTGTTGATAGAAATATGAATGCAATTGGTGTTCATTTTGCAGATGGTTTACAGCAGTGTGCTTCTATTTATTTCAGATATAGCATTAGTTATTTAACATGCAAGAAAATAATAAATAAATAAATAAATAGACAAATAATGCAAATGTATATTTATTCATCTTCCAGTTGTACTTATGTAGAATTTCAAACAAGATTGGCACCAAGCTCATAACTTTGACTGGAATCTGGCACTGTAATGGACATGTGATATCCTTTATACTTCCATGATCTTTTGTGGAAGTCAAAAACTACTAAGGATGTAAGGTGCTTTTCTCAGGGTTTTCATCCTCTCACTGAAAAGAATATGGACTGCTTTTTTGACAGTTGTTTCCAACTGACCCTCTCTTCTTCACATCTGTGTGTGGGGGGGGGGGGGGGGAGGGCGGGTGTCTGTGACTTTCTCAATGGATTACACAAATTAATTCAAAGGCCTCATGAGAAACTTTCTTTGTCTGCCCCAGTGGTTCACTGTCACTTTCTATGTCTTTCCTTCTTTCCTTCTTTCTCTCTTTCTCTCTTTTTCTCTCATATTACTCCACGATCTTTCCATAAAGAAGTCTGATGATTAGCTACTTAACAGACACAACATGTATTTAATATACAATTTTTAAGAAAAAACAAAATGGAATGGAAGACAATGAAACAATATTGTGTAGTCATCTTATGCCCACAATGTGTTGGGTATTTGTTTTTTTTGTTTGTTTCTTTGTTTGTTTGTTTTTATGTCCATCTCTTTCTCATAATGGCCTTTCGTATTTTAGATTCTTATTTTATTTATTTATTTTTTTTCAACAATTTTTACAATAAGTTCTTATAAGGCATAAATCATATATAATTATAACTGATCTTTCTGGAAATTCAAATACTCATGCCGCTATCCCAGTACTGGGTCATTCATTAGAAACTAATGGTTCTGGTAGCTTCCCATGTTCATGAAGGAATGTGTCTACCTTGTCTCAAATGTCAATACATTAGGTATCTGCAGTCTAAGCGACTACATCTGACTCCTTTTACTGTGAGCATGTCCAGGGCAGGATTAATTTAATTTCAGAGGAGGAATGAGAAAGAGGGCTTGCCCTGTGGAGATGAGAGTAACATCTCTCCACTTCCATATTTCTTGATATTCATCTGGTTTAGTATGTCTCACCTTTTCATCTTCAGAGGAAAATAGCAGTGTTCAGATTGTTAACAGACCTGAAGGGCATAGTTCCCAATAGGCACATATAGCCTTTGGTACATCATGGTCCTCACTTATGGTTCATCTAGTAACCTTTCTAGTAACATATTCACTATTGTGACAGAAGAAAATCCTTATGTCTGCTTTCAGGTGTAAGTCCCACATGTGTACAATGACAATTTTGTACAAAGAAGGACTGCAAGACTCAGCCACATAATGAGGATAAGAGCTCTCCTATAGTTATATTCTAGTGAACTAGAGAGAGTTTTGATAAGAGGGAAGGTAGAGAAAGATAGAGAAAAGCCAAAGAGAAGGGGGCAGAACAACACAGTGGGCAAATGGCCTCAAGTGCTTAATGGAATAATTAAGCCAATTTAAATGAAAATGCCTCTCTGAGTGATATCGAACACTAATGTACACCATCAGATCTTTTTCTGAATTCTTTCTCTTTTACTGTTCCCCCCACAAATCCTAGTTTTATTCTCAAACATTTTGTGACTCTGTACCCTCTCAGATTTTTATTTCCTAGCACTTTCCAAGGCAAAACCACACAGTTTTCCCACTATGCCATCAGTTAGAGTCTGTACTTCACAGTCTCTCAGGACATCTCTTTTGCTCAAGCTTTTCAGAAAATATCTGTCTGTATAGAGAGGGAGAAAACACTTGAAGAATGACCACTTTCCTTTAGGAAAGTTTAAGCTTAGATTAGCATTTTTTTAAAGCCCTAAATCTCTGAAGAAATTCTCATAAAATTCAATGGGAACAAAGCATCATAAAGAATGCTTATGGCCCAGCTGCCAAGATGTGAACCAGCTTTAATCAGGAAGCCACAAAAATGAATTTAACACAAGTTTTGTTAGCATGTGGTACAAGCAACGATGGGATGCATTCAAAATCTAATAAACACAAATGCACCATCTCTGCTTTAGGAGGCCTGTAAACATGCAGACCTACAGATTGTTAAGGAAAGTTCATGATAGCTTACTCTGTTTTTGTACTTATTTTTAGGTCTCCACAACCTATTATAATTTAAAATAAAATAAAATAAAATAAAATAAAATAAAATAAAATAAAATAAAATAAAATAAAATAAAATAAAATAAAATAAAATAAAAGACTAGTAGGTTAGTTTTTCACAGACTTTTTTTTTTTTTTTTTTTTTTTTGTTTAGTATCAAATACAATTTTCATAAATATACATACGTTTACATATGATCATTTAGGTTTAACCCAACACTAATATGACTGCCCCTGTAGGGCAAGCAAGACTTTTCTTCATTAGCTTCAACAAGGTAGGATAGGAATATCCTACATTAAGAAAAACTGCTTAGTTTTATTTGTTATCTTTTGTTTGAACACTCTAAGTAGCAGCTGTTTAACTTTCCACTTCATTGCCAATTAAACAAACAAAATTTGATTTTTCTGCCACTGGAAATCAACTTTTGAAAAGCTTTTTAAGTATCCTGGTAGGTGGCCTCAATTTGGCTCATCAGACATCACAGCACAGCTACTGTGAAAAACAAAACAAACAAAACAAACCACCTGCAATCTATGACTTCATTTCAATTTATACTCTTCCCATCATCTACGTAGTCCAGCATTAGATAAGGAAAGTTATAATCAGAAAAGTAAGAATTGTATTCATTATTTCATGAATATTATTATTATTATTTAATTTCTATTTGTTTCTATTACAAAATACAAATAAAAATAAGTTTATAAACTTATGTTAAGGGAAATATAGAAAAAAATGCAATCTCATAACTTTTGTTGCAGAAGCTTTAAGTTAAAAATGTTCATCTTTTTAGTTTTTTTTTTTCTATTTTTTAAATACTTATTTTTTTTTATCTTCTAACTTATGTGGAAAAAAAAAAAAAAAAAAAACAATTGCTGGAAACTACAAGTGAATGATACTTCTCTAGACCTACAGCCTTCTTTTTCTTACCTATTTAAGTTCTTATGTCAGGTAGAGTCTGTAAAATGTCAGCACAAAGGAAAAAAAAAAAAAAAAAAGTCAGTATTATTTAAAGATTTTAACCTCAATCAATAAGAAAGAATCAGGCTAAATTTTGGATAAAAATCACAATGCATGCATGAGAAGCTCTGAATCCTTGGGAATTTCTCCTTTAATATTTCATTATATCTTAAAAAAATAAATAAATAAAATAGCGTCTATTCAATGAAGAAGACAGTGGGGACTTTTGTCAAGAAATAATCCAAAGTCTTTTTCTCTAATGAATCTGAAGCCTGCTTTAAAAAGTTAATGAAAAGTCTCTCCATTGAATTCCATGGGATTTGGATCAAGCCCCAGATAAGCTGTTCAGTAAGAGCAACTAAAATAAATTGGGAAAAGGTTCTCTGCTTTATGTAGTCATTTTAAGGGAGGTAATGGAACAGCTGTTGCATACATAAAACACACATATCCCTTTGGAAATGCAGTTGGGCAGAGTCTTGCAGCACAGCATGAGCTGCAGGCATTGCCCTGACAGCTTCTCTGGCTGAACAGACCACTAGCCTGAGCACTAACCTCTCAATGACTCCTCAAATCCCTCTGGCCCCTTAAAAGGAAAAACAGCTTCATTAGTTCCTCACATAAACAACCAGAACATAAACACAACATGCTCCATTAAAATGGTCAAATTAAGCAAGTAGAGAACCTTTTCTATATTGTGTCGAATTTAGTTCATTTTGTTTTTTTATTTTCCTTGCCTTGTTTGACTTGGGTTTACATAGTCTCATTTTCAGGGTATCTATATGTATACTTCTGCTGAACTAACTTTATTTTATAAAGATAATTGCAGTTGTATTTCAAGGACCTTTTTTTTTCTTCTTTTCCTGCCTTCATTTTAAAGTAAGAAAGTGGAGATCAGAACTGTTGTGTCAAATATTGTATGTATAAATTATTGCTACTCTTTGAATGGTAAAGATGAGAGTCATGTCAGGAATTAGCTCTTTTTTTTTACTGTTTGGAAAATGTCCCCCTTTCCAGTGATTTCATGACATAAAAACCTAATGAAAGGATGAAAGAATAGATCATTTAGACTGTCTTTCTAAATACTTAATAGTTTGTCATCAAGATATTTGAACGGTATTTCAGATAAAATTGAAGATGCTTCAGATGAAATGTGGGGACTTAACACGTTCCCTCTGAGGACAAATTCTGCTAAGAATCCTTAGTAATTTTATCTTTCCTGGTTGGTTACAAATGCCCTTACCATTTATATGTTTATGCATGTATGTATATGTACTGATAGAAATATAGAGGTTGTGTAAGGCTTTTTTTTTTTTTCCTTTCTTTTTCTTTTTTTTTTTCCATCTTTTTCAAATCATATTGTGTCATTATTACTGCTTTTTGTTATTGCTGTTTTGTTTCCAAGGACAAGGACTCCATGTGATGTTAACAAATAAAAATTCCAAATATATACTATTTAAGTCATAGGTTCTACTACTTAGTAGAGTTATTGAGTGGAAGAAGTGGCCTGTGTTTCTCAACATTTTTAATTGTATTTTGCTTCCATTCGTGACCAACCCACTGAGAAGACTCAACTTTCTGGACTAGCCTGGTCTGATACTCTTATCTGCTCCAGATGTTTACATTAGAGACAAGTCTTTTGTTAATGAGGCATGTTTCAATTACATCTTTTTTTATTTTAGTATTGTGTGAGATATTTCATATTAGCCATCATTAATGAACTTGTAATCAACAACTATTTTCTGGGTGAGAAATCTGAGAAAAGTATGTCAAATAGAAGACTAATGGGGTTTAATAAAAATAGCTGAATACTCCAACGAAAACAAACAAACAGCAACAACAAAAACAAAGAACTAGAATACAAGCTTTTCAGACACATAGAAAGCTCTTAAATACTGGGTACTGAGTGGAGCAAAATATTCCCAAATGCTCTCATGGAACAGGCAACAGGGCATGATGAAGATTTTTGCCATTTTTATAAATTTATCTTGTCTGCCTGGAGTTAGGAAGATTACACTAGAATTAGCAAATCAGTACCTTTGACCAGGCAGTTTATTCAATTTCAGTAATGGATTTGCAAACTAGAAGTCCAAATTCGATACAATGACATAATCTCCAGAAGGACTTCTTTGTGGTTGTGTGAAAACCTCTTTCATTATTACTAACAATTAGCTTATGAGAACTAATAGTTTTCTAAGACTCTGAAAACTACCAGCTCTCTTAATTTGTTAGTATCATTCATCATAAGTACTGAAAATCAACTGGTTTTTGCTTGCCCTTAATTGATAAGCATTCGATTAAGACCTGAAAGCTGTCACATTCAGAAGGAACTTGTTTAATATTCAATTTAAGTGAGTAAATAATCAGTGTTAATCTGTATGTAGGAGGGGACAGTGGACATTTTATAAATGATACATGATGTGAGCAAAAAGTCCGAAATAAAAGTATGGCTTACATTACCTCAGGCATGATACTTGTCTATTTGCAATAGGAGATAACACTTTTTCTGAAGAACTCATTTGAAATAGAGAAGGCCAGCAGTTAGTGAAAATATTTCTCATACTACTGAGGTGAAAAAATGATTGGTTTGGAAACAAACAAACAAACAAACAAACAAACAAACAAACAAAAAAAGCAGATTTTCACAATTATATTTTTCTATGCAATCTGTTGGCCTGAGGCTTTTTAATTCCTTGTACTTTTATAAATCTTGATGAAGCACCTTAGAGGAGCATATGCGCTGCATGTGCCTGGTCTAGTCAAGTCCCCAGGCTTTTTTCTTTTGATGTGAAATTTCTAGTGTGAAAAAGAAAAAAAAGCCAATAATGATAAATGAAAAATGTTATCATCAACATAATTTCAACTGTGTCAAAATTTAGATTAAATGAATCCATAACTTGCTCAAACAATATCAATACATCATTATTAAAATCCTAAGGTGCAGCTTTAAAACTGATATTTGAGAAACATATAGTGTTCATTTAATCTGTTTATTTTATTTTATTTTATTTTATTTTATTTTATTTTATTTTATTTTATTTTATTTTATTTTATTTTATTTTGTGTGTTTTGTTTGCTTTTATTATTGTTGTTGTCTCCATGATCATTTTCTTTGATGTAAAATTTGTGCATACTTGTGATCCATAATATGTAGAGATGAATGGAACTATAGTGGTGATTTCTATCTTTGTCAATAAGGAATGTACTGCAGAAGATCTTCCATCTCTGTTGTGATTGATGTCTGGCAAACTGCTGGGGACAATTCCAGTTGGTCGGTAAGAAACACCATCTCATTTATCTTTATATCATATCTGTTGCAAATTAAACTAAAAACATAGAGTTTGCACACTAAAATGGTTACACTCTGGAGCAATGTGCCTATAAAACAGCATGCTAACAAGCACGACATAATAAATGGTATGCAATAAACTCCTATAATTTCAGATTCTCCCAGAGGCAGATGCTGAGGCACTGTCACCTGTTGAGCTTCACTTGATGACTGCATAGTAGTATCTCTGAGAAAGTATTTGCTGGGCTCACTTCATAAAAAGTGACTACTACCACTGAAGCCGGAAGCCCGCTTCAGCTTCATACAGGTGTTCGCAATCGTTAGGGACTCCTCGGTCTGTCCATCTACCTCGGTGCACACCAATGTGGTGGGTGGTAAAATGGCGTTTATTAACTCGTGGCAAGAACTTATATAGCCTTGTACAACTTCGTCTACGCCCCTCTTATCGTGCGTAAGCACTTGCGTCACTACTTTCTTATCTGGTTACTACTAGCAATTACTCGAAGGTTCTAGGCTCACTGTCTACATTTCCCCCTCCCTATGCACAAGCGTAATTACCCTATTCTGAGAGGACCCTAATCGCGTACAACCGAAGCCCCGCTTTGCGCCTATACATGCCATTGTCCTCTCAGTTAAGCCTTGCCCCGTTACATCCCGAATCGCAAAGTAATCCCGCGCTACCCTTATACCGCCGCGTTTCCTGACTGCCTACAAGCCTTTTGCATTTTACTATATTCTACGCGATAGTTAACTGTGCGGTCAATCATCCTTTGAATACAACCTAGCATAATTTGTAGAAAGCACGGTACACATACTACCAAAAGCAGGATAACTACAAGCCCTAAAAGCAGACCCTTCAATAAGTGCACACCCCATTCTCCGATGCCTCCGAACACACTTCTCAGCCAGTCCCCGATGGGGTCCGTTTCCACGCCGATCTTGTTGACATGTTCCTTCAGATACTGGAGCTTCTTATGCATGGATTCACTGTGATCGCTGAGATTGAAACAGCACATCCCTGCAATGTCCTCACAACCATGACCATGAGCCAAAAGCAGGAAATCAATAGCTGCTCGGTTCTGTAGGACCGCGTGTCTGATACTCGTGACATCCATTAACAGATTGTTGAGGAGCGACGTCGTTACATTGGCCTGCTTAACGGACCAACAAGCCAGTCTCTCAATTTCCCTTAAAGCCTGTGCCGCTGCTACTCCCGGAGCTAGGATAGACGCGAAGATTCTCGCCGTGGCACTCCAAAGCTGCACGCCATCTGAGCACGTCTCGTCCAAATGCCCTATGCTTCGTTTTATTCTGCTGGGTGTTCGTGTTGCATTACTGAGCATTTTAAGGGTTTTAATGATTTCCGCGTGATTGGGTGTTAACATGGTGAGCTTCCCCAGATAGCAAGGACCCCCTACCGGACGGCTTGGAATTCCTTGCCACGCGCGATCTCCGCAGATGAGGAAGATGTTTGGTGGTAACGCTTTTGGCTTGGTAAAGGTACTGCTTTTACAATCAAGCCATGCCCCTGGTGGGAAGACTGTAGCAGCCCATCCACAGCACCCGCTAGCGTTACCAAGCTGACCACCAGAACAGTATACCGTGGTATCACTCACATTAAAGGGCTGGGAACTATTGGCCCACTCACCCCCTCTCCCGCAGTTGACCCAGGGAGGTGTTGAGCTTTGTGTAGTAGACTTCCCTGTTGTGCACGTGTAGACGCCGATTTGTTTGCTGCGTGTAGAGTGTGTAGAGTGTGTACAATTGACCGTCTTCCAATATTTATGTTTATACCTGCCACAATATCCCCCTCCCTTGAAGAGTTGGTACCTATCAGCTGTTACTATAGTGAATGGGTCTGAGGAGTTGGTTTCACGGTTAAAAAAGGGATTAGACCATGGGGCTATCAGGAAGTTATGCGCCATTCCCTTGCGGTCCCACCCGTAGATGCCGGCCGGCTTTGAATATGGGGCGAACCCTATACATCCCCCCGCCGTAGGGTCAGTTGTAGGGTGAGTGCTATAGGTGACGTTTGGGAGGGCTTGTGAGCCTAATAGATGCAGCTCTAGTGGCTCGTCCCAGAGGGAGACATTCAACCTTGCCAGCAAGCAAGATACATTCCGATAAGCAAGGGTGACACTTGTGTTAGGGCCATCCTTGATTTCCTCTGACACAAAGAGTCGGTCTTGTCCTAAGTCCCCGCAAGTAGTATTAGAGACATAGCCTTTAAAATCCTGTTCTCGAATCCCTAATGGGACACCAATTAAGCACGTTTTAAATGGCGAGGTGGCCGACTGTGTGGAGAGACAAAAGTCTGTCTGGCCGGTACGGTTGGCCCAAGTGACCCAAAGGTTCCCTGGCTGTTCTACAAGGTGTATATCAGCGCCCGTCCCCGTGACCCCACATAGAATCAATAAACAGACAAACACTGTAATTCCATTAACTCTCGCTGGCAGCAAGGGCTGAGTTTCCTCCACGCTTCTCCCGGCCTTCTTTCGGGGTTCCTGGGCTGTCTCCTTCTTCGGCGTTCACAGGAGCCATACCTGCAAAACTCAGAGTCCCTCGTTACTGTTCTCTTTCATCAGATCTGGTTTGATGTCAACCCCGACTGGGTGGACAGTTTTGTCTCCCAGCCGATATCCTAAAAACTGGACCCCCGATCCTCTCTGGATCTTTTCAGCAGAAATAGTGAAGCCGGCTGATGTCAGGAGCGTCACCACTTGGGCTTCTAATGACTGGAGCCCCGATGGGGTCGGGGATGATAGCAGTAGATCATCCATATAGTGCAGCAGGAGGAGCTGCCTAGGGGACTGCCGGACCGGACTCAGGACTCTGTCAATCACTATCTGACAGATCGTGGGAGAGCACGCCATCCCTTGTGGGAGCACTCGCCAGTGATACCGACGAGCCGGGCCTTGGTTATTACGGACAGGAACCGTAAAGGCAAAAGCCTCCCTGTCTTGCTCAGCCAGGGGTATGGAGAAAAAGCAATCCTTCAAATCGATAACAACAACCCCCCAGCCTGCAGGCACGGCGGATAGTACGGGCGCACCCTGCTGAACTACACCAAAAGGCACTAACTGAGCGTTAACTGCGCACAAGTCGTGCAGCAAGCGATAGGATCCTGACCGCTTCTTTATCACAAATACAGGAGTGTTCCATTGACTAAGAGAGGGTTCTATATGACCTAAGCGAAGCTCTTGCTGTACTAATGCGTGAAGCGCTACAAGCTTTTCTGTCGGTAAGGACCACTGATCCACCCAGACAGGTCGCACTTCCTGTCTCCAGCGCAGTGGGATCGCATACTGCGCTGACAATTGACAGATCGTGGCCCCCACTATAAATTTGTTATGCCTGCTGCCCCTGTTCTGCTGTAGCAGAACAGGCCTTTCCAGGGAACCATCCCTGCTGATTACGATAATCTCAACCATCTGGGCGGACCTCCGGGTGGGCGTTGTTCCTCCCACTCCCGCTATCATCTGTGCCGCCCCTGTAGGCCATGTAGAGGGCCAATCGGATTCCGCAATAACCCGATGCGATAGAGAAAGCGCCCGTGTTTGCAGGGCTGACCATAAACGCGGCTGGATTCGCTAGGCCCTTTTCTTTCGCTTTCTCTTTAACTTTAGCCCAGTCAGTAACCAGGCCCCCCCTCCCGGCGCGGGCTCCCTCCCGGCCGCGGGCTTCCCCGCCCCGCTCCGCCCACCGCCCTATCGCGTTCTTCAAGGGGCGGTTCTGGCTGAGACGTTTTGTCCAAAGAAGGGCATAAAGACGGGACAGGGTAAGGCGGGGGCGGAGCTGTCGGCTCACATGACTGACTCGGCGACTCCTTCTTCTCCGTCTCTCCGCCTCTGCTCTCTGCCGTCGCCGCCATCTTGGCCTCGCCGGATCTATGAGAAAGTAAAGACCCGCTCCCGGCAACCCCGTCACGCTCCGCTCCTCCCTGATCCTTGCCCAATCAGTCAAAGCTGGCCCGGGGGCCGAGTCGGGGCATCCCGGCTCCGCCCTTCGCTCCGCCCACCGGGGCGGATCGTCCCTCCCCGCCGGTGACGTGGCTACGCCCTCCCCCTCCGGCCCTCCCAGCCCCTCCAAAGAAGGATACAAGCCACTCCCCACGTAAGGAGGGGGGGCCGAGGGGGCAGCTGTGGCGCAACTGCAGCCAGTACCCATTTTGCAATGATAACAGGATGTTGTTTTAGACGCGGTCGCCTCCCCCGGCGCCAACTTCGCTTCTTGCTGCGCAGCCGTTATCTTTATCTCTCCGCCGTCCTGAGGCTCCGCGGCTGGCTTCCCTGTAAGATCTGTGGGAGAGACCTTCCCTCCCCCCAAGCCCAGCCAAAACTTCGCTTGCTCAGATGTAACCTGCTCTTCTTGCGCTGCCTTCAACGCCCCCAATACCAGTCCCCAGGTTTTCAACTCCCCTGCCTTCCCGAGTACCATCGCCCGCTGGGCAAGCGCCGCGGTGATGGGATCCCAGGATCCCGGGGTATATAAATCCGAGGGTGATGTAAGCAATCCCTCCTTCAATAACAGTGATAACACTGTACCTATTTCCTTCTTAGAAGGAGAATTTTTCCCGCAATAGGTCTTACACGCGGACGAAATCACCTTTATGACGGCTTCCATCGCCGGGCGTAATCTCCCCGACGGAACAAGCGACCACCGGGCACCTCTTCCGATGGTCTCCTGGGTCCTCGGCAGGTTAAGCAGGCTCTCGGCCGCAGAGCCCCCTCCGACGCTACCCAGCTTCCACTCTCCTAAGCCGCAGCCCCCTCTTCTAGGGTCATCACCTCCTTCCCCAAGGGAGGTGGAACGAGAGCAGGAACCCGCCACGCCGCCTGTGGCCGACCACTATTCCCTAACGTCACGTCGGGGTCACCATATGAAGCCGGAAGCCCGCTTCAGCTTCATACAGGTGTTCGCAATCGTTAGGGACTCCTCGGTCTGTCCATCTACCTCGGTGCACACCAATGTGGTGGGTGGTAAAATGGCGTTTATTAACTCGTGGCAAGAACTTATATAGCCTTGTACAACTTCGTCTACGCCCCTCTTATCGTGCGTAAGCACTTGCGTCACTACTTTCTTATCTGGTTACTACTAGCAATTACTCGAAGGTTCTAGGCTCACTGTCTACATACCACACAATTGGATGACATCACACATGCTGCATCTGAGATAAAATTTGTAATACCAATAACCAAACACACAGATTGTTGAATTACTGATGCTCCTGAACAGGAATAACCTGATATTTATTTATTTATTTATTCATTCATTTATTTTTCAGTATATGGCAGTAGTACAGATATGTGCTAAAACTGATTCCAGGAGCTGTTTATGAAAGAAATCTGCTCTTTTCATACACTATCTGATATCACTATTGTAAGTGCAGCACCTGAGCATCTATCAGCCTGATGCCGAAACACATTGTCAGAGAAGGGTACCACATCCTTCATTCATGAAAGAGAAGCACCGGTATACTTACTGATATAAAAGTGATTTTAAAAGAATGATTGTAAATAGAACAGTGGCTTAACAAGTTTCAAAAACTTAACAAGATAACAAAAGAACTACATTCTTACCAAAAATACAGAGAGCCTACATCTTTATTTGGGTGCAGTGAACATTATTACTAAGGCTGAGGAAAAGGCAGAGGTACTGAATGCCTTCTTTCTTTGTATCTTTCATTGTTAGATCAGTTATCCTTTGAGGGCTGAATACTCAGTCCCCAGAACTGGAAGATAGGGATGGGGAGCAGAATAAATCCCCAAAACTCAATAGGAAAGAGATAGTGACATGCTATTTTGTCTGGGCTGTCAAGGGTACTGAGGGAGCCAGCAAAAGTGATTGTATACTCCTTTCCATCATTTATCAGAAGTTCTGGTCAGCCAGAGAGGTCTAATGAAACTGGAGATTTGCTAAAGTGATTCCCATCTACAGAAAGGGTCAGAAGTAGGGATCTACTGAACTGCCACCTTCACTTCAGTATCAGAGAAGATTATCTTGAGTGTGATCACATGATATGTAAGAAATAACAGGGGATGAGGCGTAGACAATATAGGTTCATGAAAGTCAGGTCCTTCTTGACCAGCCACATCTCCTTCTGAACAGTCTAGTAAATGAGGGAAAGGCTTTAGATGTAATCTGCTTAGTTTTCAGTAAAGCATTAATGGTACCACAGCATAGGGCATGGTGGAGCCAGGACAGGTGATCTGGTTAGGCTAGGAGTTATTTGATACAACGTGATATTATGTAGGAGGCCATATAAAGGTGTGAGGTGAAGAGG
The DNA here is from genome assembly GCF_987193195.1 of Phasianus colchicus. Taxonomy (NCBI): domain Eukaryota; kingdom Metazoa; phylum Chordata; class Aves; order Galliformes; family Phasianidae; genus Phasianus; species Phasianus colchicus. Next base: position 86,861,698 of record NC_143476.1, on the reverse strand, counting down.
TCACAGCAGAGGTGAAATCACCAGAGGTGAAGCGTTGCTGGACCTGCTGCTCACCAACGCGGAGGAAATCATTTAAGGTTGGAGTATTAACCATTTAAGGTTGGAGGTGTTAAGGTTGGAGGCAGCCTGGGTTGCAGTGACCACGCCCTGGTCAAGTTTGTGATCTCGAAGGATGTGGGCCTGGTGAAGAGTGGCGTCAGGACCCTGAACTTTGGAAGAGCAAACTTTAAGCTGTTCAATGGACTGTTGGCCAAGATCCCCTGGGATGCTGTCCTTAAAAACAAAAATGTTGAGGAGAGAGACCTGGTTACTCTTCAAGAATGCCTTCCTGAGAGAGCAAGAACTCTCCGTCCCTCTGAACAAGAAAGTGGGCAGAGGAAGTAGGAAGCCGGTGTGGCTCGATAAGGACCTGCTGGGTGTGCTGAGGGTGAAGAAAGGTGCGTACAAGCTCTGGAAACAAGGGTGTGTCACCTGGGAAGAAGACAGGGATTCTGTCCAGACTTGCAGATGTGGGATGAGGAAAGCCAAGGCGCAGGCGGAACTGAACTTGTGAGGGACATGAAAAACAATAGGAAGACTTTCTACAGGTAATTGGCCAGAAGAGAGAGACCAAAGTAAAGAAAAAGAAAAAGAAAAAGAAAAAGAAAAAGAAAAAGAAAAAGAAAAAGAAAAAGAAAAAGAAAAAGAAAAAGAAAAAGAAAAAGAAAAAGAAAAAGAAAAAGAAAAAGAAAAAGAAAAAGAAAAAGAAAAAGAAAAAAAAAAAGAAAAAAAAAAAAGAAAAAGAAAAAAAAAAGTTATGCAATCATTCATTCTACTAAATAGTCAGGTGAGTTTCAGCTTACTCTATCTATTGCTTTCAGACCACATTCTGACACTGAGTTTGTATAATTGTGGGCTGGTGGCCAATGAAAAAATCCAACAAACATTTGATTTGCTCTGAAATAGGAATTAATGTATGCGAGCACAACTTAGGATGAATTTGCAAGATCTGCAAGTGGTTCATGTTTTACTTTATTTATGACCTTAACTATAGTAATTAACTGCTAATGTGTTAAAAACAAAGCAAGGTGCTTGTTAACTTTTATCGCTAGTGTCACATTAATAAAATGAGGAGAGAAAGTATTGCCTGCCATAAGTTGCTCCTCTCAGTCATGGTGAAATTCTTCATAAAGCAAGTAATATGAGAACAGGATATCCAAGTTATTTATCTGGGCTTCCTATTCAGCCAAAAAGAGGTATATCTAGAGAGGAATTAATCCCAAATATCTGTCATTTATATTGCACCAGGATAAACTGTTGTCTGGAACTCAAGTCTCTTTCTGCTGACTGCAGAAGGAACTTAGATGATTATTTGAAACAGGATGCCTGGTTTCCAGATGGCTATATTTAGATGAAATTATCTTAATGCATGACTAGAAGTTGCCAACTATACCTAAGTAATGAGGAAGAATCTGTTTTACATAGAATAAAGTAAATGTTCATAAATTATTTATGAACACCTCACAAGGATCAGGGACAGCTGTATGTACCTAGACAGATCTTTAGCTGAAGAAGAAGGCTGAGGTACTGAATGAGTTCTTTGCCTCGGTCTTCACTGGCGGCCAGGATTCCAGTACTTCTCATGTCATTGAGCCCTGCATCCCTAAACCTCTGGGTGGGGACTGGGGTGGTAGATCCCTCCCCACTGTGGGGAAAGAGCAGGTCTGAGACCTCCTCATGACACTGAATGTGTACAAGTCTATGGGGCTGGATGGCATGCATCCCAGGCTTCTGAAAGAGATGGCTGAGGTGGTTGCTGAGCCACTCTCCATCATATTTGAAAAGTCGTGGCTGTCAGGTGAGGTCCTGGATAACTGGAGGAAGGGTCATGTCACTCCCATTTACAAGAAAGGGAGTAAGGAGGACCCCGGGAACTACAGGCTGGTGAGTCTCACCTCTGTGCCTGGGAAAATCATGGAACGGATCATCCTGGATGACATGCTTGATCACATGAGGAATAGCCATGTGATCCATGACAGCCAGCATGGCTGCACCATGGGAAGGTCATGCTTGACCAATCTGGTGGCCTTCTGTGATGGAGTCGGCATTGGTAGACAAGGGAAAGGCGACCGATGTCATTTACCTGGACTTGAGCAAGGCCTTTGACATGGTCCCCCACCACATCCTTATCTCCAAATTGGAGAGATGTGGATTTGATGGGTGGACCGCTCGATGGATAAGAAACTGGTTGAAAGGCCACAGACAGAGGGTGGTCATCAATGGCTCTATGTCCAAGTGGAGGCTGGTAACGAGCGGCGTCCCCCAGGGGTCTGTCTTGGGACCGGTGCTCTTTAACATCTTTATCAATGACATCGATGATGGAATTGAGTGCACCCTCAGCAAGTTTGCTGATGACACCAAGCTGAGTGGTGCGGATGGCACAGTTGAAGGAAAGGATGTCATTCAGAGGGACTTTGAGAAGCTAGAAAGGTGGGCCCGAGTGAACCTGATGACGTTCAACACGGCAAAGTGCAGAGTTCTGCACTTGGGCTGGAGGAATCCCAGGCATCCATACGGACTGGAAGGAGCGGTCCTTGAGAGCAGCCCTGTGGAGAAGGACCTGGGGGTCTTGATAGATGAAAAACTTAACATGAGCCAGCAGTGTGCCCTTGCAGCTCGGAAGGCAAATGGTATCCTGGGCTACATCAAAAGAAGGGTGGCCAGCAGGGACAGGGAGATGATTGTTCCCCTCTACTCTGCTCTTGTGAGGCCCCATCTGGAATACTGTGTCCAAGTGTGGAGCCCCCAGTACAAGAAAGACAGGGAGTTGTTGGAGAGGGTCCAGAGGAGGGCCACAAAGATGATCAGGAGACTGGAGCACCTCTCCTATGAGGACAGGCTGAGGGAGCTGGTCTTGTTCAGCTTGGAGAAAAGAAGGCTGTAGGGTGACCTCATTGCAGCCTTTCAGTACCTAAATGGAGCCTACAGAGGGCAGGGGAATCAACTCTTTGAAAGGGTAGATAACTGCAGGATGAGGGGAAATGGTTTTAAGTTGAGGGAGGGGAGATTTTGGTTGGACGTCAGGGGGAAATTCTTCACAGAACAAGTGGTGAGGTACTGGAAAAAGCTGCCCGCGAGAGATGTTGTGGATGCCCTGTCCCTGGAAGTGTTCAAGGCCAGATTGGATGGAGCCCTGGGCAGCCTGGTCTAGCATTAAATGAGGAGGTTAGTGGCCCTGCCTGTGACATGGGGGTTGGGGTTGGAGATTCATGATCCTTGAGGTCCCTTCCAACACTGGCAATTCTGTGATTCTCTGATTCTGTGAGGAGTTGGATTGAGTCAGCATTGAGTCAACTACTGCTCAACTATAGCTGGGTACAGGTTGGCAGGTGATTGCACCATTAATATTTTCTGTTATCATTGCATATTTGTTTCCATTTTCCTCTTTTGACTTAATAATGTCACAGAGTTAATTAGATCAATCAATGTCTGTGAGAGAGGATCAGTAGGCCCCTCACCCCCCCTCCCCTCCCAACCCACAAAATGGGAAGGAAAAGGGATAGGGAGATTGTCACAGGGTTATCCTTAGATGTAAGTCCATGAGAGGTGGCACAGGCCCCAAGAAAAAGAAGAAAAAAAAAAAGGAATGGATACTAACGGTTTGCTGCAACCTGGCCAACCCTGGGCCGCATGCGCTCTGGAAGAGGGGGAAGGGCAGAGAGCTAGCAGATAGCTTTAACCAAGAGAAGACACAGTGGCAATGATCTGAAGAGGAACGGTAATTTACTGATTTTAACTAAATCAAAGATAATGAGAGGGACAAGATTGTGCAAAATGCGAATCAAACCACAATAGTATGAGAGAAAGCACGTGCTTTGCTCCGTGGTGAGCTGAGATGGCTGAGCAAGGGACAGAGGGAGAGAGGCAGACACTCCGCCAATCTGGAATTCCACCCCACGCCCTCTTCCTGCCAGGTCCTCTTGGGATGCTGCCCACTCCCCTCCCATCAGGATACTCAAAGTGCCCATAACAGGCAGTAAAGAGAACTAGAACATTAACTCATTAACATCCACTGGTCCACATGATGTTCTGATGTGGAATACTAACCACAAAAAATCACAACAGAGATGGTAGCTGGGCTCAAGGAAGGGGGAAAAAAAAAAAAAAAAAAAAAAAAACCTATCTGTGGAGGAAAACTTATTTTACTAACTATGAAATTAGAATGCAAGATAACACAGTATAATACAATCTAATTGAAATTGAGACTAATAAATCAAATAAAATAGGAGAGAGAGAGTTCCTGAGACCAAGTCAAACCTGAAAAGCTTGCTATGGCTAGGAAAGCACTCTCCAACATCCATTGCAAGGCAGTAAGAGACCACCCCACCTGGAAGGGCCAGATCCCATGACTTCCATGATGTACAGGGACAGGTACCTGGAACCGGAGCATTAAACTTTAACTCCCAGTGCACTACATGATGTTATGATGTGGAATACCAAAAACAAACAAACAAAAAAAAATACAATACCATGACAAGTAAATAGGTTTTATCTCAACTTACGTTCATTTCTATTTCTCTCTTACACCCATATCTGAGAGTGAGAAAATGTGTGCCATTTAGCTGCTTGCTAAGTTAAGTGACAACGAGGGGTAAGCGATCTCTGCAACAGGTGTAAGCCCGAGTGGCATCCGTAATCAAAAGATCTTGTCATGCAGTCCAGTGTCATGCAGGAGAGATGAAGGGGCTGTAGAAATGCTTACTGCTTATGGAGTAAGGTAATTGACTCATAGTCAGTAATTGGTCTTCACTTATTGAACCAAATTTCAGCTGTCAGTTCTTTCAGCACCCTAGATAATATAGATCTGTGGTCATTATCTGTTTTGTGAGACAGTTCTGAGCAAGGCTTTGGGAGTCTCACTGTCTTTCTGCCTGAGCTAGATTTTTAGAATAATGGCCAGGCCGAAGGAGGAAGTGTGATGCTCATCCCCATCTTCGATTGTGACACAATTTACAACTATATAACTTCATTTAGAAAAACAAAATAAATCTCATCATTGATCAATGCTACTTCATTTATATGCACCAGTAATAAATAAATAAATAAATAAGAAATAGTATCAACTATCTAGTTGTACATACAGTATCAGAGACATTAAAATGGTCTATTCAGCAAGCTTAAATTACTGTTCCTGTAACTTATTTTTTGAAATAGGAGATAAGAAGAAGAAAGTATCATACTCTAACAGTCACAGACACACAAGTAACTCGTAAAACTGTAGTCTACTTTTCTCAGGTACAAGAAACTTGAATTCAAATTCCTGTACTGAGTTCAACACAGTAAATAGCATCTGCTTCCACTCCAAGGAGTGCTTTAGCTCCAGGGCTGTGAAAAAAAAAAAAAAAAAAAAAAAAAAAAAAAAGTTTATTCAATCTGGTCCAGTAAATATTGCATTACTTATAAACAGAGTTTAAATGCATACAGTGCATTTTCCTCCTTACATGCTGAGATGCAAAGGGAGACCCCATATATGATACAGCTCATTTACCTTAACATCTCAGATTTCTACCTTCTGCATTCCCTAAAATCATTCTGAGGTATTCAGAGTGTTTTGCCTTTAAGATTTCTACTTTTTACAGTCATCACAATAAATAGATTAGTAGATCTCTTGAGCAAAAGTTATTTATCCCTGGGAAAGTAAAACCTAAATGAACAAAAGAAAACACTCATTATTTTAATTGATAGATTATGTTTTTTAAAAACAACAACAACAACAACATATTATGAATTAGCATTTTAGCATTCATTTATGTAACAGAGAATTCTGATACTCTGAGATAGGAGAATTCCAGGCATTAAAAAAAAAAAAAAAAAAAAAAAAAAAAAAACATGGTAGTTTTCAAAAGAACTCGAGTATATATGGTATGAAATAGTAAATAGTACAACATTCTAGATGCCGTAGGATACTCTAAATATTGTTGAACACATTTATGAAAGTTGTAGCAGAGGTTTTTTTTACCTCTGCATTCATGGTTTTTTTGTTTGTTTGTTTGTTTGTTTGTTTGTTTGTTTGTTTGTTTCTAGGATTCCAATGTTGAAGTTTTGTTGTTGTTGTTTGTTTCTTTCTTTCTTTCTTTTTGGTTTGTTTGTTTTTTCTGTCTTTTTTTGTTATAGTCCACAGGGTTAGCTTCGTATATAAAGCCATCTTTCATAGTCTACAATGACAACAACAACTCCTTCAAAGATTCCTCTTTAGGTTTAAATTTCCATATTCGCTGGCCTAATTATATATTATTATTATTATTATTATTATTATTATTATTTTTTAATATCATCTGTGGTGACAGTTTATACACATAAATGTTCCCTTCAAGCAACTATATATAAGGATAAAAAAAAAAAGTATCCTAACATCTCATATTGATTGCTGGATCAATGCTGTTCTTGAAACTGTAAAATATGAATGAACATCCTGTGAAAAGAGTAAGATACTAGATACCTTTGATAAAATCTGGAACGCATTCCTGCCATGCTACTCACTAAAAAGAACAAATAGAGGATAACCCTCAGATGATGAACCCTTTATCCACAAGGGCTTTCTCTGTGAATCCTAAAAACTAAATATATATTGAACAAATGACAGCTTTGAGATTATATGATCGTTGCTTGTAATTCATTCAATGAAATAAACACCAAAGAGGGACTGGCTTTATTTAGGGCATTCTAAAGAGACTGATTCAAATTAAGATGATGAAATTAAACAGAGAATTCTGTAGACTGGACATGATAAAATATTTCTTAATTATGGAGAAAGTGAAAAATCCTGTCAGAGCAAAGTGAGGAAATCTCCTTACTTCCATGAGAGAAATAAGATTACTGAAGTGACTCATTCATTAATCTGCATAGAAGCATAAAACATGTGAATTACATATCACATAGAAGCTTTTTGGATGTATATTTTGTTGTTTAATTTAAGTTTTAGTTTTAATTAAAGATTTAAATTATCATTTTTTTCTATTCTTGCTGGTTCCCAAAATCAGCAATATAAGTCTTCTCAAAGGAAAGGAGCTCGCAAATAGAAGAGAACTTAAAATGGATCTTAGAAGTGTAGGATCACAGAATCCTAAGAGTTAGAAGGGACCTTAAAGTTCATCTAGTCAAACTACTCTGCAGTGAACAGGGAGATGTGCAACTAGATCAGGTTGCTTAGAGACTAGTCCAGCCTGACCTGAATGTCTCCAGGGATGGGATATCCATCACATGAGAAGTGTGAGTTACACAGAGATATCATCATTTATATATGTTACATTATTATAGAGGAAGGCATTCCAGGAAGGTTATGGAAAATAAACAAAGTGAAATCAGTAAGATGGACATGTTACCGCTAGGATCACTTCAAAGGAGTTGAGATCTAGTACAGTTTTCTGGCTACATTTACATTCTCTGGCTTTGGAGGAAATACACATTCAATGAATTGTTCTCAGCCAACTTCTTAGGTGTATCCTTTGACAAACATGCAATGTATGAGTAGAGGTATCTTCTCTCATTTTAAATCTGGAAACAAATGCAATCTCTTTTTAATGAGCCTGAATCAATTCAGTTTAAAATGTACAACCATTTGAAGATCAGAAAAATATGGAATTTAGATTTAATATCTACTTTCTCATCTTTATATAAATCTTCCAGCAATTGAATTTTAAAATAGTATTGGTTTTGTATGTTTGCTTTTTAAGATTATTTCTAAACAGATACTTATGCCCAATCCCTTATTTATTTGACCTCTTAAATTAAGAGGTTATATAAAAACACTTTGGTAAGTCAGTTTGAAAAGTCTGTTCAAAGAGTCTTTCCCTCAAGTGTCTGTGAAGCAAGCCAGTGTTCCTAAACCTGGTACTAAGGTCCCTTTCAGAAGTATGCTGTGCTCCTGAAAGACGGGTTGGTAGGAAAACGGGTTTTCTGGATGACTGTTAAAGACACTTCTTTCATTTGTGCAATTGAAAATAAAAAGGATGTAAAAAATAAAGCTACCAACAGATGTAATCAGCAGTGTGTGCTTGCAGTCCAGAGAGTAGAATTGTAGAATCACTAAAGTTGGAAAAGATCTCCAAGATCACACGGTCCAACCAACCACCTACAAGCAAGATTTCCCCACTAAACCATCTCCCTCTGTAAAATATCTAAATGTTGCATGAACACCCCTAGCAACAGTGATTTGGCCACCTCCATGGGCATCCCATTCCAGATCAGGCTGGTGTCAAGATCTGCCTTTCATGAATCCCTGCTGGATGGACCTGATCCCTTGGTTGTCTCACACAAGCCCTGTGATCTCACTCAAAATGTCAATCTAATGAGGTTCAATATAGCAAGTGCAATGTTTTGTGCAAAGTGCAATGCACTTGGGCTGGAGGAAGCCCTCACATGTATAAAGACTGAGAGGAGCAACCCTTGAGAGTAGCCCTGCAGAGAAGAACCTGGGGGTTCTGGTAGATGAAAAACTTAACATGAGCCAGCTGTGTGCTTTTGCAGCTCAGAAAGCAAATGGTATCCTAGGTTCCATCAGAAACGGGGTGGTCAGCAGGAACAGGGAGGTGACTGTCCTTCTCAACTCTCATGAGGGCCCATCTGGAGTACTGTGTCCAGGTCTGGGGCCCAGAGAGGTTATTGATACCCCATCCCTGGAGATGTTCAAGGCCAGGTTGGATGGAGCCCTGGGCAGCCTGGTCTAGCATTAGATATGGAAGTCAGCAGCCCTGCCTGTGGCAAAGGGGAAGGAGCTTGATGATCCTTGAGGCCCCTTCCAACACAAGCCATTTTATGATTCTATGAAAATGAACTGCTCCATAACCTTCCCTGGCACCAAGGTCAGACTGACAGGGCTGTAGTTCCCCACATTCTCCTTACAATCCTTCTTGTGGATCGGAGGCACACTGGCAAGCACCCAATCTTCTGGGACCTCCCCAGTTGATCAGGATTGATGCTAGATGTTGGAAAGCAGCTTGGGTCTCATCTCCACCAGCTCCCTCAGTACCCTTGGCTGGATCTAGTCTGGAGTAGTAGGTTTCTAACTGTTTCTACCTGAACTGTGGGGGTTTATTCTGTTCCCTATCCCAGACTTTCAGGTCAAGGAGTGAAGTATCCTGAAGAGTTCAAGCTTGGCCTAATTTTCTGCCTGCAAATCTTAACATATCTTGAGGGGAGATGAATCAACTCTTTGAAAGGGTAGATAACTGCAGGATGAGGGAAAATGGTTTTAAGTTGAGGGAGGGGAGATTTAGGTTGGATGTCAGGGGGAAATTCCTTACAGAACAAGTGGTGAGGCACTGCCCAGAGAGGTTGTGGATGCCCTGTCCCTAGAGGTGTTCAAAGTCAGATTGGATGGAGCCCTGGGCAGCCTGGTCTAGTATTAATTGTGGAGGTTAGTGGCCCTGCCTGTGGCAGGGGGCTTGGAGATTCATGATCTTTGGGGTCCCTTCCAACCCGGGTCATTCTGTGATTCTATGAAAGGCTGTTGATGTAATCAACCTAGACTCCAGCAAAGCCTTTTACGCGGTCTCTCACAGTATTCCCCTGGGGAAAGTGGTTGCCCATGGCCTTGACAGGTATACCCTTCTTTGGATAAGGAACTGGTTAGAAGGCTGTGCACAATGGATAGTAGTTAATGGAGTTAAGTCCAGCTGGTGACCCATTACAAGTGGTGTCCTCCAGGGGTTGGTACTGGGGCCCATCTTCTTCACTATCTTTATTGATGACCTAGATGAGAAGATTGAGTGTACCCTCAGTAAGTTTGCAGATGACACCAAGTTGGAAGGTGGTGTTGATCAGCCTGAGGATAGGGAGGCACTTCAGAGGGATCTAGATAAGCTGAGGTGAATGGGATGAGGTTCAACAAGGCCAAGTGCCGGGTCCTGAACTTTAGCCACAATAACCCCATGCAGCGCTATAGGCTTCAGGATGAGTGGCTGGATGACAGGATAAGTGAAGAGGAAAGGGACCTGGGGGTGTTGGTTGATGCTCGGCTGAACATGAGCTGACAGTGTGCCCAGGTGGCCAAGAGGCCAATGGCATCCTGGCCTGCATTAGAAATAGCGTGGCCAGGAGGAGCAGGGAGGTAATCATGCCCCGGTACTCAGCACTGGTGAGGCTGCACCTCAAATATTGTGTTCATTTTAGGCCCCTCACTACAAGAAAGACATTGAAACCCAGGAATGTGTCCAGAGAAGGGCAACAAAACTGGTGAGGGGTCTGGAGAACAAATCTTATGAGGAGCGGCTGAGGGGGCTAGGATTGTTTATTCTGGAGAAGAGGAGGCACAACTTCCTGAAGGGAGGTTGTGATGAGGAGGGGTTTGGTCTCTTATCCCAGGTAAGGAACAGGACCTGAAGAAATGGCCACAAGTTGTACCAGGGGAGGTTTAGGTTAGACTTAAAGGTAAAACTTTTTCTCTCAGAGAGTGGTCAGGCACTGGAATGGCCTGCCCAGAGAGATGGTGGAGTTGCCATCTCTGGCAGTATTCAAGAGGCATCTGGATGAGGAGCTACGAGATATGGTTTAGAGGCTTGTGGTAGCAATGGTAGGGGAAGGACAGCTGGATTGGATGATCTTGTAGGTCCTGTCCTACCTTGTGATTCTATGAACCTTTTGGTTTCATCAAAGGAGAAGTGGCAGCAGAAATAGGAAGATGATTGTTCCAGTCTGCCCTCTTGAAGTCCCATCTGGAGTACTGTATCCATGCCTAGGGAACTGACCTCAAGAAAACCATGGAACTGTTTGAGCAAGTCCAGAGGAGGGCCACAAACCTGTTCTGAGGGCTGGAGAACCAATCTTACAAAGGCAGGCTGAAGGAGCTGGGATTGTGCAGCCTGAAGAAGAGAAGATTCTGCGGAAATCTCATTCCAGCCTACTAGTCCTTGAAAAGTACTTGCGAGCAGAAGGGAGAGTGAATTTTTACATAGCATGTTCACTGTAAAAGGTGACTATAGGACCAAAAGTAATGGCTTGAAACTAAAGGAGGGAAGATCTAGATTAGATCTTAAAAATAAATTTTTCACTTAGACAGTAGTGAAGCACTGAAACTGGTTGCTCAAAGGAGGTGTTGATTGCCCTGTCCTTGGAAGTATTCAATGCCAGATTGGATGGGGCTTTGAACAACTCGATCTTGGAGATAGCAACCCCATATACAGCAGTGGAGTTCAATCTAGGACATCTCTAAGATTCCTTCCAAACCAAGCCACTCTTAAGATTTTATGATTCTAGGATTTGGTTCTCATTCTTGAATTGTATCATCTGAAAGAACAACTAGCTGTCTCATGGAAACACAGCAGAATCTCAGGACAGATTTAGTGTTTAGAGTGATCTGGACAACAGTGTATGCTCTACAGACAGTGGTGGAGATGTGCGATTCTGGAGTTCAGTTTATCCTTTTTTTTTATGATACATACATATTTAAGAGAGAGATCTACAGGAAGTTATTTATCTTAGTTATGTCTCTCTATTAGCAATGAGAACTTTAAGGAATAGCTTAATTTAGACAATCAACAACAGCTAAAAGCAGAGGTAAATCTCATCTATTGTTACTATATATGCTCTCATTATTCATGAAGATTATGCTCTGCTGCACATGAGGATTTGGTAGCAACTAGTCTGTCCTTTGTGTGACACTCATCCCACCAAACTTACTTACTGTGAGTGTGACCCAATGAACTAACTAGAACATTTCAATTCATTACACTATCATTGCATTCATAAAGTTTTAGATATGTGATATTATGTCCAAATGCCAGTGTCAGGAGTAAGTTTTGTATTCCAGTTCTGATATTCTTGGTTTTCTCTTCCCATCTTTTATTTACTACCTAGACTAACTAGCCTTTTGACTTACAGTATACAGGAAGGAAATATTCAACATGAGTACAAAATTCAGGCCTCCAATGACTATGGCCTCAAAAAATCACTTGAAAAATGGTATAATAGTATTGTGATCAACTGTAAAATTCAAATTGTATTTCTTGGCATGTCTAACCAAAATCTTATCCAACACAGAATATGTATTGATAAAGTCAATGACAAAGCTTGAAATGGAAGCAACTGAAAACACAAAAACAATTACTGCCCAACTGTCTTTAAGTTGCTATTTATTTATGAGCAATCTTATTATTTCTGCCAAATTTGTATTTTACTGCAGCCGGCAAAACAAAACAAATATCTGTTTTTGATTTTCACACAGCTGTGTTCTATTGGAGGTGCTTCTCAGTTTCCAGCAAGTAAGAATCAGTGTTCACATAAAAACAGTATTCATTTTTTTGGCAGCTAAGAGCCACACATTCATTTCCTGAAAAGAGACAAGAAATAAGCTTTGTACAGTTGCATATGGATGTGGATCTACAATTGTGCTGTAATGCTGAGCTGGAAATGACTTTCTTGCTCTGCAAATCAATTTGTTCATTAGAATGATCTCCAAATTTTTGCTGGACTCAAAGGCATTTTAAACTTACATTTCTTTAATTAGTATTTAAATAACCATTCTGCTGATATACCAAGAGCAGCTTATTAATAAAACTGCAGAATTTTTGTCTGAAGGCTAGCTCTGTATGTCATATTTATTATGACTCTCTGCTTAGAGATTTAGTGGGAAGCCTGGTTCAAGCTTGCATCATATTGTTCAGGAAATTTTTTTAATAACACTTTACATTTATCTAGATGTGTAACTAGATATATACTACTAATTATACTATATTAATATTTTAACAAAACTGATAGCATATTTCATTGACATGCAAAATTAACCATTTCTAAATTTTGTCTTAGTTCATCATCCCACAGTCTTGTAAATTCAACCAGTTCAGTCTTCCTGAGTAATGAGAATTTAATCCACTACTTAATAAATCAGTAATCCAGAGGAATATCACAGTGATTATAATTCCACTTCACATTACGGGAATCACACAATCATGGAATGGGTTGGATTGGAAGGGACCTTTAAGATCATTTAGTTCCAGTCTTCCTGCTATACTCAGAGATGCCTCCCTCTACGCCAAGTTTTTCAAAGCCCCATCTAGCCTTCGTGGGCTCCTCCAACCATGAATACCTTCAGGGTGAGAGTGTCCACAGCTTCACTGGACAACCTAGTCCAGTAACTCATCATCCTCACAGTAAAGAGAACTTGCCAATATTCCTATGTTAGATCATGGAGGTACTGAATCCGCTCTTCATACATGAACAGAATCTGAAGGTCTAGAAAAAGGAGATAGAAAGTGAAATACTGCTGTCATCATTTTGCCTAAAGGGCCTTTATATCCCAGCATCTATGAGATTTTTTTTTTTTCCCTCCTAATTGCTTTAAGAATCTGACAAGAGGTAATGAATAAACTGAAGTTTCCTGAGTGCTACCTTAGTAAGTTAATTACAAAATGATTTATATCTCAGTTTTTCAAAATTGTTTAAGAAAATAAGATTCTTGAAGGTTTAATTCTCTTACAAGTTATGTTCCTCCATCACACTTACACAAACTTAGTTTTTCCTCTTTGTTGTATTGCTTTCACTTCGTCTAGATTGTTTTTCTATTTCATTTTGTTTTTCTTCCACTGATATATGATTTATTTCTCATTGTACCATTTATATCTCCTTTCTAAATTCCTATTTTCCTGCCTTTCAAAATTTTAGGGACACAAATGTTAAATTGTTAGAAAGGCTGATTGTTTCCCCATTGTTCTATGAATTTAAGCACTGTTTGTTGAAATCAAAAGTTGACTCAAGTCCAGTTTGCTATGAGTAAAGACTGAAGAGTAGTAAAACAATTTGCATTATTAAAATAAAAACTTTTTTCTTCTTTTCACTTAACACAGTAGATAATTATAATTAAGATTTAAATAAACAGTGGATGTTGACTGGTATCTAATATTACATGAGTTAAATTCTTCCCTTCTACAGGTGAAGAGTGTCCTAATTAAAGATATTGCAATCCTTATGTTACAACAGTACAACAGAAACAAATCATTTTATAAAACAATAAAGCCTATTGGGGAAATAGTCACTTAATAGTTTTACATGATGCTTTTTTAGTTTTTACTCTAGACAGAGAGGTTGTGGAGTCTCCTTCAATGGAGATATTCAAGAACTGTCTGTACTTTTGCCACCTATTGTAGGGAACCTACTTTAGCAGGGGGGTTGGGCTTGATGATCTCTTGAAGTCCCTTCCAACTCCTGTGATTCTGTCATTCTGTGTTTTATTCTGGATTGCTTGAAATGAATGAGCATTGGAAAAATAATGCCTTATTCCTACTTCACTGATATCTTAGAAATTTTGAAAAATTCAACTAATATGAAGTTAGGCAATTTCAATGAATGTCCAAACTTAAGAAGCTTTCTTGAATTTGATATGAAACTTTTTACTTTACAATGTTGTGTAGGAAATCTCATGAGCACATGACTTGCTGTTATCAGGTCAACTTATTAGGGCTGCCTGGAAAACATTTTAAATTTATTTTAAAAATATTGTTTCAACATTAGGATTTATTCTGATGTACTATCAAGAGTCTGATTACTTAGTTTCTAGTTGAAAAAAGGAGAAACTCTTAGAGGTCACTGATCTCAGTATTTGTTTGCAGTATCTTTGGTGTTTTGTTTGCTTTATCTCATCTTCCACGTGCATGTTCTAACATATGAGTTATTAAGTCAGCATGACATTCTGAAATCAAATTTTCATCCTGAATTTAAGAAAACTTCATAGTTTTTTTCAAAATAAGTATTTTTCCTGTGCACAAAGCTGCTTAGTTTTTAAAAACATCTATAATATACATGTGTACAGTTATTTAGGTCAGTTTGCAGAGCTCTTCTACAAGAAGGCTACTGCAAAGATACATTTATGCACAATGCATTTGCTTCTATGTTGAATTTAAGGTTGGGACTGAATGATTTATTTGCAGAAGATGAGTCACAAACGAAAGTAATGGCAGACAGAAGCCATGGTCAAAAAGTTTTCCAAGTGTTTCCTGTAAATGTTTTTGTTTGGATTTAACAATGTATGCAAACCCTGGTGTAAAAAGGCAAATAGAAAACACAGTGTATGTTTTAATTCCTTTTGAAAGCTGAATTATATTCATAGATTTCAGCCAGGCAGAAGTAGCAGTAAAGGAATGGCCTTTGTTGCTTCCTTAAATCTCCCTCTTCCTCTTTGAAACAACAATAGAAGGCAACAATGATTAGAAAATTCAGAAATAATCCAAATACTTCTAAATATGTTTGATGCAGATTAACTGTAGATTAGATGCAATCAGTTTTTCAGACTGGTTACAAACTTCATTATACTATTCAAGCTACTGGAACTGCATCCATTCTCCTAGGGAAAATGGATAATTTTATCTTATTCTAGTGAAACTTGTTGTCTTAACATTCCTTTGAAGCATTATACACAACAAATTTAACAGTTTGCACTGTACATGTAAACTGTACTGGTCTACCATAAAAAAAAAAATCTTACTTAAAGTCTTGTTGAGATCTCTAATTTCCCTGTTATTTTTAGCTGACTTTACACTCTGCGTATAGTTAAATGGTAGCATCAAATGTAACACAGTGGCATTTTGTCTGCATATGATGTTAGAAATTATGTTAATATTAACTTATTCAAGTTCACACAGCTGAAGTTCCTTTTTCAAGATCTCTTGAAACCTATATAACTTTTATTTTTTTTTTTTCTGAAATGTCTCCTTCCCAATTAAGTAGGTAAGAAGCATGAAGGATGCTCCAAAAGTAATGCCTCATATTTTATTATGTTGATCCACAATGTCAGAAGTAGACATTGATGGTGTGGCAGTAGAAGCCAAACCTTCCAAACAATATTCCTTTAGGATTTGTCATCACATGACAGATGGCAGCAGAGAAGCAGTCTGAAAATATGATTGCTAACATGGAAATATTTATGATGGAAAGGTGTGGATTTCAGTTCTTCAAGTAGAAGAAATTATACCCATTGACATTCATCAGCATTTGCTGAATGTCTAGTCTACAGTATTTGCAGTAGATACCAACAGATTGAAGTGGTTGTTAGTGCATTTCAGCAGTGGAAACTATGACCACAGGGTCACCTGTAATGTATGCTGCATGCAGGCTCTTGTTCATTGCTAGTGAAAATATACATCTAGTGGTGATGACTACATCAAGAAAAATAGAGTTTCATATCTGAAAACTTGCTCTTTCAAATAGAGTTATTGTGTTCTTTGTATCTGATGTAGTTTCCCTGGAAATAAATCAGAAGCATTACTTTCAAGCAACTTATGCATGAGTTTCTTGCTGTATTACTGGTTCATATAAATGTATATATAGAAAATAACAGGTAGACTTTCCTATGGGTCTGCTGTCATCTTCATAAATACCTTGAGTAAGGATAACTACAGGAAACTGGACATACCATCTCACCCCAGGAAATACCCAGCATTCACTCCCATGGAAAGAAATTCAGAAGTTGACCACAAAATTACTATTATATAGTATATGTATTTAACAATATACTATATTATTTAACAATCTTGTTCCTAATGCTTATTACTTACAGGTGGTCATACAGATGAACTTGCAGAGGGAAGGTCTTTACAGAGACAATGATGATGTACTGAAACAGGCTTCCCAAAGAAGCTGTGAATGCTCTGTCCATGGAGTTGTTCATGACCAGGTTGGACAGGGCTCTGGGCAACCTGGTCCACTACCAGATGTGGAGATTAGTGACCCTGCCTATGGAAGGGGAGTTGAAACTTCATGATCCTTGGGGTCCCTTCCAATCAAAGTCATTCTGTATTTCTGTGATTCTATCAGCTTATCATTTGAGTTAGAATAAGTATAAATCTATGCTTTTTTTTTTTTTTTTAAAAAAAAAAAAAAGAACAGCTTTAACAACCCAACTCATTATAAAGTAGATAGTCTTCCGAAAAACAGAAATTGCATATTCTGAACTTCTCACAAGAACAGCATCCTCACAATGCAGATTTAAATAATCATCAACTTAAATTCTGATAAGGATTTTGTTCATCCCAATATATTTTATTATTATTTAGATTAAGAAACTAAGATAGGAAAACAAATTGAAAGTAAGTGTAATGTGGTGAATCGCTGTCAGAGATACTTCACAGACTTACTCCGTTGAATTTCAAGTTATCTGATTCATGATTTTTTTTTTTTACAGTATTCATATGCAGATTAAAAAAACGTGCAATTAATAAAAGAGAAAAAAGTGAGGAAAAGCTATAGCCAATCTAATTTCTATTTGAAGCCATTTTATCAGTTATTTTACTCTCCTTAAGAAGAGCAACATTCACAAGTTTTGAAATTACTCAGAAAGACAATGTTAAATAATAGAATTCAAGCACTAGCATACATCCATTTGACACTGTATAATCAATGAATATACAGATATTATAGTTTAGAAATATAAACAAGATAGTTTGGCTAAGCAGATCACTACACAAAAAAGAGCAGATAAAGGCTCACCCTTATCCTGGGCTCACTAGAAAACTCCAAAAGAAGGGATCTCCAGAAAGAGATTCTTCCCCCTTCAAAGTCAGCTCTTAAATGGGGTCTAGGAGAGGTGGAGCCAAACTCCACCCCTTCCAGCAGCACAGGTGAATTGCCTTCACTCCTGCTCCCACAGCTGACTCATTGCTTGCCTCAGGTGATCAATCAGAGATTCAGGCTGTGATTCAGTAGTTTCCATACACACTTCAATAGAAGTAATTCTGGTAAAAGAGAAACAGAGATTCTGTTCTATTGTCACTCACACCACTATGTCTAGAGTAACTGCAAATGTTGTAGTCAATAGTTACTCCTGATTTACATTTATGAAGCCAAGAGAAAACAGTACTGAAACAGTGTTCAGTAAAACCTGCTTCTCCAGGAATCAGAAGAAAAAGTAAATAAATAGAAAAAAAAAAAATAAAAAATCAAATATTACAGTAAACAGTTAGGGAAATTATGTACCAAATAAGTTCTAAAAAGTCTGAAGAACTGCAGACAGAAGTTTTGCCTTACAGATCTTATTCCTCATATACATTTAAGTAATTCAATTGTTGAATAAATCTTCTGTATTTTATTTATTCAAGCATTTTTAACTTTCAATTCCCAGCAGTCTTGCTGGAGTCATGAGGAAGGAATGTTCTGTTTTGATCATTGACAAAATGACATGAGAATAAGCAACATACCTGAGTTCCTGCATATTGTATAAAAAAAAGTATAGATAATACTATGCTGTTTACAATTATTCTCAATAGGAGTGGGTTTGGGGAAAAAAAAAAAAAAAATGTTTCTTTTTTAAACTTGAATAATTCATTGGTTGAATACACTGAATAAATCTCAAGTTTAGTCATTCACAGACTTTCTCTGATCTATTAGCTGGCAATAAAATTTAAAACAAAAATATACCTCGTCTCCTTTTAGAGGTGACAATCAAATAAAAAAACACCTTGCAGTTTCAGAAAACTTTTATCAATTGGAAAAAGTTGCTATCTTCCTTTCAGTAATAACTTTGGTCGGAATATGGTAGTTGAAATACAGAGGGTTTTTATTATATATTTTATTTTATTTTATTTCAGTCTTTTATCTGTAGCTCTTTGATCAAATATGAAACTACAGGGAATTCAGAAACAACTTTTTTTCATTTTCCATGTTCTCCTTCTAAAATCAAAGTAATGCGGTTATCATGTTGTCAAATTCTATGGTTTGACAAAAGTAAGCACAGTATTGACAGGAGTTGATTTGACCCCTGTCTCTTTAGAGTTTTGCATGCTATTTGTTCTGTATATTTTGGTTCTTGTTGTTCTTTATTTTTTTATTGTTGTTATTTTTCTTTCATTGTTTAAAATCAAGAAGAAACAGGAACGTGATTCCAATCAGACTTTTTTTTTTTTTTTTCTTTTTAACTGATATTTCCTTATTCAGAATATGTTTTGAAATATCTTTAGAGACAAAGAAGAGAAGGGCTTGCAACATTCATGCATAGAAGACTCAAGGAAACTTTCTCTGCCTAATTTTCTTTAATTTTGATTTCTTTGAAGTTTCCATTCAGGAATCTTTTTCCTTGCTTTGCTTTTGCCTTGCTTTTCCCTTCTTTTCCTTACTTTGCCTTGCTTTTGTCTTCCTTACCTTGCCTTCTCTTGCCTTTGCCTTCCTTACCTTGCCTTCTCTTGCCTTTGCCTTGCTTTGACTTGCCATTTTTCTTTCTCCTCCAGTATTTGCAAAAGAAATGGAAGAAAAGGATTTTCTGTGCTCATACATTTTTGCTATTTCTTGTCATAGCTCAGGATGGGAGGCGGAGCTTTCTTTCATTAGTTGCTTTGAGATTCCTATCTTTTGTTCTTTGTGCACTCTTATTTGAAATTCTGCTCTTTAAGTCAGCAGGGAGCAAGGGTTGATGAGCCCCAGCCTGAGCTGCAGCCCGGGGGCAAAGAATCTTCTTTTTGAATAATAGTCTTACTGTTTCATTTTATTTTATTTTTCCCTGAAATGTATATTGGATATGTTGATTCATAAAAGGCTCATCTGTGACTTGTACTCATCTTCTTTTCTTTAAAATATTATGGCCTTTTTATTTTTTTCTGTACTATTCTGTACTGTTACTGTACTGTAAGTTTACAATTTTTTAATACTTTTTTGCAGATGTTGTTTTGTTTTGTTTTTATTTGTTTTA
The DNA here is from genome assembly GCF_987193195.1 of Phasianus colchicus. Classification (NCBI taxonomy): domain Eukaryota; kingdom Metazoa; phylum Chordata; class Aves; order Galliformes; family Phasianidae; genus Phasianus; species Phasianus colchicus. The sequence goes on along the minus strand of NC_143476.1, from coordinate 86,842,056 downwards.
GTGGTTTGACATATACATTCATATTTCCACTTTGTTTTATTTCTAAAATTCATGTTAGATCAGAATAAATATTTGCCACCCAGATTCCTGGATATTTAGTGAGCAAATTTAATATTATGGTGTATTCAATTTTTATATATAAAGGATCTTTACAGGGACATTACATGTCACATTTCATTGTTTAAACCCAAACTTAGAAAGATGAATACCATGTAGGTCTGGGAATTTTTTTATGAAAGAAGACATAAAATTTTCTGCAATTTTCTTGATTTATTCCTGGTTTTCATCTTTCCTTCTGTATAACTTAGTACTTAAAGCCCTTTCTTAATAATCAGCTTCCTGAGCCTGAGTGGGTTTAATTCTACAATTTCTATTAACCAAGGATGGACATTATCCCCAAATATAAGTAAATTCATTACTCTTGTTGAGGCATTCCTGGCTATGCACTGGTTCATCAATATTCATAGAGAAAGAGCATAAAAAAGAAAACATAATTTGGAAGCCTAATGCTTCCAATACTCCACTGGGAGAAAGGAGGTCTGTGTTCTAATCCTTGTTTCCCTTATTTATCTCTTAAATTACCAGTCAAAAGGGAAATCTGGAGTTTTCTCATTTCACACTGGCCTTGCTGTTTCACTGTAGTATATTAATTCAGTCTTCAATAGCAACATACTCATTCTTCACTGCCCCTTGGAGCTCTTTGTGTTTGAAAGGACTGCATTACAAGGTGTCTGATATTCCATTCCTCTGAAAAGCAGGACGTTGCTTCTTGACTGGGGAAATTTTCCCTCTCAAAATATTATATTCAGTTGCAGCTAAGTGCAGACTTTTTTACTTATTTGAATTTACTTCATTTTCTTCTGGCCAGCAGACCAGTTTTGATCTACACCATTACTATTCTGGAAAGTGTGTGATGTTTTGTAGTAAGAGGCTACTGTTTACAACACATATTTATTCTTAAATGCTCCCCTTCACAAGAATTTGAAAGTACTCATAGTCACTGCTAAATTAATTTGCACATTTCCCTCTTTTCATTTTAAAATATATTCCCTGTTCTTTGAGTAAAAAAGAATGCTCATGCTCTTAGTCTAACAGAGCTCTTTGAAATAAATACATTAAAACAAGTTAATCTTAAAGTAAATGGAAAAACCTTACTTTATGTTTCTGAAGGGTACAGAGGAACAACTTCATACTCAAAAGAATGCATGGGAAGATTTCCAGTGTACAGTCATAAAAATGTTCCTAACAATATTCAAAATCTGAAGACAGAAAGCAAAGCTAATGAGTACACATAACAATTCTGTATGGGGAAAAAAAAAAAAAAAAATCCAGATAGAATCGTAAATTCATAGAATTCTTATAGTAGGAAAAGATTTTTAAAGGTCGTCTAGTCCAATTCCTCTGTAATGAACAGGGACATCCACAGCTAGATCAGATAGCCGAGGGCCTGATCCAGCCTTGCAGCCTTGTCTTAAAAGTTTCCAGGGCTGGGGCACCAATCACATTGCTAGGCAACCTGTTCCAATGTCTCACCACCATCACTGTAAAATACTTTTTCCTTGTATCCAACCTAAATCTGCCCTCTTCAATCTTGAAACAATTTCTCCTTGATTTATCACCACAGACCCTGCTAAAAGGTCTGTCCCCTCTTTCCTGTAGCTCTCCTAAGATACTGAAAGGTCGCTATCAGGTCTCCCATAGTCTTCCCTTCTGCAGGCTGAACAGCCCCAGGTTTTTCAGCCTGCAGAAGAGGTGTTTCATCCTTTGGATCATTTTTGTGGCTCTCTTCTGGATGTGCTCCAACAGGTCAATGTCTCTCCTATACTGAGGACTCCACCTCTGGATGCAGTATACCAGGTGAGGCCTCACCAATGCAGAGGGGAGAAACAGAATCACAGAATCACAGAATCACAGAATCACAGGAGTTGGAAGGGACCTCCAGAGATCATCAAGTCCAACCCCCCTGCCAAAGCAGGTTCCCTACACCAGGGCACACAAGTAGGTGTCCAGACAGGTCTTGAATATCTCCAAAGAAGGAGACCCCACAACCTCCCTGGGCAGCCTGTTCTAGTGCTCCCTCACCTTCACTGTAAAGAATCACAGAATCACAGAATGGCCAGGGTTGGAAGGGACCTCAAGGATCATGAATCTCCAACCCCAACCCACATGTCACAGGCAGGGCCAATAACCTCCTCAATTAATACTAGACCAGGGCTCCATCCAATCTGGCCTTGAACACTTCTAGGGACAGGGCATCCACAACATCTCTCGCGGGCAGCCTTTTCCAGTGCCTCATCACTCTCTGTAAACAATTTTCCCCCAACCTAAATCTCCCCTCCCTCAACTTAAAACCATTTCCCCTCATCCTGCAGTTATCTACCCTTTCAAAGAGTTGATTCCCCTACCCTCTGTAGGCTCCCTTTAGGTACTGAAAAGCTGCAGTGAGGTCACCCTACAGCCTTCTTTTCTCCAAGCTGAACAAGACCAGCTCCCTCAGCCTGTCCTCATAGGAGAGGTGCTCCAGTCTCCTGATCATCTTTGTGGCCCTCCTCTGGACCCTCTCCAACAACTCCCTGTCTTTCTTGTACTGGAGGCTCCACACTTGGACACAGTATTCCAGATGGGGCCTCACAAGAGCAGAGTAGAGAGGAACAATCATCTCCCTGTGCCTGCTGGCCACCCTTCTTTTGATGTAGCCCAGGATACCATTTGCCTTCCGAGCTGCAAGGGCACACTGCTGGCTCATATTAAGTTTTTCATCTATCAAGACCTCCAGGTCCTTCTCCACAGGGCTGCTCTCAAGGACCGCTCCTTCCAGTCTGTATGGATGCCTGGATTCCTCCAGCCCAAGTGCAGAACTCTGCACTTTGCCGTGTTGAATGTCATCAGATTCACTCGGGCCCACCTTTCTAGCCTCTCAAAGTCCCTCTGAATGGCATCCTTTCCTTCAACTGTGCCATCCGCACCACTCAGCTTGGTGTCATCAGCAAACTTGCTGAGGGTGCACTCAATTCCATCATCGATGTCATTGATAAAGATGTTAAAGAGCACCGGTCCCAAGACAGACCCCTGGGGGACGCCGCTCGTTACCAGCCTCCACTTGGACATAGAGCCATTGATGACCACCCTCTGTCTGTGGCCTTTCAACCAGTTTCTTATCCATCGAGCGGTCCACCCATCAAATCCACATCTCTCCAATTTGGAGATAAGGATGTGGTGGGGGACCATGTCAAAGGCCTTGCTCAAGTCCAGGTAAATGACATCGGTCGCCTTTCCCTTGTCTACCAATGCCGACTCCATCACAGAAGGCCACCAGATTGGTCAAGCATGACCTTCCCATGGTGCAGCCATGCTGGCTGTCATGGATCACATGGCTATTCCTCATGTGATCAAGCATGTCATCCAGGATGATCCGTTCCATGATTTTCCCAGGCACAGAGGTGAGACTCACCAGCCTGTAGTTCCCGGGGTCCTCCTTACTCCCTTTCTTGTAAATGGGAGTGACATGACCCTTCCTCCAGTTATCCAGGACCTCACCTGACAGCCACGACTTTTCAAATATGATGGAGAGTGGCTCAGCAACCACCTCAGCCATCTCTTTCAGAAGCCTGGGATGCATGCCATCCAGCCCCATAGACTTGTACACATTCAGTGTCATGAGGAGGTCTCAGACCTGCTCTTTCCCCACAGTGGGGAGGGATCTACCACCCCAGTCCCCACCCAGAGGTTTAGGGATGCAGGGCTCAATGACATGAGAAGTACTGGAATCCTGGCCGCCAGTGAAGACCGAGGCAAAGAACTCATTCAGTACCTCAGCCTTCTTCTTCAGCTAAAGATCTGTCTAGGTACATACAGCTGTCCCTGATCCTTGTGAGGTGTTCATAAATAATTTATGAACATTTACTTTATTCTATGTAAAACAGATTCTTCCTCGTTACTTAGGTATAGTTGGCAACTTCTAGTCATGCATTAAGATAATTTCATCTAAATATAGCCATCTGGAAACCAGGCATCCTGTTTCAAATAATCATCTAAGTTCCTTCTGCAGTCAGCAGAAAGAGACTTGAGTTCCAGACAACAGTTTATCCTGGTGCAATATAAATGACAGATATTTGGGATTAATTCCTCTCTAGATATACCTCTTTTTGGCTGAATAGGAAGCCCAGATAAATAACTTGGATATCCTGTTCTCATATTACTTGCTTTATGAAGAATTTCACCATGACTGAGAGGAGCAACTTATGGCAGGCAATACTTTCTCTCCTCATTTTATTAATGTGACACTAGCGATAAAAGTTAACAAGCACCTTGCTTTGTTTTTAACACATTAGCAGTTAATTACTATAGTTAAGGTCATAAATAAAGTAAAACATGAACCACTTGCAGATCTTGCAAATTCATCCTAAGTTGTGCTCGCATACATTAATTCCTATTTCAGAGCAAATCAAATGTTTGTTGGATTTTTTCATTGGCCACCAGCCCACAATTATACAAACTCAGTGTCAGAATGTGGTCTGAAAGCAATAGATAGAGTAAGCTGAAACTCACCTGACTATTTAGTAGAATGAATGATTGCATAACTTTTTTTTTTTCTTTTTCTTTTTTTCTTTTTCTTTTTCTTTTTCTTTTTCTTTTTCTTTTTCTTTTTCTTTTTCTTTTTCTTTTTCTTTTTCTTTTTCTTTTTCTTTTTCTTTTTCTTTTTCTTTTTCTTTTTCTTTTTCTTTTTCTTTTTCTTTTTCTTTTTCTTTTTCTTTTTTTCCTTTGGCTTCATTATTCAAGTGATATTGTTTATGCCCAATAGTTCAAACCTTTCTGACATTGGCTGGTTGGATGGGTAACATTTTCTGCAAAATTACTCAGTGGTTTTGGAATTCCAAAATTCGTGCTAGGGAAGTCTTTGAAGCTCCTGTCTGCTATGATCTTTACAAGAAAGTCAGCAGCAGCTAGGCATCTTTCATCTTGTGACCACTGCTCACCGTGCTGTTTCTAATCATTGTACTCTTGTCTTGTGCTCCTTCCATCTGTTTACTACATTCACCTATCGTCATTTGCCTTAATGTCTATTTAGCAAGACTTAGAGAATGTGATTTTGTTGCTGCTGCTTTGTTTTGTTTTGTTTTGTTTTGTTTTGTTTTGTTTGTTTTGTTTTAGGGGAGAGAAATGGAGAGGGGCAAGGGTGACATCTTTAACAATATTTTCAAAGCTATTCATTTATTACAAAAAGTTTTATGAAAAAAAAAAAAAAACCTATAATAAATACATTTTAAAACAAATACAAATCAAACACATAAGTGATTGGCAAACCAGATGGTTTCAAAATAATAGGTTTTTTCAATGATTTGAGCCATTTTTCCGAGCTAGCAAATAATAATAATAATAAAAATCTTATAAATAGAGTTTTCAATAGCTACCTGAAATTACAGTATTTGAATTCAAAGTAGCTTGCTTCCTGTCAATGTTTTTTAAGCTTTAGTTTGTTCTGATTTTGTTGCTTATATCTCCAGTTGCTAAAATGAAAGCAAAATTATATTTTTAAAGAAAACCAACAGCAAGAAGATATATATATATACAGCAGCATTTTTGTGATTTGTCAAGATTGTAGAACATAAAACTGTCTCTCACTAAATGAATATGATCTTCAAACTTCATAGAATGTGTTCAAGATACTGTTATATATGTGCAGATGTACTTTGCAGATATCTCAGTAAAAGCCTTAATTTTTCTTTTAGAGATTCAGTGATCCTATCCTTACATTTCTCCTCAAGTTATATTTCTTTTCATTCATAGCTTTTTGCTTAGCACTTTTTTTCTTTCAGTCTCTTATGAACAAAACAGACTTCTCTCAAAGTGTGTCTGAAAACAAAAAAAAAACAAAAAACAACAACAACAAAAAAAAACGGACCTATGGGTCAGATGCACACCCTTCACCTCCTGCAGCAGAGTTCATTAGGAAATGAGAGTAATTTGGTTAGATGGCCCAGCAGAGGGAATATTCAACCTTTAAATAAATACACAATAAAAATAGCACACTGTTACTATAGGATTACTGGACTGTAGCAGTAAATGAACTGAATAAAATTTTATGGCTTCTTAACATGCTGAGGTTTTGCAGTGTCGTCCATCTTGCAGCCTAACAACATTTCCCAGCCTGCTATCAATGAAACTAATAGTGCGGATGGAAATTTTATGAAAAATGGGAAATCTACGTTGGTTTTATATTATGTCAGTAGAATGAATAAAGACCATATTTTGGCATTAATAGCTAATGGTGAAAAGTGCAGAGGGAGGGAGAAAGAAAGAACTGCTACATTTTCAGCGTTTAAATTGATATTTCTTAAAGAGTTGGTTGTAATTATGATATTTGAATGGCATTATCATTAAGCTGATAATTTATTCAGAGGCATGGTGAAAAAGGCATAAAGATTGTTGGTGTATTCAAACATCTTGGTTGTATTCCATAAGTCTCCTTCTGACTCCCAGACTGCTGTATTAATCACTTGGATAGCACAGATATGTTCTGTTATTATCATTCACTGTAAGGTCAGTTTCATACTAACATAAAGTATGGGAAAGATTGGATCATGTGGAGCGAAGACTGTTCAAAATTATTAATAATGCTAATTAATAACTATGATAACAACAGTTCTTTACTAACTTAAAATAGGTTCCTTATTGTTTCTCAAGCAGCGATGTCATAACGACCTCTGTATCATACTTCTTTATACAACACAGATAATGCATAGAGTACATAAGCAGGAAGCAACAAGCACTACTATAGCATACTAGCACTCAGCAAAGATTTGTTCCCCAGGAACCTGGGACCTGAATGTGGAAATTTGCTTCAGAAATACAGCTCTTATTCTATTTCAAAAATAAGTAAATAAATAACACTTCATTAATACGTTGGTTACTAAGAGTGGTAAGAAAACATAATGTTTCAATTTATTGAGTAAGAAGGAAAAAATGTAAGTACAGCACAAATACATTGTTTTGTCATATATAAGTATTTACAAAGAATGAACACTTGTGTATCTGCTAAAAAATCTATCTCCTAAATATAAACCCAAATCTCATTGATATCTACGTCAAATCCTCTTCTGAGCAAAAGTATAATGATTTTTTTTTTTTTTTTTTTTTTTTTCCTGCTACAGGCTTAGCCTGTCGACTTGACTGTGAATATCTCTTTAACATAATCATTAGTCATATGGAAAAAAAATAATTATCAAGCTGATTTCTTTTAATGGTCTACTCTTAACCACCTGATATTAATAAAGTGATCAATGCTTTATCATTCCCAGTGTTTATTCTTGATATAGACTATGTCTTTACATTTGAAGAACAAATGTATATGAATGAGAATGTTGCCAGGCTATATCATATCAGAGCCAAAAGATTGGAATTTCCTGTTAATCTCATCAACCACGTGGACTTAAGAGTGACTTGAAGTGCTCTTAACAGACATTTCTCAGTTTGAACAATTTTTGTAATGAAAAGAGAAAAATGTGAAAGATAGAGGAAGGGAATGAGAAAGCAAGAGAGGGAGATAAATAGAAGAGAAAGAGAAAAGACATGTCAATTTTTCATATATATTTTGAATTGTCCCTTCCAGATGCATCTTTCATCAATATTTACAGAGAGAACTTACATGGTTTTATCAAAGTTGTCAAATTATGAAATCTGTTGTGATAAACCCCATCTTCTGTGTCTTAGTATTGAACTCATCAGTTGTCATATAATTTCAGTCATGACTAGTTGTGAAAATACTATCCTGTCCCCAAGACAATAGAATAGTCAACTTTGGAATAACATCACATATAATTAAATATATTCTAAAAATCTATTAAATCTACTGAATCTTTTGAATGTATACAGTGAAGAACATTTTCTCTGAAATCTTAGTAAACTGTACTTCATGTCCTTGTTGACTGCAATGCTTTCAAATCAGAATGAGACAGTTATTCTGCTGTCTTCCCCAATTATTTTGCTTCCTTTTTTTTCTTTTTTTCTTTTTTTTTTTTTAGACTTTAACATTTCAGAGAAATATTATTAAATTGTTTTCATATTTTCTTCCTTCTCTATGGTTGCAAATGTTATTCATATCAGATTCTTAACACTTATTTTTCATTCTGAATTCAAAAAAAGAAACACCATCTCAACAATCTCTTTTTTATTTTTCAGAATTCTTTGGATTTTTTATATATAGATATTGACAGTGAAAAGTAAACAAAAGCAGTGCACAATTTAGGGTGATTTTAAAAGTGTTGATATTATTCTTATGATCATCACGTTATGTAACTGTCACGTAGAACTTATTTTGTTCCAGAGCATAAGAATGACTCAGACTTGAAGAATACAAAAGCTGCTATTCTCCATGTCACCAAAGATGATGTAAAAGAGGTTAAAATATTAGACTCTGTATATGGCAGGATGTCATTAGGAGAGCTGCCTTTATAGTAGAAATATTTTCCATCAAATGTTGGTATTTATGGTGTTTCTTCTATTCTATATGCAGTCACATTTAAATGTTTATATTTATTCTGAATTAATATGTTCATGGTTTGTTGATTCAGTTTAATTAGTTGTAGTCCTTTATAAAAAGCTTCAGTAGCTGATCATTGCATATTATATAGCACTTATGTGAAAGATGCATCTCTGAGGTTCTGTTTGTTATTATTGTTATTGTTGTTTCTTTGTTTTTTGTTTGTTTTTGTTTTTTAGAACTCCGAATTTCAGCACAGTTTAGAAGTTGTGTGATCTCGGGACATTCCTTCTATTTTGGTTTTCAGAAATCCATGAATCTTATTCCTGACTCTTTTTAGGATTTTTGACATACAAGATCAGACTGGATATTTACCTGGACAGGCTGGAGAAGTAGGCCCATGTGAACCTAATGACGTTCAAGAAGGCCAAGTGCCTTGGTGTTACGCTTGGACTGGGGCAATCCCAGGTGTTTATACAGACTAGGCAAAGAACTCCTCGAGTGCAGCCTTGTGGAGGACTTGGATGTCCTGGTAGACAAGAAGGTGGACAAGAGCCAGCAGTGTGCACTTGCAGCCCAGAAGGCCAACTGTGTTCTTGGCTGCATTAAAAAGGGAGTGGCCAGCAGGGAGAGGAAGGTGATTGTCCCCTTTACTTGGCTCTAGTGAGACTCCATCTGGAGTACTGCATCCAGGCCTGGGACCCCCAGTACAGGAAGGACATGGAGCTTTTAGAGTGGGTCCAGAGGAGGGCCAGTAAGATGATCAGAGGGCTGGAGCACCTCTCCTATGAAAACAGGTTGAGGGAACTGGGCTTGTTTAGCTTAGAGAAGAGAAGGTTCTAGGGATACCTCATTATGGCCTTCTAATACTCAAAGGGAGCATATAAACTGGAGGGAGTGTGATTGTTTACAAGGGTTGAAAGTGATAAGGCAATGGGGAATGGTTTTAATTATGGGGAGGTTTAGGTAGGATTTTAGGAGGAAGTTTTTCACTCAGAGGGTGGTGATGAACTGGAACAGGTTTCTGAAGTAGGTTGTGGATGCCTCATTCCTGGATGCATTCAAGGCCAGGCTGGATGTGGCTCTGGGCAGCCTGGTCTAGTTGCTGGTGATCATGCTCATGGCAGGTGGGCTTGTAATTAGGTGATCACTGTGGTCCGTTTCAACCCAGGCCGTTGTATGACTCTATGATTCTATGATAAGATGTGACATGACAAATTAAGTCTTCTGCTTTTCCCCAGTATTTCCCATCTTACTAGTGGTCTGGTAATAATGCATACATTTTGTGAAATTCTGACTCTAAATAACTCACACATCAGAATTGAAAAGCTTATCTGGCACAATAGAAAAGAGAATAGATAAAATATAGCAAAGGGTTAAATTTGCAAAAGGAAAAAGAGTCTTCATATTATGCCACCAGCTGTGAGCAGAATTCATTTGCCTCTCAAATATAGCCCCAAGGGAAGATTCCCAGAGTGGTGTGTGAAACAGAAGGTTGCAAATGTCCTGAAGACCTTAAGCAGTTTTAGGACTTGTTCAAAATCAGAAGTAGTAAAAATGAAACTGCACAGAAGTGAGTGAAGGTATATATATATATGTATGTATATATAAAGTTCCATTGTATACTAAGTGCTCATAAGGTATCAGACAAAAACAAATATTTATTCTCCCTCTACATGTTTAACCTCAGCTCTCTCTTTTTTTTTTTTTTTTTTTTTTTATTTTTTCTCTCCAATCTTTACTTTCATATTAAACTTAAATTTTCTCTGTCTTTTTTTACCCTTCTATTCCAACTGTTATGTCCCTGTTTCCTTTTCTTCACTTTCTGCTTAATTCACCAAAGCAGATGTGCCTGCTTGATCTGATTGACTTTAACAGGATTTCTCAGAAGCTGTAAGTAAAGTAAGCAGTCTCTTGTTGCTTTTTCAGCTGTGTATGTTCTTATTAACTTTAAAATACTCCAAATCTCCAGGGCACTGAACCCCTTTAACTCTTTGTGACACAAAGGGAAGTTAAGGACAACTGACATTTCATAGGACCTCCTCAGCATTTTACTATATCGATACGTAAATGCCCGATGGGTCAGATCCAAAGTCGCCTGAAATCGATGAAAAAATCTCTCGTTGACTCAAACAGGCTTTGGATCAAACCCGATTTGTTTATGTGCCCTTCTGTATTAACCTTTTATGTTTCTCATCTTTCCCTATCAATATCCCTTGCTAGAGGCAATCTTGGCAAGACTAAACATATGGAGAAAATTAATAAGGTGACTGTATTATTCAGCAATAGAGTAAATGAAAAAGGGAAGGGGAGGGGGGAAAGGATGGGGGGGGGGGAGGAGGGGAGAAGGAAGGGGAGGAGAGGGAATGGGATGGGACGGGACAGAAGAGGAAGAAAGGAAGGAAGAAAGGAAGAAAGAAGGAGATAGAAAGGAAAAAAAAAAAAAGAGAGAGAGAAAAAAGAAAAAATGAAAAATTTTAGTTTACTTCAAATGAGGAAAGCAGTGTGTCATTTGAATTATCAGATTTGGTACGTAGGATTTTTTGTTTCTTCAGTCACCTAGTAACAAGTATGTTTGAAGAATTCTGTGTAACTGAAGAGGTTCTAAGTGACCCAAAATGGAATGGAAAAAGGTGGAAGGAAGACATGGAATAAAGGAGGGGGGGAGGAGGGAGGAGTGGGGAGTGGAGGGGGAGGGGAATTGATAAGTAAGTTAAAATCCATCTTGTTGCATTACATTATTTTAATTTTGGATTCTTTCTTTTCTTTTATAAAACATATTACTCAGTCTGCAGATTCTCTGCAGTTTATAAAGAAAACATGAGATATACTGATGCATAAAATATTGGGACCAGCATCACAGTATGTGCAAAATTCCATACAAAATTCAGATGTGCAGTAGAATAGAAATTCCTTATTTCTTGACTAGATTAAAATGGGTGCATAATTTATCTGGTGCAAAATATATGCAATGCTCTTTCTTAATAATTTATACTGAAAAGTTGTTTTGGCATTTGGTGTCAAGAGCTACTCTTGAAAAAGTCAGACAGGAAAATGCATGTAAAAATAGACATTCCTCATAATAATAATAAGATTATTATTATTTTTTTAAATATATCTCTCTCCTCTCCTGCCTCCCTTCCCTGTTTAATAAAAAGGGTACAATATCAATATTTCCAAGATTATAAAATTTAACTGCGATCTTTGTCTATTCATCTATTCAAACACTTATTGTCATGAACCTTTATATTATAGAGTTAGAATTATGTTATATATGTATCTTCAGTGAAAACTATATTTAGGCATCTAAAGAAATTTCTTATGATTTTGTGATTTTTTGAAAAAACATAAATAACACAAGCACACAATGAGGAGGATAATGACCTACTCAAAGATCGCATGGTAATTATAGATCACAGCACTAAGCAAACTTAACATTTTAAAAGTTGCTAAGATTCTTTGCTTAACTGAAGCAAAAGGAAGACTGACTGATGGGTTAAGGTTGCTCAGGGATTTGTGTCTGAGCACTAAAACTCCCTGCCCATTAAACCATCCTGCCAAGAAGGCAGAACTCCTGATTCTATCAGTTACCACAGGTTCTATGAATAGTAGGTGGGGGCTAGAGGTGGGAACATCAAAATGTGATCTGGATCTGCAGACAGAAAAACAAATTATTTTTCTTTAGCAGCATCAGGGAAGCATTGCAACAGCTGAAATTGTTTGAGAAGTCAGACTGTTTGCAATTACAGCAGAAATGGTAGTCAGGATTGGACACAGACACAATCTGATGGGAGTACAAAGCAGGTATATTGCATCACCTTTGTAATATATCAGAATGTGAGCTTCTACAAGATACTGCTAATGGGGAGCTAGAGCCCTTTTGGCTGTCTGTGGAACATATGTCCTTATTAATTAATAAATCTTTGTGAACTGTTAAGTTGAAGACTGAGAATAAATTTCCTCAATCATTTCCCATACAATGCAAATCCATGCTACTCACTTCATGGAGATATACTCCAGAAAATATCCTTTTGGATAGATAAAGTGAAATAAAAGTATGCTAATGAGAATAATAATCAATGTGCATTATTCCTGTACATTATACATAAACTACAGAAAGATTTAAAGTAATACAAACACCGTGTAACTGGATATCTTGCAACAACACCTGGCATTTCATCTAATGATGTTATCATATTGGTGTGCTCACACAAATAACAAGTGCTTGGAGAAGAGAAGGCTTAGCTTGGAGAAGAGAAGGCTCTGGGGAGATTTAACTGTGCCCTTCCAGTACGTGAAGGGAACGTATAAACAGGAGGGAGAATGGATGTTTACGAGGGTGGATAGTGATAGGACAAGGGGGAATGGATTTACACTGAGAAGGGGGAGATTTAGATTAGATATTAGAAAGAAGTATTTCCCTCAGAGAGTGGTCAAGCACTGGAACAGGTTGCCTGAGGACGTTGTGGATGCCCTCTCCCTGGAGGCATTCAAAGCCAGGCTGAATGTGTCTCTGGGCAGTCTGGTCTAGTTATTGGCGACCCTGCACATAGCAGGGGGGTTGAAACCAGATGGTCATTGTGGTCCTTTTCAACCCAGGCCATTCTATAAAACTGTCTGGATTAACAGAACATCTAGTTCAGAAATGATAAAAGTGAAGAATTCAATGACTTTGCAGTTGCCTTCCAGATGATGGTAATGTTCATGGGTGGAACAATTTTGCATGCTGCAAAATCCTCATCTTTAGATTTGTAGCACTTTGGGAGAAAAAAAAAAAAAAAAAAAAAAAAAAAAAAAGTCTAAATTCTTAATATCTTTCTTCTTTCCCATCACAGATGACATCAAAAAGTAGAAACACATATGAATTACTAGGGTTAGCCTGAAAAAAAGGAGCATAGTAAAACAAATCCTGAAACTGAATGACTGAAATGAATATATGTAGAAAAATCAAGTGACAGATAATGTATATAACATAAAAGTGAAACAAAGCAATTCAGACACTGCTCATATTAGCTGAGAATTTAAGAATAGTTTTAGGCATGGTCAGACCACAAGGTAGTAGAAAAGCAGATAAAAGATAGATTTTATTTTTATTTATTTATTTATTTATTTATTTATTTATTTATTTATTTATTTTGTAGATACAGGCCAAAATCTTTATTTTTCTATACTCATTTAACAGCCTTACTTATGGACCAGATTCAGAGAGTTTTCAGAAAAGTATTTTCAAAGTTCACAAACTTTTCTATAACAATGACTCTCATAAACAAGGGGAGATAACATATTTTCCTTAAAATAATAACAATAATAATAATAAAAATAGTGTCAGATGAATACTTGTATTTTTGTTTAGGCTAAAGTTTTGCTTTGTTATCTCAAGTAATTGGTTGACTTGGACAATATTCTGGTCTGTAACATGATATATCCACACTGCAACCATTTCACAATCTTGAAGTGACTTATGTCATTTCAGTGGCTGTACTGGATACCAGTGTTCAATACAGCATTTGTAAAGCAGCATCCAGAATGCCACCTACTCTGAATTATCCTCGTGGCTAAAACTAAAATTACTTTTGATCTCCCGCTCTTAAAATCAGAATAAGAGGTTTTGTCATCAGTGATTATGGGCAACTCTGAATACTGAAAATGATAAAGAGAGCCTTTTGTACAATCTGCAAATAACTTTCCTAAGATGGTACTTAAGATTTTTTTTTTTGTATTAACAGTGAGTTTGCTTCCATGCTAAAGTATAGAAAAAAATTGTTATCAGTTTAAGCAGAAATATATAATATCACCTGATGCTCTTCAAAGCTGGGAGCTGGCTAGTAAATAGTCAAATAGATAAGAAAAGAAACCCTTTGAGCTGCAGCTCGATGTAAGATGAAGAGAGATACACCAGGGAAGAGTATTCCTTTGAAAATATAGCAGAGTACTCCTAGAAAACTGGCTTTTATCAACATATGTTAGTCGATAGCACCTTAACAGGACAAGGTTAGGCAGAGAGTTGGGCAAATCCCTTCAACAAGAAACAAAAGGAACTACATCGGCTGGAAAAGAGGAATGGTGATAGCCCTCTTGTGCTCTTCTCCTGGGAGTGTTGTGTAGAGGAACTGGGATAGAGTATGGGAAAAAAAGGTGTCAAAAGGGATACAAGTTCTAAGCTTAGAATTTTACATGGTGTCTCTGTTGTTTAGTGTTATTCATCATTAGTCTGAACCAGAATATTTCTCTGTAAAGTTGTACAGAAAACTGTATGTACTGCTTTTGAGTATGACCTAGACTTATGGCTAGCTTTTTGAAGAGATGAGAAAAAGAAATTTAGTTTAGGAGATCGTGCAATAAAAAACATAAATATTGCATCTAAACTGGGATGAGTATGATGAGAAAAAAAGGAATAAGGAGTTACAGTTTCATAGAATCATAGTAGAATATTACTGCAAGCAGTGAAAAATTAACATCCAGATTTCTGCCATGGATCTTTCGCCATGACTTGCAAAAACAATAAAAGACAGGTTCTAAAATATAACTTATTTACCGACTACTGGGTTTATTGTTACAGACTGTCCTAAGCTTAATTGAAATCCTTTTTTAATCATATATATATATGAATATTATTATCATTATTATTTTTTTTCCAGAAGCATAACACAGGGAAACAGTATTATCTTGAAGACATGTCCAAGCATCTGTTTTTGCGTAAATTTCTAAATGAGTATTCAAGCTCCAATTATCTGTTTTCAAAAGAGACCCTAGAATATTGTGTGTAGACTTTTATTTTTTTGCTCCTGGTAACAGATAACAATAATAAAATAATATATAATAAATTCTTTTCCAACTGCAGTCAGTGTGTAATGGATATATAAACAATGATTTTATTACCACAACATTGCTATTTTTCTTCATGTATACAACTGATGAATCACAATACTGTTAAGTTCATGGTGGTTCTTAAGAGACTCTCATACAAACATTTGGTGCACAGTCTCACCAAATTTTTCATCTTTGGATTTTACCAGTAAGTGTTAGGAACAGCTGACTATTGAAAAAATTGTTTCAGTTAGGATGTGAATTGAAACAGCATAGCAAAATCAAAGTGATTTTTTTTTTCTTTTTCTTTTTTTTACAAATTGAATCCCAATGTATAGTTGTTTAGAAGTTTTGGGTAATCGGAATTAAGCAGTATTTTCAGGAGCTCTACTACATATGAATGATGTACAGATTTTAATATGTAATGCCTCCTAAAACAGAATGAATACTTTAGTGTGGGAATATAATGAACAGATAAAAGTAAATTGTTGTAGAAACAGCTTAGCTATAATCAAAAGTATTAATCTTTGGCTTAAATAGTAGTTTATCCTAGATTTCAAACAACTACAACAAACATTGTGTCAGTATTCCTACCTTAAAAATAGTAAAAAGGAAGAACAAAAAAATAACTTGCTCTAGAAGAACTATTGGTACATTCTCAGAGGCTGGAAAGTAGTTTTTATATTGTAGCAAGTACAACTCATCTATCCATTATTTAAGTAAGACATTTTGACAAACAATTGAAACAAAAGAAATGAGATGGCAAGTGCAGTGCTAGGGATATACAAACATAAACATATCCTGTGAGATACATGAATTAATCCTCTGGTTTTCATGATAAGGCTTTAGCTAAGGCATTGTATCCAATTCTGAGTGCTGCACTTTAGAGATAGAAGTGGAAAGTGCATGCTGGAAAGCAAGCAGTGTCCAGAGGTCCAGAAACAAGCTATGAGGAAACATCAAATAATTGAGCCTCTTTGCCAAAACAGAATGTTAGAGTAAATGGTACTATCTTCCATATATGTAAATGATTGCTTAAATAAACAAACATCAAATTTTAAAATAAACAAATAAATAAATAACAGCTTCCATACTTTTAGGGGGGAAAAAAAAAATCACTAGCATTGTTTAATTTGACTAGAAAAACTGTAGTGGTCAGAATTAGACTTCAACAATTCTTAGGAATAAATTTTTAGAGTTGAATCTTAGGACACAGGACAGTTTACCTGATATGCTTAAATTTCTAAGCATTGCTTCTCCACACATTTTAGCTATAACAAAGCTTTTGTACAAATTTTCATTTACAGAATCACAGAATCACAGAATGGCCACAGTTGGAAGGGACGTCAAGGATCATGAATATCCAACCCCCCTGCCACATGGAGGGTCACCAACCTCCACATTCAATACTAGACCAGGCTGCCCAGGGCCCCATCCAATCTGGCCTTGAACACCTCCAGGGATGGGTCATCCACAACCTCTTTGGGCAGCTGTTCCAGAACTTCACCACTTGTTCTGTAAAGAATTTTCCCCTGACATCCAACCTAAATCTCCCCTCCCTCAACTTAAAACCATTTCCCCTTGTCCTGCAGTTATCAACCCTTTCAAAGAGTTGATTCCCCTCCTGTTGTAGGCTCCCTTTAGGTATTGAAATGCTGCAATGAGGTCACCCTGCAGCCTTCTTTTCTCCAGGCTGAGAAGTCATATTGCAAAAGCTGCAAAAAGCAAAGGGGAAAAAAAAAAAAGAAAAAAAAAAAAAAGATGAAAAAAAAAAAAGCAAAATGAAACCAACCAAACTAAGGTTTGTAGAAATAGCTATTTTTTTATTATTATTATTATTTTTTCTTCAGAAAATCAGTTCCAAACTCAGTCAAGAACATACCAAAGCAGCAATTTGTGGTTTGAAATAATGAAAAACTTACATTCATTTCTTTAAATAGTATGTAGGAAACAGTACTGTAGGAAATCCATTCAAATTTTATTTTTCCCTTTATGAATTCAGTCACTGAAATTAAAGGAAGTCTTGGTCTTCCAAATTTACGAGCAGATTCTGCCACTCTTAGTGGGGTACATTATTGACTGGGACATAGTCAATTCTATCAATTGAACATAACCATAAATTCTTAGCTGATAGTTTTCATCTTGCATTAATTGCATTTAGAATGACATTTATGACTGATGTTTTTGTTCTTGAGATTTTTCTGCAACATTTTTGATAAATCTGTTCATATTTCTGCAATATTTTAATAATATTCTGACTGCAAGAAAAACAAACAAACAAACAAACAAACATGCTGGCAAACAACAAAAAGCAATCAAATATTCAGCCTCCAAACATGCAGTTATGTTTTTTTCTAACTAAATTCTCTATTGTTTGTTTCTAGGAATGAGTCTAGCTATTTATTCTTCATACTTTTGTCCTTTGACATAATTTCCAGCTATTCAGTTTGTTTCCTGAATGGAAAATATAGAAATTACTCTGAATTTTCTCTTCAACTGCACAAGCAGTTTGTCTGTCTACTTTGTAGACTTTTTTTTTTCTTTTTCTTTTTTTTTTTTTTTCTCTTGTTGTCTGTTTGTTAGTTTGTTTCCTTAGGAAAAATTAACTTTTTAATGATGTTTATACTCACACAAGAATGTGTGTTGGCACAGCTTTTTTTTTCATAGCCAATGCTGTTTATTCTCAAGATACTTGAGCCACAGCTGTAAAGCACAATTTCTAGTTTATTTTTCTTAAGTTTTTCATCCTCACCCATTTTGTTTCCTTGCACATGACTTTAAATTAATCAAAGTTGAAACTCTGCAATTACAACATAAATTACATGTTCTCTTTTCTTTATATTTTCCTTTACAACTAATGACTTACTTATTTAACTAGATTAGCTTAAAACATGAAAAAGGGTTATTAGAAGATAAAGGAAAAAGATGGAAAACGTAATTTCATTCATACACATATATAAACATTGAATCATTACATTTACATTTTCTTGACATTTTTCAGTCTTCAACTTTTAATTTACTCCAACTACAGGAAAAAAAAGAAACCATCTTTTTATTTTTGTCTGTTTTTTCAATGAATACATACAAAACTGAATAAAACAAATAATTTAAGACCTTTTAATGTCCTTCTAAAATAAAATATTTTTCTCTGCAATAGTTAAATAAATATATACATAATCTCTCTCTCTCTCTCTCTCTAAGGCCTTTACACACATAATCTCTAATCTCTTGAGCAAACAGATATGTATTTTTTTTTTTACTAGGGGAAGAAAAGATCTCTTAAAACTCTCATCCCTGAAGATTTTGAAATCGAGGATTTTTAGGCAGATGAAGTCTTTGGTGACTGGAAAATAAGGAAAAAGACAGGCTTGGGCGGTGGGTCCAGGAGAACCTCATGAGATTCACCAAAACTAAGTACAAGGTCTTGCACCTGAGTTATGGCAGCACCCACTATTGATACAATCTTGGGGATGATAGAATAGAGCACAGTCCTGCTGAAAAGGACTTGTTGGTTCTGTAACGGATAACAAGCTGGACATGGGCCAGCAATGTGCCCCCACAGCCCAGAAAGCCAACCGTATCCTGAACTGCATCAAAAGAAGCATATTCAGCAGGGCAGGTGAAGGAGCTGATTTTGCCCCTCTAGTTGGCTCAGGTGAGACCTCATCTAAAGTACAGCGTCCGGATGTTGGGTCCACAGCACAGGAGAGATATAGACCTGTTGGGTGTTTCCAAAGGAAGGCCACAAAAATAATCCAAGGGATGGAACACCTCCTCTGTGAAGACAGGATGAAAGAGCTTGGTGTGTTTAATCTGGAGAAGGTTCCAAGCAGATTGGAGAGTGGGCATTCAGTATCTAAAGGAAAGCTACAAGAAATAAGGGGGAAGACTTCATCAGAATCAGTTGTAACAGGGCAAGGGAAAATGGTTTTAAACTAACAGAAGGGAGATTTAGACTGGACATAAGAAAAAACATATTTTACAATAAGTGTAGTGAAATGATAGAATGGGTTGCCCAGCAATGTGGTAGATATCCTGTCTCAGAAGATGTTCAAGGTTAGCGTGGACCAAGCTCTGAGCATCCCAATCTAGCTGACTGTATCTGTTCATTGTAGGGTAGTTGCACTATATGACTTTTGAAGTCCTTTTCAATGATTCAGTGGTTTTATGTTTTGAAGGCTGCAGTTTTGGTTTTTAAGGTTCCCAGAAATGCGACTGCAGTTCTAGGCAGTCAAAACTATGCCTTCTCACAATATTTCCATTCTTCAGCTCTTTCGTCTCCTTTCTTAGTAGTTTTCTTTAAACTTTTTATAGCTTTGATGGTTAGGATTCAAAGCTGAATTTCCAAAGAAATCAGGGATGTGATTAATTTAATTTAATTTTAGATGTCTAATAGAGCAGATACTTCAGAATTAGGCAATATAGACTTCCATTAAGTCAGTAAAGAGAAGTAGAAACTCCTAATACATAATATATAATTTCTCTCATATATTTTGACATATTTTAAGATGATACAAATTGTTTGTTTAGAAGCACAATTTTTAATCAAAGATAATCTACCTCTGGCTATGCCTCTATTAGCTGTATGAAAGAAAGTACTAGTTTGTACTATGGTTAGTGTATAACTAAGTGGTATAGACAATGCAGTGTTGTGAACTATTTACCTCACCCAAAACAAAAGCCAATATTTAGTTACATTATTGAAGACACTTACTGTGTACATATTGAAATACAAGTTTTCTTTTCCCCCCTCTTCTATGATTCATTTTCAGTCTTTCCCTTCATGCATTATGTTAAGGTATATTCTCTCTCTATGACACTTGAGGAAGAATGTCACATACTGTAAAATAAATATGAGAACATTTAATTTAACAATTTTGATCTTAGAATGTGTTCACTTCATGAAAAATGAGCAAACATGGAACAACAATGACAATTTCTTCATTGAATGGAAAAAAAAGATTATATTCCATGGCTTATCCATTAGTCATTCTGAAAGTATGGTCTCTTACTTTTTTTCCATGGAAACTAAAACAGATACAATGAGCACAAGAGCACTGTCTAACAGACTGAGTTCTCTGCTACAAAACACTATTTTTTTAAATGGTCACCACTATGAGCTATGCATTTTCACCAGTGATGAACAAAAGTCTGCATGCCTCACTCAGACAAAATCTGCACCATCTGAGGTGATCCAGAGCCGCTGTAGCTACTCCTGAAACACTCCACCCACAGTTGTTTCTCAACTGCTAGAATGGCATTGTTGCTGTAACACACCACCCACTACTTCACTGTGCTCCCACCCACTGTTTGATCTCCATAAACATTCAGCATGCTGATGAATGACAATAGATGCCTTTTTTTTTTTTTCTACATTAAAGAATTTGATTAGACATCTTTGATTTGCATGCACTTCCATGTCTGATGCCATTTTGTCAATCTCCTCCTCTGTTGCCATCTGTTGCAAGCCAATAAAATTTAACAGAATGATGACAAGAAGACAGCCACTATCTTTCCACCAGCATCCATGATGTAAGGCAACATTAAAAAAAAAAAAAAAAAAAAAAAAAAGAGGCATTATCTTCAGTGCTGCCCTCTTATATTTCACCATAACGAGCAACCGTTAATTAAACTGTCAATCCAATTTCCCAATGTCCATACAAGTTTTTCTTTAATAACATTGTCTCCAGGTTCAATATATTGTAGCTGTATCAGTTAATTATGTTGATCTTCTTAAGAGTGGGACTCTTAAGAAGTTTTGTAACAGAGGAAACACATAATAATTGTATTGTTAAATGGAAGCAATGTTTTTTTTCATCCTCTTAATTTTTCTTGTTGTTCTTTTGTTGTTCTTCTTCTCTTCTTTTGTTCTTTCGTGGTCATCCAAGGTTGGATTCATCTCTTCTAACTTTTGCACATTTAAATTGCACATCTAACTTTGTTTGGCATGTAGACTCCCTTGGTAGTCTATAGAAAGAAAAAGTGCCTCTAAAGAGTAATTTATCTGCACATAAAGATAAATGAGATTATTGAGATGAAAAACCCTTTCTTTTAGATGGCTAAACTTGTGTGACATTAATATAACTCAGCTATATTTTTGCACAGCTTCAGTATTCCACACTGAAAGTGGCAGCCTTTGGTCTACTTGAAAGATACTTCAGGAAGAAGATTTAATTAAAAATATAGTTATCTTTAAAGTTGCCTGATTCTTATATTTTTCCTTGATCTTTGCTGCGGTTACCACCACTGATAAAACCAAGAGAAAACATGGTTAAAGTCAGTCTTAAATGTTTGCAGCTTGCTCTGCTTTTCCAAAAGCAAAACAATTTTACAATTTTAAGTGTAAGATTATCTGGTAGTAAAAATGAACTTTTTTTTTTTTTTTTTTTTTTTTCTGATGAAGACAGTAACTCTCTGCTTATTTGGGTCACCTGACAATCACCCACCACGCATAGGAGTGGACAGAGAGGAAATAACTAGTCTCTCTTTTTTAGATATTTATATCTAAATATATAAATAAATAGATAAAATCAAGGTTCATTATAAGAGATTTCTCTAGAATTTCATCATTTGATATTTAGAAGATTGCCATGAAATGTATAAATTTTGAAACAATATGTTCAGGACCTTGTTGAACAAGTCAAAAATGTTTGTAATTCACACTAGTAGAAATGTTCTGTGTAAATCTGTAATCTGTAAATTGTAGCTGAGCAATTCAGTACTAAATCTACTAAAAGCCAAAGGAAATAAATACCATGTAAAGAATTCTTGTCTAAAAATAATATTTTCTTTCTGATATCTGACATGTGATGACAGTTCATCTTACATCATGTCACATTAACTTAGTGCAATAAATCTGTTTTTATAAAAGGAGAAAATGATGGAGAAGAATAATAAGAAAAAAAATAGAGGAATTCTTCTCAATTAGATTCTTACACTAACTGTTTGGACAGTAGGACAATGAGTAGTCATTCCAAATTTATCAGGTTAATAGAGATAGAGCTCAAATTAGGCTGCATCCTATTTGTTTGCCAATTTTAGTATTGCACACAGATCTATCTATGAATGTCTAATATTTCTAAAACATGATTATAGCACATGCAATGAAGTTTGTTACTTGCACAAACAATTCTTTCTGTGGTATATACATGTAGCGGAAAACAAATTTATAGAACAAAAAAAGGTTTTCAAAGCAGAAGAGATATATTCTGGAGGAACTACTATACTTGGGCATATGAGGTTGTAAGGACTTGTTTTGTACAATCAGGATAATAAGGTATGGTTTCTGCTATGTCTCAAGGAGAAAAAGATAAAGATTTAATAAAATGTAAGCCATTGTTCTTGTACAGAAACACAGCTGAATTTTAGTGTAAACATATATATGCATAGTAGCTTTTTGATTTAAAGGATTAAGAAGCTATGTTGTTTTAATTACATTAAAAATCATTTTTAAAAAGCGTACCTAAAATTAGATCTACTTTTTCATGGGAAAGAAATAGGATAGCCCAATAAAAGTGCAGCTTCTAGTCTCTGCATTGTCACATATGCATGTGTCTTTTTCTGACTCTCTATCTGAATATTTTATTGTAAGTGAGTTTGTAGGAGGAGAGAATTGTGCAACTACATAAGCAACATGGACTATGTGTGCATGTATTTTTGTGTGCTTAAGTAATTAAATTAACCTTTCTTGTCCTGTGAATTAATAGCAACTCATGGGATGAAATGCTCTCAGATGTGGATTCTGTGACCTTCAGATTTTGAACAGTGCTTCAAGTGAGTTTAGCATGGTGACTGCTTTAGTTTTCCCTGTTCAATAGCCATTTTGCAGCACATATATCCCAAATGAATAGACAGCAAGATCAGTTTTTTTTTTTTTTTTTTTCCTCCTTTCTCTTGATAAATGTTTCCCCTTTTCCACTTGGCTGGCAGAAAAGCAACCATTAAACGTTCATTTGTTTAAACTAACAGACTGTGGTCATCTGCACCCCTGGGAGGGTAGGAATCCAAACAGGTCTAAAATGGCATCGTTTAGGAACACAATCAATTCATTATCTTTTTCATAAACTTTGCATGTGCAGACATTAATCATAATGGAATGGCACTGGGCAGAAAGTTCTTACCTAAGCAAGTTCTGTGCTGAAACATCTCTTTATCATTTAGCTGCCTCTCACAGTCAGGCTTTTATTGTTAGTTCATTCAACCATTTTAAAAGTGCTGGTGTGCCTTTGTATGCACCAGTTGAAAAACCTATAGTGAACCATCATGCCATGGACACCACATGCATCTGATTGTTCTGGATGCCGTCCTTAGAAATGAATGCTGTCATTTTATATATATATATATATATATATATATATATATATATTTCCCTATTTTTAGCTTCTACAAAGGTGTTTATGAACAGATGGTGTTGTTTTACATGCTATTTTTGACCTCGAGTCTGATTTTATGAAATGAAATACAAACATTTTATTTTTTATACTTATGTGACCTTCGTTGCGGTTTCATCCTCCTCTCTAAAAGTCTTTATTGCATTTGCACTAAACAAGTAAATTCCAGATTTGTGATTGAACCACTAAATGAAAAAAGGAGGGGAAGGAGACATTTTCTATTTTCGGTTTTATAAGAATACTAAAAATGTTTTATCCACTGACCTTCATCTTTTCTTTTTTTAGCCAAAAACATTTGGCTGTTTTGTCTTTTCCAAGTATCTGAGAGATCATTGCTGAATAAGATTGAACTCCTTTAAATTTCACCTGTAACTTTACTGTTCTATAAATATATGAGAGTTCAAAAAGCTAGGTTGTTTATTTGAAGAACATGGAGAGAAAACTACTTTGATATCCCCCCTAATTTCCCTGAAGTTAAACACTCAGGTTAGGATTCATTTCACCTGATATTAAATACATAAAATGTCTGTAAGATATGGCATTTTAGGAAGCAATAAAATTTGCCTGAGGATAAACCAATCTCTCTCTACTGCCTATAGACAAAAGATGAATTCCTTTACTGACAGAGCTTTTATACAAAATTTATCCAATGTAGATTTTCAATGAAAAATATTGACTTCTTTTTTTTTTTTTTTTTAATAGTAAGTAAGTATCTCTGCATGGACATCACATTGCCTGAAGTTCTGATGTTGTTTAAGGCTTGATGTAGGTATTCAAAGTCAACCCTAAGAGTTTAGTGTTGACCTTGCCTGCTTAAGGTTATGTAAGAAATGTCACGATCTTATCCCAGTGTGACGTTTCATTGATGAAGCTATTCTAAAATGTTTCAAAAAGCTTTCTGGAGGAAAAAATCCTTTTTATTTCCATAAAATCACTCTATAGAAAATGTTCAAGACTTAGTTATAGTTGTCTTAATCTTATATATAATGCAAAAATGCATTAATGTACAAGGTAAATGCTAATATTGCAATAGAATGTATATATTTTAAGTAAAATACTTTTAAATATATGTATATATGTAAGCTGTCAGTAACTGATATCTTGGAAGTATGAACAGGGTTTATATTTAGATTACATTATTTCAGAGTATAAGACTATCTGAAGAAAAGCTAATTGAGTATTAAATCTAATACTTCAGTTTTAAAACTGCAACTAACAGACTCTGTCTTTTGCTTCTCTCCTTACTTTTACTTCTTCATAGTTTTTACTGTTTTAATCATGTTTTTTAAAGAAAACTGCTCTGTCAGTGCTCTTGAGGATAATATATTCTGGCAGGTAGCTGGGACTATAAATAAATAATCAATCAATCAATCAATCAATCAGCCATTAAAGTATCTTTGTTTTTCTCTGTGTTTCCAGTATGTGCCATGGAACATCATGGAAAATGACATGACTGATGTGATTGATGTGATTCAGATCATTTTAAAGGTGAAAATCATGAGTATTCTCTAAAGACTTCCTTTAGTCTTAAGAAAGCCACAGTATCTTTGAAAATGCCATATATTGTCAAAAAAGGAATAGGAAAGATTCTATAAACTAAGGGTTAATATTTATATCTTGTATAACTGTTTTTAAAAATATAACAAAAGGGAAAATGCATAAAAAGTTCTCCATAAGAAATATCATTTCAGGGGAAAACAAACAAACAAAACAACAAAAACAAAAACAAAAACAAACAAACAAACAAACAGAAGGAAGGTTTTTTTTTTTTTTTTTAATTGAAGTTATATCTGTTAAGATAAGATTTTGTTCAAAACCACTTCTTTTCAACTTAAAAAATGTGAGAAATTTCACTGTATAATTTCAATACATCTTTTGAGAGCGGTCAATTTTTTGATGTTCTTAAAACTTGCAAAACTTTTACTTTGTGGGGTAATTTTATATTGTATTCTTTCTGTGTTCAAGGCATTTTTATGGAAAAAAAATAGAATCAAATTCCATACGGATTATAAGTATATACATATATAGTTGTACATATATATACACACACTATACATTCTATATGGATTATATATTATATATATATATATATGCAACATGGACAGTGGGCTCGAGTGCACCCTCAGCAAGTTTGCAGATGACACCAAGGTGAGTGGTGCTCTTGCCACACTATGGGGAAGGGATGACATCCAGAGGCACCTTGACAAGGCTTGAGAGGACAAACATGCCAACCTCATGAAGTGCAACAAAGCCAAGTTCAAGGCCCTGCACCTTGGTCAGGGTAATCCCAAGCACAGATACAGACTGAGTGAAGAATGGCTTGAGAGCAGCCCTGAGGAGAAGGATTTAGGAGTGCTGATTAATAAGATTCAACATGAGCCAGCAATGTGCAGCCCAGAAGGCCAACTGTGTCCTGAGTTGCATCACGAGAAGTGTGATCAGCAGGTTAAAGGAGGTGATTCTGCCTCTATGCTCTGCTCTCATGAGGCTCCACCTGGAGTACTATGTCCAGTTCTGAAGCCCCTAACACAAGAAGGACATGGAATTGCTGGAATGTTGGGTCCAGGGGAGGGCCACAAAGACGACCAGAATGGATAGAGAACCTCCCCTAGAAGGACAAGCCTGCAGAAGAGAAGTGTCCAAGTAGACCTTCTAGTGGCCTTCCAGTACCGGAAGAGGCCTACAGGAAAGCTGGGGAGGGACTTTTTATAATGGCAGGTACCAACATTTTGAGGGGAAGTGGTTTTATAATATTAGAGAGTAGATTTAGACTAAGCATTAGGAAGAACTTATTTACTGTAAGGGTTGTGAGACAGAGGAACAGGTTGCCTAGAGAGGTTGTGATTGTCTCTGAAGGCATTCATTGCCAGGCTGGATAGGGCTTTGGGTAACCTGATCTGGAGGGAGGTAACCCTGTCGATAGCAGAGGGGTTGGAATTATATGATCTTAAAGGTCCCTTCCAACCCAAACCAATCTATGATGCTATGATTCTTTGAAACTATTTTGAAATAGAGATTGCAGCCATGCTGTTCTTCAAAGCAATGTGTGAGTTTTGACATAAGTCTCTCAAATGTTCAGTGTGTGTTACTTTTGCATTTGTTTCTAACTTCTCTGTAAAGCAGTTGAACACATGTCACTCCTGGGTTATATGGCATCATATAAAACATCAGCTCTTTTCTTTCCTGAGCTTCTTATCTACAGGAAGTGCTAGCAAGGATGTAAGATTAAATTGTCAGCCAAAGAACAATTAATTTTTCCTATGAGCTGAAATCAGCTTTTTAAAAATATGCATTTCTGTTATCTCCCTTGAATTCAATCCTCCTTGAAGTGTAATATTCTGATGTAATGGTAGTAGTTTTATATGTGAAACAATACTTTCGTTATCTGGGAACAAGTTCTGTTTGATTCCACTATTTGTTAATTTAATCCAATGCGCTTTAAGAAGTTTGTGAATATTCATTCAAGAATATTTATTGCATTTAGATCATTTGGGTTGGGACTAGTTTGTCCAAAACTGGAAATCTGACATGTAATCATGTATATCTAGGCTAGTTGTCCCTGTACTTTCAACAAGAAGAAACAAGCTCTTTTACAGTATCTCATTTCATTCTTACAGGCATTGCAAATATGACATGTTTGTCTTATCCTTAAAACATCTTTGTTTTTCTAGTTTGATTATGAAGAATGACTAGGTATAGACTTGTCTACTACAGACATCTCTATGTGCGATATAAATCTTTTAGAATAATGGAATCATAGAATGGCTTGTGTTGGAAGGGACTTCAAAGATCATCTAATTCTCCTCATAATTCATTCACCCTCTTATAACTGAATTGCTTATTTTTCCTGTAGTATTACCTAGCAATATGTGCTGCTGCTCCACTTTAAATACTAAGTAATCTTTTTAGTTTTAACTATCTTTGTTGTTATAATTCTTCTGTAATGTTCTTTTTCTGATAATAATTATTAATTTGTCCTTAATTCAAAAGCACTTACAAAATGCATCCTTGATTATCTTGCTTTTGCCTTAGCACTTGCCTATTGTCTTTTTCTGAGAAACACAGAGAGGATCAAGTAAGTCATTGATTTAAAAAAATAACAGTAATATAACAAATTAATACAAGAATATGAGTAAAATGAGACTCTCTGGATACTTTACAGTCACAGTATAAAAATCCAGGTATTCTAAGCTTCAATTATTATATAACCTGCTGGCTAGTTTAGTTGCAGTTCTGGATCATAAAGTGTCGTTTTCTGTTTGTTTTTAATTTCTCACACTTTTATCTCTATCTAAATTTGACTTCTATTTTGTTTTGTTTTATGTTCCATGTTTATCATTATTCACCACAGGATATACACTGGATGGTAGAGTCCTTTATCTCAGCTGATTGGTTGCTACCGTTCTTAGCTTTGAACTCTAACTGATATGGTGGCTCTTTGATTTTTTCTCTAGGTAGATAACCTGCCATTGTTTGTAAGATTTTACTTTTTCCAAGATTGGATCTCTTTGATGCCCTAATTAGAAAGTTGTTTTATATAATTTTTTGAGTATTTTCCAGCTTTAATTAAGTACAGGGATACTTAAATCAACTGCTACTATTAGAAGGTGTCATTCATCACTGTATGTCATCACTTACATGAATTATTCTACATAATACTGATATAGATATTGATATATTAATAAAAATAATTGTAAAGGATTTTAACTACAATGTTATCAAGAATTGGCAGAATAATGAACCTAAATATTTTGTTTTATTTTTAATGAAAAGTAGAGCAGAGCTTTTCTACAAAGATCTATGTACTGTAGGCTTTGATCAGCTGTGTAAGACAAGGCTGTAATGACTTTTCCATTAACACTGTTTCTTCACCAATTATTGATTTTTCTGCACTAAGTACTGTTTCATAAACTACATATGTCTGACTTTGTTTTTAAATTCTAGTGGGGGAAAAACAGTATTTTGTCTTCTTTATTGTTTGACTCTAGTTCTTAAAGGTCTGTATTTTAGAGCCAAATACATGTAAAGACTTTTTAATACTTCCAGTCTGTTACATTTTTCCCCAAGAAATTAGAAATTGACTTTTAAAATAAATATTCTCCTCTTATGCTCTATCTTCATCTATTCAGTTCAGTCTTTTTCCACATCTATAATCAGCATGCAGAGTTCTGATTACAAAATATAAACAATTTGAGGAAAATCTTAATCTTATTTCATAGAATCATAGAACCATAGAATCACAAGGTTGGAAACAACCTGTAAAATCATATAGTAGAACCACCTTCTCATTACCATTGCTACCACAAACTAAAACATATTTTGTAGCTCCTCATCCAGGTGCCTCTTAACACTGCCAGGGACAGTGACTCCACCACCTCCTTTGGCAGGCCATTCCCGTGCCTGACCACTCTCTGAGATAAAAAGTTTTTCCTCATGTATAACCTAAACCTCCTCTGGTACAACTTGCAGCCATTTTCCCGGGTCCTGTTCGTTGCCTGGGAGAAGAGGCCAAAACTCTCTTCACCACAAGCTCCCTTTAGGAAGTTGTAGAATGCAATGAGTTCTCCCCTGAGCCTCCTCTTCTCCAGACTAAACAATCCCAGCTCCTTCAGCAGCTCCTCATAAGATTAGTGCTCCAGACCCCTCACCAGTCTTTCTTGTAGTGAGGGGCCCAAAACTGAACACAACACTCAAGATGCAGCCTCACCAGATCTGTATACAGTGGGATGATTACCTCTCTGCTCCTGCTGGCCACACTATTTCTAATGCACGCTAGGATGCCATTGGCCTCCTTGCTACCTGGGCACACTGTTGGCTCATGTTCAGCCGAGCATCGACCAATACTCCCAGGTCCCTTTCCTCTTCACAGTCATCCAACCACTCGTCCCCAAGCCTATAACCATGCTGCATGGGGTTATTGTGGCCAAAATGCAGCCCAACACTTGGTTTTGTTAAACCTCATCCCATTCACCTCAGCCCAGAGATCCAGCTTATTAGGATCTCTCTGAAGGGCTTCCCTACCCTCAGGCAGATAACACCACCTCCCAACTTGGTGTCACCTGCAAACTTACTGAGGGTACACTCAATCCCCTCATCTAGGTCATCAGTAAAGATATTAAACAAGATAGGCTCCAGTACCAACCCCTGGGAGACACCACTTGAAATGGGTCACCGGCTGGACTTAACTCCATTATCCAGTCTCCTTTGGGCACGGCCTTCCAACTAATTCCTTACCCAAAGAAGGGTATACCTGTCCAGACCACGGGCAGCCAGTTTCCGCAGGAGAATACTGTGAGAGACCATGTCAAAGGCTTTGCTGAAGTCTACATAGACTACATCAACAGCCTTTCCCTCATCTACCAGTCTGGTAACCCAGTCATAGAAGGAGATCAGGTCGGTCAAGCACCTCTGCCTTTCATGAACCCATGTAGGCTGGGCCTGAAATTTATATTACTAATTTTAGTTACTAGTGAAAGATTCTAAAAATGTCCTTACTAACAAAAAAGAAAAAAAGAATTTTTTTTTTCTTCTGAGCAGCTGAGACATAATTTTATTCTACCTGAGGAAAAATGACAGTAATACAAACTGCAAAGATTTTTAAAATCCAAGGGAAAAACAAACAAACAAACAAACAAACAAACAACAACAACAACAAAAAACTATAGACGAATTAAGACATTGTTATGAGTAAAAATGTACAGATTCAGTATCATGTAAATTCATTTTTAGGATTTCATTTTTAGGATATAATTAGAGACCATTTAACTGTGCCAGTAATAAAAAACCTCAGTAAATTGGAAGCTACAAATGATGATACATTTCAAGTTAGATGATAATTATAAGATCCCTGCTAATATTTCAGACTCTTATCTTAAGTACAGAAACTGCTCAGTATATAATAATAATAATAAATACTACAACTTTATATCCCTTGTTATATTCTCTCCTCTGGTTCCAGTTGCTACGAATCTTTTGCTGCAGTGGCATCTCTGCTTCAAATAAGACTGATTAAAATGAAATTACTCAGTCTCCTGACCCATGGCAAATTTCATGAGCTGCAATTTGTCTAGTAGTTGAGCTGTGAGTACAGTCTGATTGGCTATAATTTAGGCTTATAGTTCCTTCTTTTTTTGATTCCAACATAGTAGACATCAGTGATCCTGAATTTAAAAAATAAAATACAATAAAAAAATAAAAATTAAAAAAAAAAAAGAATTAAAAGTAATATATTTTTAAAAAACAGACACACAGACACAGTATTTTGAGTTTCAAGAACTTCATGTTAGACCAGGTTTCTTCGATATAATGTTCAGCATAATTGGATGTTTTACTTAAATCACATTTATGATTTCAGGAAAATAAGATGGTCTTTTAGATAGTGGTATTTTCAATGTAGGCTTTCTGAACATGCTTTAGTAACAAAGACAAATCACACCAAGAATTTTTTTTTTTTTTTTTTTTTAATCTCAATGCTCTTTAAAAATCTTTGTAATTCTAAAGAATAGAAAGAAACTAAATATACATAAATGGAGATAACTAAAATTCTCACTTCAAACAGGTGATTTAGAATTATAGAACCATAGAATGCCTTGGGTTGCAAGGGACATTAGGGATTATCTAGATACAAACCCCCAGGCCAGGGCAGAGTTGCCAACCACTAAATCAGGCACTAGATCAAGTTAGTCAGGGTCCTGTTCAGCCTACTCTTAAATACCACCTGGAATAAGAAGGGCATTCGCAGCTTCTGTGAGCAGCCTGTGCCAGCACCTCATCACACTCTCAACAAAAAATTTCCTCCTGATTTTTTTTTTTTTTTAACTATTTTATTTTTTAAAAAAGCTATTCCCTCTTATTCTAACGCTATCTTCCCACGTAAAAAGTTGATTTCCCTCCTACTTATAAGCTCCCTTTAATTACTAGAAGGAAGCAACAAGGTCTCCCAGCAGCCTTCTCTTTTTGAGGCTGAACAAGTTCTGCTCTCTCAGCCTGTCTTTGAAAGAGAAACATTCCAGCTCACCGTTCTTGTACTACATGTAAATTTAGAGCAAAACTGTCTGCAGGAAATGTGCTTCATTATTTTTCTTATATCAGCTTCTTGATATCACACATCTCTGAAGGACAGTAACAGAGAAGAATTATGTATTTTTCTCAAAATCATACTCTTCTATAACAATGATATAATGATAATAAATCTACACACCAAAATTACAACAAATAAATAAATAAATAAAAATCCTGATGTTTCAGAAGGTAGATTGTTTCCTTCTGTTGATTAAATTTAACTCTTACAATCTCCAAACTTTTCCAAAAGATCATACACCTAAGCAGAAAAAGCTGAGTATCCATAATTTGTTGATACAAACATAAGAGGACTGTTCTAACAGCATAAAATATCTCTTTTATTATGTTGGCCCATGACATCGTACGCATATGTTGGTGGTATGGTAGTAAAGGTTGAACCTTCCCATCAGCAAATCTTTCTGCTGTATGACAAGTGGTAGCAAAGGGACAGTGACAAAATGGAGAGTGTCATGAAAGTGCATATGAAGTAAAGATATGTAATTGAATTCCTCCATGTGAAAAAAAATTGTCCCATTAACATTCATCAATGCTTACTGAAAATTAATGAAAACCAAACAGTGGATGTGAACACAGTGAAGTATTGGGTGTTATGTTTTAACACTGTGAAAATGCAGAGCTTATGGTGGTGATTATTTTGACTAACAGTGGTTTGTAGCTGAGAATTTGCCCTATTGAATAGTGTTATTGTACGTCTGACATCTGTTGTAGATTCCATAGAATTAAATAGGAGGCATTACTTTCAGAGTGACCTTCTTGTGCATGTGTGTGTTGGATTATAATATGTTTGAGCACATGAAATTGCATATATGTCATTGCATATGTGTTCCTGTATACATTTATACACATACACATATTTATATTTACATATATATATGTATACATTTTAAACGTCTGTAGTGTTAAATGTTTACAACTACACCATATTTATGCAAGGTGCAAGCCATTTGTTGTAACAGACATATCTATTTATCTTTCAAATGCTTTCATTTTCATAATGACTGCAAGTGTCCTAGAGTAGCTGACTCTCACATAGGCCTGAGTCATGCAAATTCTATCTACTTATGATCTCCGTCAGAGAGACATAAAATAAAGCAAAACCCAAACAAATACATAACAAACAAACAAACAAGCAAACAAAACCACCAAACTTCTACATATGTGCATTACTATGATAAAGAAGGAAAAGAAATAACTAAATTCTTCATAAATTTTCCCCTTCACACCAGCTTAACCAATCTGGTGACCTTCAATGAAGGAGTTAGAGCATGGGTGGACAAAGGGAAGGTGACTGATATAATTCACCTGGACTTGAGCAGGGCCTTTGTCATGGTCCCCCATCACATCCTTATCTCCAAATTGGAGGGATGTGGATTTGAGGGTGGACCACGTGATGGATAAGAATTGGTTGAAAGGCTGAAGACAGAGGGTGGTCATCAGTGGTTCTACGTCCAGGTGGATGCTGGTAATGAGCGGCATCCCCCAGGGGTCTGTCTTGGGACCGGTGCTCTTTAACATCTTTATCAATTATATCAATGACGGAGTTGAGTGCACCCTCAGCAAGTTTCCTGATGCCACCAAGCTGAGTGGTATGGTCTAAACAGTTGAAGGAAGGGATGCCATTCAGAGGGACCTCAACAGGCTTGAAAGCTGGGCCTGGGTGAACCTAATGAGGTTCAACACAGTAAAGTGCAAGATTTTGCCTTGGGCCGGAGGAATTCCAGGCATCCATACAGACTGGAAGAAGCACTCCTTGAGAACAGCCCTGTGGAGGAGGATTTGGGGGTCTTGATAGATGAAAAACTTAATATGAGCCAGCAGTGTGCTCTCGCAGCTCGGAAAGCAAATGGTATCCTGGGCTCCATCAGAAGAGGGGTGGCCAGCAGGGACAGGGAGGTGATTGTTCCCCTCTACTCTGCTCTTGTGAGGCCCCATCTCTAGTATTGCATCCAGGTCTGGAGCCCCCAGTACAAGAAAGACAGAGAACTTTTGAAGAGGGTCCAGAGGAGCCACAAAGATGATCAGGGAACTGGAGTACCTCCCCACGAAGACAGGCTGAGGGAGCTGGGCTTGTTCAGCTTAGAGAAGAGGAGGCTGCGGGGTGATTTAACTACCTAAAGGGAGCCTACAAACAGGAGGGGTCAACTCTTTGAAAAGGTAGATAACAGCAGAACAAGGGGAAATGGTTTTAAGTCGAAGGAAAGAAAATTTAGGTTGGATGTCAGGGGGAAGTTATTTACTATGAGAATGATGAGGTGCTAGAACAGGCTGCCCAGAGAGGTTGTGGATGCTCCATCCATCCCTGGAGATGTTCAAGGCCAGATTGGATGGGGCCCTGGGCAACCTGGTCTAGTTTTAAATTTGGAGGTTGGTGGCCCTGCCTGTGTCAGGGGGTTTGGAGCTTGATGATCTTTGAGGTCCCATCCAACCTAGGTAGGAATTGGTGTGTTATGTTGAACTAAAATGGGAAATCATATGGCAGCATGCAGAAAAAATCTATTTCAAGATAGTCTCTGAAGAAGTTTTCTCCTAGTCTGGCAAAATATTCCAGACATCTGCAGACACTGCTGTCATTACAGCAGTCATTATCTAGACACAGATCACAAATCAAAACACTTCTACCAAACTTTTGAAACAATCTCCCTGTTTGGAAACTTGAGAATTCATTATAGGACATCTAATTTAATAGTGAAAGGGACACTACATTTTAAATTATTAAATGAAGATAAAGATTAAATGCTTGAAAATAAGACGCAACAGAAACATATCATGTGAAAATACAATGTGTAATTACTCTTCCATGTGATGTAATAATACCCTACCACAAAGGATGGGATCTTCTGCAATGTAAACATGATATGGAGGTTTGTTTATTGTAAAGATATCCATTTATTGAACTGATATAGAAGTTGTTCATTTGGTGTGTGTGTATGTGTGTGTATGCAATCAAAATGAGTTTTCTCCCTTCCCTTCCCTTCCCTTCCCTTCCCTTCCCTTCCCTTCCCTTCCCTTCCCTTCCCTTCCCTTCCCTTCCCTTCCCTTCCCTTCCCTTCCCTTCCCTTCCCTTCCCTTCCCTTCCCTTCCCTTCCCTTCCCTTCCCTTCCCTTCCCTTCCCTTCCCTTCCCTTCCCTTCCCTTCCCTTCCCTTCCCTTCCCTTCCCTTCCCTTCCCTTCCCTTCCCTTCCCTTCCCTTCCCTTCCCTTCCCTTCCCTTCCCCTCCCTTCCCTTTTGGATAATTTCCATGACTTTTATCATTAGGTTGTTTTCTTGTGTGTTAGAGTTTTTACTTATCTAGACTGAAAATAAAAATAACAAAAACACAATCTATAAAACTAACTTTTGTTGTGCTCTCTGCTGAAGAGATTAAGTGAACTAAATCTATTCTAAAATGTTTTTCTGTTGAATATTATGTATAGAGCAGGGGAACAAATAGTATGAAGTAAGACAGGCTTACTGATTAAAGCAAGAAACACTTATGAATATATAACATAGCTCATATGGGGCATATGATTATTTTTTGTTTTGTTTTGTTTTTAATAATAAGGTAAATCTTCTATTAGTGTTTCAGTCAGCTAAATTGGAATTTGTGTGCCTTCATGTATTCAGTTTTCTTGGAACATGGAAATATGAAGGAAAATACATGTAAAACTATAAATACGCATCCCTAACTTCTCAGACTTCATGATGTTTCAAAGACTAAATATCCAGTTTTCACAAATCCTGCTACTACAGTTCAGCTTTAGCAAAATAGGGCTATTTTAAGAATGCCAAGGCTGTTAAAGTCATGCAAGTATTACAATGATCTACAGTGCTAGGCACCACTACGTAAATACTAAACAGAAGATGTTCTTAGGCTTCAGCGTGGAGGTCACAACACTCTGCGAACAAAATGAGTGGAAGCTCTGGAAACTGTTTAACTTGAGTTTGCACATCCAGCTGTTCAGTTCTACAGACACATTAATTTCCAATTAAACATATTTACAGAATAAGAGTTTGAAAGTTATTTTCCTATTCTAAAGGAGTTACAGATCATAAATGTTGGAAAAAGCCACTAAGATCATGAAGTCCAACCCCAACCCGTTCCCACCATGCCCTCTGACACTGTCCCTTGTTGCCATGGCTCCACATTTCACCTCCAGGGACAGTGACTCCACTAGCTCCCTAAGTAGTCTGTGCCAGTGTTCCAGCACTCTTTCATAAGATAAAGTTTTCCAAATATCCAACCAAACCTCCCCTGGAAGGTCAGGATGACCACTTAACAAGTATTCTGCTATGTTAGGTAAATTCCTTTACTTTAAGTTCTGAATTGCAGAGAAAATTCAAGGCATCAGTCAAGAACAGTTTTTTTCTGGTACTGGACATTAGGAGCATAATATTCCAATCTTAGCCAATTTTTGAATATATCTTTACTGAACTCCATGAAATATAGTGAAATTTAAAATATTATACACGACAAAGTGAAAAAAAAAAAAAAAAAAATCAGCCATCCAACATGATTGCTTTTAAAGAAGTATATTTAGTGTATTCATTAACATCTATCAGAGATCTATATTAATTATATGTACAGAAGCAGTTGAAAAGGTCCAATCTCAAGGAGATCAACAGTGAAACTTAAAAGAACTTGCTTGCACAAACTGTGTTATTATTCACAGGAGGAGTTTTGAAAATGAAGCGAAACAAGAAATTTCAGTGATACATAAGAAAACCTATCGACTCCCGGTGGACTGTCTACCTTTTTCAGATTAGGAAAACAAAGCATTCAAATTTAAGTAACACCCAGTAATTTCTCCAAACTCTGCGTCAAGAGACACAGGCAGCTGTGTTGATCTGCTTTCCCTATTTTCCTTGTTATGTGATGTACTGACCCAGACAAGTTCTAGGACCAGACTGAGTGCAATTTCAAAGACTTAGGAGGAAAGAATCACAGAATTATTGATTTCTGTGATCCACACAAACATCAAGTTCCTCAGTTAGTCAAAGGTTAGTAAAAATCTCTCAGACCTCATAAAAGAAGATCTGCAGGCTAATTTACCCCCTTCCTGAGCACCTAAGTTCCTTTCTCTCCCAGCCTGTAGATCAGCAGGGAAGAAAAAAAGTTTTGAAGATAAAAGCCTTTGTGAAGCAAGTTAACAAACAGGAAAGATGAGAATTGATCGGTTAAAAGAAATGTGTAGCAAGTATGCATAACAAATAAATAATTTGTACTCCTGAATATTTCCTATTTTTCAATTTAAATAAGTCAAATACATTTTTTTTCCAAATCAAAATCAGATAAAAATAGTTATGGCAATTCATGGTTCTTCAAATCAGCTTTCAAATGATAAAAAGAAGAACAACTATTTTACCAAGTCTCATATTTTTGTGAATAAGTAATTTATTTTTATTAGGATATTTTTCAAGTTCCACAGAATTGCCAGGGTTGGAAGGGACCTCAAGGATCATGAATCTCCAACCCCCTTGCCACACGCAGGGCCACCCACCATCTCACCTAATGCTAGACCAAACTGCCCAGGGCCCCATCCAATCTGGCCTTGAACACCTCCAGGGACGGGGCATCCACAACATCTCTGGGCAGCCTGTTCCAGTACCTCACCACTCTCTCTGTAAAGAATTTCCCCCTGACGTCCAACCTAAATCTCCCTTCCCTCAGCTTAAAACCATTTCCCCTTGTCCCGCTGTCACTCACCCTTTCGAAGAGTTGACTCCCCTCCTGCTTGTAGGCTCCCTTTAGGTACTGAAAGGCTGCAATGAGGTCACCCCGCAGCCTTCTTTTTTCCAGGCCGAACAAAACCAGCTCCCTCAGCCTGTCCTCACAGGAGAGGTGCTCCAGTCCCCTGATCATCTCTGTGGCCCTCCTCTGGACCCTCTCCAACAGCTCCCTGTCTTTCTTGTATTGGGGGCTCCAGACTTGGACGCAGTACTCCAGATGGGGCCTTACAAGAGCAGAGTAGAGGGAAACAATCACCTCTCTGTCCCTGCTGGCCACCCCTCTCTTGATGGAGCCCAGGATCCCATTTGCCTTCTGTATATCCAATGGTGAGATTAAGACACAATGGGCCAAATGTTAGCCCAACCATTTATTACAAATCCTAGTTACTTAGGGATATGGGGAAGGGGGGATGAGCAATAGTAAACAGATAGGAAATAAAAAGCAGGGAGTCTCTGTAGAAAGCAAGAGAGAGATAGTCATCACCATGGGTCCAGCGAGGTTCATCGTTGTTCTCAGGAACTTGTCTGGTCACCGCGGGGGGATGGAAGGAAGCCAGGAAGCTTTGCAGCAAGCAGGCCCCGGAGGGGATCTTCTAAAGATGTTTTCCCCTCAGAGAATTCTCCATCAAAGATTTCTTTGGGAGTTCTTCTCTCAAGTCGTTAGTTTAGAGAGGGCCATTTATCCCCCATTTCTCTGTTTCTTTTTCTTCTTTTCTCTCTGTTATTGTGACATACCTGGCCCAACAGATAAGCCAGCAGGGAGTGGTGCCTTTGTTGCCATACACAAGCATTATCACCTTTTGCAGTGGTCAGCTCCTTCAAGGCGCACCCCTGAAAAAAGACTGCTTGTCCTGCTTCTGCTTATCTTTGCAATCATGATCAGAGGTACTGTGGCATGATGACACCCACCACTTGCCCCCCTAGATAGTTTGCAGTTGTCACTTAGAGTCTTATCACCAGCAAGGCCTCACAAAGCAAGCTTTGAGACAAAAAAAAAAA
Source organism: Phasianus colchicus (assembly GCF_987193195.1). Taxonomy (NCBI): domain Eukaryota; kingdom Metazoa; phylum Chordata; class Aves; order Galliformes; family Phasianidae; genus Phasianus; species Phasianus colchicus. Next base: position 86,803,594 of record NC_143476.1, on the reverse strand, counting down.
AAAACAAAAAAACAAAAAACAAAAAACAACAACAACAACAACAACAAAACCCACAGTTTTGTCTTTCACAATGGGCACATGAATAACTGCTAAGATTCTGAATGGAAACTGGTGTTTTGGTCGTCTCTGTGCAACCAAGTGATCAATACTTTCTCCTTCACATTTCCTTTATTTTCAGAGTGTGAAACCCCCCACTAAGGTTTATAACCTTGGTGGTCATCTTTCATCGTGAGCTGTCTTTGATTATAATTTTACTTCACACAAATCTCATTCTATTATCTCCAGAACATAGCAAGGCTGTGACCAAAGCTGTCTCAGGATGATGCCAAGTCAATAATTCATACCTTTATTACATCTCTGCTGGGTAGCTGTAATTCAACCTAGTTGTTGTAATTGTAGTATGCTAGCACCTCTAGGTTGATATGTTTGAAACTGTTCTGAATTCAGAAATTGCTCCATGCCTTTTGTAATCATATCTACATGTCTAGTGCAGTTGTAAAATATAAGAAATAACATGCCATTCAGAGAAGAAGGGGAAAAAAAAACAAAAAAACAAAAAAAACAAACCTATGCTGCTTTAGATTTAAAGTCCTTCTTCATGTAATACCTTAAATAAAATGTAATTCTTTGAAGCCACCAGTTATGCTTAACTTTGTGTATTTCCCCCTTACATGAAAAGACATGCCTTTATTTATTTTTATTATTATTATTATTATTATTTTTTTTTTTTAATGTCATCTAGTTTCAACATTGAGTGGTATTATCTGAAATGCAAGCTTGAATGAAATTTTACTTTATATTCAGGTTTAGTGTATTCTTTTTCTGAGTTATCATAGAATCATACAATATGTCCTGCATTGGAAGGGACCCGCAAGGACCAAGGAATCAAAGAATGGCTTGGGTTGGAAAGGACCTCAAAGATTATGTAGTTATAACTCCCCTGCCATGGGCAGGATTGCCAACACTCGTAAGTCAGAAACTAGATCAGGTTGCACAGGGCCTCATTCAGCCTAGTCTTGTATAGCTCCTGGAATGGGGTATACAAATTCTGTGGGCAGCCTGTGCCCACCTCACTACCCTCTCAGTACCCCTGACATCGAATCTAAATCTTTTATTTTAAAAACATTTCTTCTTGTCTTATCATTATCTAAGCACACACACACACACACACACAAAAAAAAACAAAACAAAAAAAAAAAAAAACACAGTTGATTTCCCTCTTGTATATAAAATCCCTTTGTATACTGGAAGATTGCTATCAGGTCTCCCCTGAACCTTATCTTCTCCAGGCTGAATAAGCTCTGCTCCTTCAGCTGATGTTCATAAAAGAAGTGCACCAGCCCTATTGTAGCAGCCTTCCTCTAGAACTATTCCAACAATTAAAAGTCTTTCTTGACCCAGCGTCCCAGTCCTGAATGCAGTAATCTATCTGGACCCTCACAAGGATAGAGTAGCAGGAACAATCATTTCCCTTGCCCTGCTGTCTGCTTCTCTTTTGATGAAGCCCAGGATATTGTTGGCCCTGGAGGCTTCAAGTTCATTGTTCTGTCTCATGTTTAGTCTACCAAGACCCCAAAGTCTTTCCCATCAGGGATGCTCTCAAGTTTTTATCTCAACCTGTATTTATATTTGGGGTTGCCCTAACTCAAATGCAACACATTGCACTTGGCCTTCTTGAAACTCATTAGGTTCATATAGTCCCACTTTTCAGTCCTCTCCAAGGATCAATGAATACAACACAGGATCATCTGAGATTCAAAGCCTTCATCTAAGAGTGTTGTCCAAACACTTCTTGTATTCCAGTGATGTGGTGCCATCTGGAAGCCTGTACCAGCGTTTGACCACCCTCTGGTGAAGAACCTTTTCCTAACACTCAACCTGACTTTACCTTGATGCAGTTCAATGCCATTCTCTTTGAGCCTGTCACTCTCACTGCAGGGGCAGAGATGAGCCCCTGCCTCTCCACTCCCCTCATGAGGAAGCTATAGATTACCATGAAGCTTCCCCCCAGCCTCCACTTCTCTGGATCAAATAAACCAAGTGATTTCAATCACTCCTCAAACATCTTGTTCTCTAGACCCTTTTTCATCCTTCTAGTCCTCCTTTGGATGCTGTATAATAGTTCCATATCTTTCTAATACTGTGGTGCTTCAAAATGCAGTTTAGACATCCTCTAGTTTGTGTGATAAATTTATGTCTTACAAAATTTATATCATTTCTTAAAAATATAGTTTTCAAATATATATGGTCTTCTTACAGGAAAACCTTGTCTCTTTGTTTGTACAAATTTGTTCAGAAAGAGACTGGAGAATTGTGTACTAAAAGTACTCATCCATTCATATACAATTAGCAGACAAAACATACAGCCTTTTTTTTTTTTTTTTTTAATAATAACTACAGTACTGGATAATTTTATGTACTTTTGTGTGTATATATCTGTAGTTGATAGTTCTGCATATTTAGAAAATTACATGATAGCCCTCATTATGGCTAAGTACAATATTAGTGCTCCCACTTTTAACAGAGGGAAATGGAGTAACATGTCAAAGAAAGCTCATGGCGCATCCCAGGTCTTCAGCAGTCTTTATTTGCTCCAGAAGCAGATGAAATGCTGACCTTTCTGTAGTAGCTGGAATAATATGTCAAATAAACTCATACACTCTGAATATAACCATAGAGTGGTTATACCAGCATCACACAGTTTACATTTCAAAGCATATTTATTGACTACCAAGTCAAACAAGGCAAAATTCCCAAACCAATTTATAATTTACAATCAACATTTGGGATTTTGGCAACTCAGTAATTATTTGACTTCTTCTGTTTGGTCTCTACGTGTTTGTTTATTATTTTAATTATTTATGCGAGATATGTGCAGATTTGTTTAATTTTGGAAGCTTATGATACAAAAACCATGCTTGTGATTTATTAAAAACAAATGATGTAGCAAAAAGATTATATTTCCATATAACAGGATGGGGTGCTTGCCACGTCATGGAAACAGAATGCTAACTAGTACTTTTACTGAAGCTGCTAGTTAAAGAGTTGTTTAATATAAGCTGATGTTTCCCTTTTAGTTAAGAGGCCTATTTTCTTGCCCTTCTTCTCCAAAAGGGACACATGGAAGTGGGTTGCACTATTACAGTTTGTAGCCAGTAAAGGCATTCAAACAGGTTCCAACATCCCAATCCTGCATACACGGGAGGAGTAGATTGTGTGTTGAGAAACCTCTTATGGGGATAAGTCGAAACAATGGTAGCAGAATAATATTGTGATGAGTGTATTTCAGGAGTTACACTTAGCTTTTAACCTTAAAACATATTTTTACAGTGCAGTCTGAAGGCACTGGGGGAATTGGATCACAGTGGGGAGTCAAGGCTATGGCAGCATTTCATTTTATATCTGAAAAAAAAAAAAAAAAAGTTAACAGAAACCCTCTATAAACCTTTCTTTTGAATCCATCAAATATATGGCCAGATCATTCAATTATTAGCATTAGAAAGGAGTGAATATCATTGATTTCAACAGAATCTTTCTCAGAAAATCTCTCATATTCCCATAAACAGAAACAGAGCTACCTGTTTCAGAGACGCTGTAGTAAAGAACAAAGAATTTAAGAAAGACCCTGGATATTCTGATTCTCAGTAGTAAACTGTATCTGGCTCTAGTGGTAGAAAGAACAAAACTGAGGTAGTGTGTGTTCCACACAGAATGTGGACATTTTTGTTCACAGAATTCTGCTTAAAAGGACCAGTACTGTTAAGACTGGAAAAATCTAGAGCAGAAAAAAAAAACAAAAAACAAAAACAACAACAACAAAAACAAAACAAAACAAAAACAAACACAGTATACAGAAGAACACTGAACATACACCAAAATCTTTTTCCCTAAGTTCAAATTTTATCTTAGGACTGAGAACCTGAACTAATCTACTGTCCTACAAAATCATTCTACACAATATCTTGTTTTCTTGGAGGCATTCAAAGCCAGGATGGATGAGGCTCTGGGCAGCCTGGTCTAGTGGTTGAACCCCCTCCACATAGCTGAGGTGTTGAAGCTAGATGACCATTATGGTCCTTTTCAACCCAGGCCATTCTATGATTCTATGATTATATTGGCAGTCAATATTCGAAAATCCCTCCTTCAATACTTTCTTCATACTGTAGTTGGGACTCCAAACTTCCTCCTGCACTCCTCTGGAGTCTCAAATTTTTCAGGAGTCAAGAAAAGAAGAAAAAAATTCTTCATGCTTTTTGATTGGCATTAAAAACTAGCTAGCACTATGGACAAGAATGCTAGAGTAACAGAACTAGACTAAAAAAAAAAAAAAAAAAAAAAAAAGTGGTGTAAGAAAAGTAAGATGAAATAAGAAAAGCTATATGCCTCAGCAGGAAAGAATTTAAGGAAGATAAGGAAGATAGTGAAGATAGTGATAAATTTCTTTATCCTTACCTGTATAAAATTGATCAGTGTAAGGAGAGAATACCACGTGATTGAAATGTACCATTCTGGTTGATAATCTATACAATTCACTTGGAAAATAAATAAATAAATAAATAAATAAATAAATAAATAAATAAATAAATAAATAAAATCATCCCTGTTTCAAAGAATAAAATGAAAAGTAAAAGCAAAGGAAGAAAACATATTTAATGTGATTTTCTTTTGTCTTCCTTTATGTATGTATTAAATTAAAAAAAAAAATGCTTAAAATCATTTTTTATCAACCTTAGACAAACAAAATCCTAATTGAACACCTAATATGGTGTTTGAGAGGAAGCAGCAAGAAAAAAATATTGCAGTTGCTACTATTACCATTATAGTTCACATAACAGTTACCATAAGTAGTAAATATGTATAAAAAAAGACAATATCCAATCATTTAGTTAGCTATGTTAAACAGGATATAGAGCAAACAGAAAGAAAATAAATCTCATAGTCTGTTTATTGTTGTATTTCTACTTAACATTCTAGTGATGAGAAAACAAAATTCTTATACATTCAGAACTCGTGATTGTTAAGGATTCACTAACAAACAAACTGTATCAATTATACATGTGTTACATCATTCCACTGATGACAAACTGGAGACATCTTTAATATCAGTATTGAAACATCTTTGATAAAGTAACTTCTGACTTGTTTTTAATTATTGATTTTATTCTGATAAAATCCTTGCAGACATCTTCAGAGACATTCCTGACACTTCAGATCAAGAGGATTGGCTCCATGACCTACCCCTGCAAAGGGATAAGACTGATAGGTCAGTAGATTCCAGGTCATTTTTTTTTTTAACGTTCTTTTTTTCCAGTCACCAGGCTTCAGCTGATTGCCACAACTTTTCAAATATCATTGAGAGTGGCTAGGTGACTACATCAGCCAATTCCATGAGGACTCTTGGATGCATCTTATCAGGACTCATAGACTTGTGGATGTACAACTTCCTCAGGTAATCACAAACCAGATCTTTGTTTATAGTAGGAAGGTCGTTGCTTCCCTGATCCCTTCCTACCAAACCAAAAGATTGAGTGCTGTGTGGCAGTTATCAGAGAAGACTGATGCTAAAAAGTTGTTAAGGATCTCAACCTTCTCCTTGTCTGTTACTAGCTTGTCTGTGTTACTCACTAGGCCCTATGGAGTGTGAACTTAACCATAGCATTGTCACTACAGCCCAGGCCACTTTATGCCACCAATCAGTTCATCTGCACTGGTGAGCAACAGGTCCAATATTGCATCTACCCTGGTGGGGCAATCAATTGCTTGACTCAGGAAGTTATCTTGAATACATTCTAGGAGGGAACCTCTTGGATTGCCTACAGTTTGCTATGCTACTTTTCTAGAAGCTGTACAGGTGGTTGAAGTCCTCCAGCAGGATGAGTGCTTTGATCATGATTCCTCTTGTAGCTGGAGATAGAAGGCCTCATCAATAGGCTCTGCTCAGTCAGGTGATCTGTAGTAGACACTGATCACAAGGCTTCCTTAGCTGCCTCAGTTTCTAACTGTCATTCATAGGCTTTCAACTTGCTTATGACTGTTCTTTAGGGACAGCTCTTCACATTCGATTCCTTTCCTGGTGTAGATAGTAATACCCCTGTCATGGTTTTATGTTTTTTGTTTTTTAGTATTCCACATCAAAACATCATGTACTGGAATTAAAGTGTTAATGCTCCAATTCCAGGTACCTATCCCTATACATTCCGGAAGTCATGGGATCTGACCCTTCTGGGTGGGGCGGTCTCTTACTGCCTGGCAGTGGCTGCTGGAGGATGCTTTCCTAGCCGTTCCAAGCTTTTCAGGTTTGACTCGATCTCGGGAACTCTTATTTGATTTATTAGTCTCAATTGCAATTAGATTGTATTATATTGTGTTATCTTGCATTCTGATATCATAGTTCATAAAATAAGTTTTCCTCCATAGATTGTTGCCACTGTGTTTTTTTTTTTTTTTTTTTTTTTTTGTTGTTGTTGCTGTTGTTGTTGTTGTTGTTTGTTTGTTTCCCTTCCTTCCTTCCCATTTTGTGGGGCTAGGGGACAGGGCGGGGGGGGGGAGGAGGGGGGAGAGGGTTAGGGTCTGACTTCCCCCTGTCATGGGCATAGATTGATCTAGTTAACTCCGTGACAACCCCTACCCCTCCTTCCTTGCCTGTCCCTTTGAATAGCTTGTATCTGTTGCTAGCCACACTCCAGTCATGGGAATAATTCCACCAGGCTTCAGTGATGACAACTACATCATGGTTTTCTGGCAGCACAGTAGCTTCCAGCTCCTCCTGTTTGTTTCCCAAGCTGCATGCACAGGTGTAGAGGCACTTCAGCAGGGCAGCTGGTCTTGTCATTTCCTTAAAGAATAACTCCTTGATGTCTTTTAGATGTTTCCCTTGATTTTTCCCATTGCCTTCTCCTGTTGCCCCAGAAATCACTGCCTCATCATCACAGAATTTTGTATGTGCTGCAGTGTTGCTGGCATCTCTCCAGGAAATGGTAACTTCTAGGCTCCTGCGAGCACCCTATCTCTCTAATATAGTTACACCTTCCTACATCTTATCATGAGAAAGCTCACTGTCCCCTCTCTCCCCCTTCATACCTACTTTAAAGCTCTCCCAACAAGCCTCACTGGCTTTTCCCCAAGGATCCTTCTCCCACATTGAGGAAAGAAAACCCTATTCAGTGACCACAAACCCAATACCATGTAGGCTATTTCACTGTCAAAACAAACAAACAAACAAAACAACAACAACAAAATGATGTTCTGGTGACAACACCAGCCACAAAAATAGGTTTTTATGAATATGACTCTTTGGTTTGTTTCTCTGTCCTTACCAATAAGGGAGGAAAAAGAAGAAAAGATGACCTGTGCATTCAGTTATTTTAGTCGTCTTCCCAAGGCCCTGAAGTCCCTTTCGATGGCACTTGACTCACATGTAGCTGCATCATCTCTCCCTGTCGGGAAAAACAGCCATACCAGGCTAGGTAGTTTCCTGGTGATGTCCCTCACCTGAGCCCCAGGAAGACAGAAGACTCATCTAAGAAGAGGATCTGCTTGGCATGTAGGATGTTAGATCCTTGTAAGGAGAAATCACCTACCACAAATATTCATCTCTTCTTTTTCAATGAAGTAGCTTAGGAGTTGAGGGAAGGCTTTTCTTGTTTTGGATTTGTTAGCATATTTAGACTGAATGGACTGAAATCACTCTTAGTCAGGACTTCCACGTGCAGGGCCTCATATCCGTTGTACAGAGATACCTAAGAGGGTAGAGGAGGCAATAAGGGATTTTGTTAGCTGCTTCAGGCGTAGTCTTGCCTCCATCTGCTCTTTTCCTTTGTGTTCTTGCCTATGGCCTTGCATTTTTTCCTCAACATGGTGTGATTCACACAGGCTTTAAACACAGGTTGCCTTGAGTTTGTGTTTGTTCCTTAGAAAAAAAAAAAAAATTGTGTATAGGTGAATTGTCATTTCCCTGCTCCTTCTTTTTGTCCTTAATAACACTTTTTAATCTATATGTGTCATCCCACAGCCTGGCCACAAGGCAGAGCCAGCTTCTCTGGCTGCTGTCCCACAGTGCCAGTGAACTGCCCACGTAAACTGCTGTACCACGATCTTCTGATGCTCCCACCCTTCAGTCTTCGTTAAAATGTCTGGAATAACATACTGACAGGGGAAATTTCAACCAGTTGATAGTATCAGATCTCAAAGAATTGTATGCCGAAGTGCAATCAAAATGTTGTTCTGGGATTTTTTAGTCAATTATCTCTCTACTTTTTTTTTTTTTTTTTTTTCAGGAAAGAAGAAATCTCTGAAGATAGTTGATGGATATTCTGTGAATGGGATAATGCATACATATAAGGTCCTAAATCTGTTATAAGATCCACTGCTATAAATTGGGACCACTGATAAACTCGATGTAGGTACATGTGAGAATCCTTCTTTGCTTTTTGGCTCAAAGCTTGCTTTCTGAGGTATTTCTTGTGATAAGAGTGACTTGTCTAGGAGATGAGTGATGGGTGTTGTTGTGTGGACAATTTTAGCTGTTTGCCTTCAGAAAATAGTGCTCAGGAGTGTTTACTGGCGGAAGATCTGGCCTGTGACTAAATAGCTCCAGCTTGGTTTGGGAAAACTGGGGGATGATGCCATTGTATCCTGTGAAGGCAAGATACAAGTTGGCGCCTCCCTGCTTCCCTCTTATCTGCTGGCAAGGCCAGGTAGATAGGAACAAAGGAGTTTCCGCTAAGATCCCAGAGCCAGAAGCTGCCACTCCAAGGAGAGCTGACCCAACCACTTTGGATTTGAGCTGTCACTCCAAAGACAGCAGACTCGACCACTTTGAAAGCATTGAAAAGGGGCCATTATTGCCATGGTCACTGTTGTCGTCGCCATTGTTTTTGTCAACAGAACAACAAAACCCGATGACCCACCACTACTGAAGATCAAAGGCTGAACTACGAACCTTGCTGGATCCATGGTGGTGACTATGCCCCTCTTGCTTCCTATAAAGACTGCTTGCTTCTTCTTTCTTACATTTTCTATCGCCCTCCTTCCCTTCCCCATTACCTTAATTTATAATAGCGTCTGTCCTCCTCTTCACCATCTCCCTAATTAACATCTGTAATAAACCAGTCGGACCAACATTTGAACCGTTGTTTCTTAATCTCACGCCGGGGATATAGATATTAAAAGAACGTCCTCTCCCTCCTATAAATCGGAGCGAGACAGTACATTAGTACAAAATTACTATAAATGAGACTAGAATCAGCCTCTCCATGTTACTGAAATTTTTAAGATTCTCATACAGGCTAATTGCAATTATTATAAGGTATCACTTTTCTATTACGTTTTCAGTATTTAAATCTCCAAATTTTTGATCTACAGTGAGCAACACTATACTTTCTTTAGATAAGTAAATCTGAGTTATAAGCCCATATATCATTATGCACATATATGCTGTTTAAATAGAAAGCATATAGGTACCCTGTGTATTCTGTTTGTCTACCTGTCTGTGTTATATATATATATATATGTATATTTTCCTGAAATATATGGATGTTATTAGAAATTCAATAACTTTCACCCAAGACATTTCCTGGTAACTGGGAGATCTTAGCTATCAATGCGTAAAAAGGACAAGTTTCATCAGTCGTCATTTTGAGCTTGGAATAATGTCCCCTGGCAAAGTTAGATTCTGGCAGCAGAAATACCACTTAACCCAAGCTGATATAGACAAGATCAAGAGACAGCATTGCATGCCAGGAATTGTGATTTATTACTAAAGGCTTCTATACTGAAATTTAATATTAGTATCAGCATTTGAACTGAAGTAGAATATCAAGGCCTGATACTGCTGGTTATATGATTTCTCTTTCTCAAAGATCAAGTCCCTGACACAGAAATCCATAGGTGCATATTACTTGTCCCAAACCAGTCAATTTTATGTACATTGTATACTGACATGGCCCTTTCCTCTTGTCCCACTTGAAAAGGATTGAAATAATGGGACTGTGGTTTTCAAAAAAAAAAAAATACCTTTCAACTTGGTCTGATTTCAGCAGCCAAGCACAGGTAGAAAGGCTTTCTGTGCAATTCAGAGTAGAAATGAATTTTCCTTAACAGAAAGAGATGGTAAAAATTATCATTTTGGTGATTACTTCATCCATTCTCCTGTTTGAATTCAGTTGCGTCTTTCATTTCAGTTCATCAGATTCCTTCCTTCCTTCCTTCCTTCCTTCCTTCCTTCCTTCCTTCCTTCCTTCCTTCCTTCCTTCCTTCCTTCCTTCCTTCCTTCCTTCCTTCCTAACTTCCTTCCTTTCTTCCTTTCTTCCCTCCCTCCCTCCCTCCTTCCTTCCTTCCCTCCTTCCTCCCTTCTTTTTTTTTCCTTTTTTTCTTTTTTTCTTTTTCATTTTTTTTTTTCCAAAATAGAAAATACAACAGAAAAAAAAAAAAAAAAAAAAAAAAAAAAAAAAAAAAAAGATATTTGGGCCAAATGAAAATGAAGATCTGTGAGAATCATAATGGCTAATTTTGTAAGGTATGATTCCTACTAGTGCATTTGTTCTCAGAGTTCCGTAGGAACTATCTTCACTTTTTATTGGGTAATAAAAAATAGAAAAAAAGAATATTTATAATTAAAATAATTACTTTATTATTGATCAAATAACTACTTATAACCAAAAGAAACCCCTACTTTTATGCAAAAAGCAGAAAAACTACATCTCAAATCATCTCTGGAATAAATAGTGTTCTCAATAAAACTTAGACCTCATATATTTTTAAAGAAACATAGATTACATGGAATCACGGAGTCACAAAATCGTGGATCATAAGTACACTGAAGATCATCTAGTTCAAACTCCTCACTAAAGAGGATCCCCTAAAATAGTCTAAACAGGAAAACATCCAAGTAATTTTTTTAATATCTCCACAGAAGAAGACTCCACAACGTCTCTGGGCAGCTTGTTCCAGTGCTTTGTCACTCTCAAAGTAAAGAAGTTCTCACGTTTAAGTGGAACTTCTGTGTTCCAGTTAGTTCCTGTTGGCCTTTGTTGGGCACCAACCAAAAGAGCCTGGTCCCTTTCACTTGACTTCTGCCCTTTGATCATGTATAAGAATTGATAAGATCTCTTTTCAGTCTTCTCCAGGTTGAACAGACCCAGGCTTCTCAGTCTTTTCTCATAAAAGAGATGCTTCAGATCTCTAAAAATCTTTCTAGCCCTCTGCTGGACTCTCTCTAGAAGTTCTCTGCTTTTCTTGAACTGGACACAGTACTCCAGATATGGTTTCTTAATGCAGAGTAGAGAGGGAGGTTCATCTCCCCTGACCTTATGGCCATTCTCTTTTTAATGCATCCCAGGACACTATCAGCCATCTTGGACTCAAGTGCACACTGCTGGCTCATGGCTGATCTGTTGTCCGCAAGAATAGTCAGGTCCTTCTCCATAGAGCTCCTCTCCAGCTAGTCATTCCTTATCCTGTACTGATGCATGCAGTTATTCCTTTCTAAGTGTAAAACTGTCCAGATCTCACTGAATGAAAATACAGCCTTCCAATGTGTCAGCCACCCATCCCAGCTTTGTATCATCAGCAAACTTGCTGAGAGTGCTTTTTCTCCTTTCATCCAGATCACTGATTAAGATGCTGAAAAAGGCCAGACCCAGCACTGACCCCAAACGAGCACCATAGAATAATTCAACCCTTAGAATTGCAAAGGATCTTTTAAGGTCATCTAGACAAAATTCCCTGCAATTAACAGGGATATCCATAGCTAGATCAGGTAACTCAGGGCCTGATCCAGCCTCAACTTGAAAGCCTCCATAGATGGGGCACCAACCACAACTCTAGGTAACCTGTTCCAGCGCTTCACCACCGTAACATAAAAGACTTTTTCCTTCTATCCAAACCAAATCTACTCTTTTAAAGCCTGAAGTCATTTATCTATCATCACAGACCCTGCTGAAGAGTCTGTCCTCTTCTTTTCTGTAGTGCCATCAGGTAGATATTGAAAAGGCCTCTATTAGTTCACCTTGGAGCCTTCTCTTCTCCAGACTGAAGAGCCCCAGGATCTGTCAGCCTGTCCTTGGAATAGAAGTGTTCTATCCCTTGAATAATTTTTGTGGCCATTCTTTGGGTTCCAACAAGTCTATGTCTCTCCTGTACTTAGAACTCCACATCTGGATGCAGTATTCCAGATGAGGCCTCACCAGAGCAGAGCGGATGAGGAAGATCATCTGAGGAGAGACTGGTAGGTCAGTTGTCCCAGGGGTCATCTTTTTCAGCCTTCTTAAAAATGAGCGTGGTGTTACCTATTTTACAGTCACCAGGGACTTTACCACTAGCTACAGGCCTCCACTTAGTCTCTGCATCACTGATCACAACCATCTGAGCTCTACCAGTTAATCACTTCTTAATCCACATCATTGTCAACTCATTTATTTCAAACTTCCGAGGCTTTTCTATGAGGATCTTATAGGAGCAAGCGTCAAGAGCCTTGCTGACTCAAAGCAAACATCTACTGCCATTCCCCCATTTGCTACATCAGAGACAGGCTATCAGATTATTCAAGCATGATTTCACCTTGATGAATCCATGTTGACTGCTCCTGATAACTTTGTTCTTGCCATGGTTTTATGATTTTTTATTATTGGTATTCCATGTCACAAAATCATGTAGAGCACTGGGAGTTAAAGAGTTAATGCTCCAGTTTTGTGGATTGTCAATATTTCCAGGTGCCTGATTCTCAGAAGAAAAGAAGAACTACATATGCCAGAAGACATTCGCTGTTCTGTTTCTGTTTTCCATCCAGAGGGAAAGATAAACCGTTCGCAAGTCATAAGACGTCCCTACTTTTACTGCTCATCTTGGCAATGCGTGCTCCCTAGCTGTCTCACTTTCAGCACTGGAGTAAGGCCTTCAGTTTTGGACACTCTCTCTCTTTTTTTTTTTTTTTTTTTTAGTTTATTAATTTAAATCCCAATTAACTTGCATTTCTGCTGTTATAATTAATAAATTATCTTTCCTCCTTAGATCGTTGCTGTTTTTCTTTTTCTCATTTGTTATTATTCCCTTCCCTCTTTGTTCCATTTCTTGCCCCCTTTCTTCAGGCTGGTCAACCTCTGAGCCTGCTGTCTTAGAGTCATAGAATAACCTGGGTTGAAAAGGACCTCCGTCCCCTTGTCACAGACAGACCTTCCAATTTCCTGGAGATTACATCCAGAACAAGTTTTTTTGTATCATCTTCCCAAGGGACAGAAGTGAAGCTGACTGCTGTGTAGTTTCTTGGGTCCTCCTTGCCCTTTTTGAAGACAGGAATTACATGGCTTTCTCTAAGACTTTAGGCCCCCATTCTCCATAATCACTCATCAGTAATAAAGAATGGTTAGGCAATCATTTCTGCCAACTCCCTCAGAATTCATGGGTGCATCCCATAAGGGCACAAGGATTTGTTTATGTCAAATTTACCTAGATGATTTCTGAATAAGGAAAAGTTTTCCTTTCTTCAGACTCTCTTACCTTTTACATCTCTTATCTTGGTAAAGACAATTTTAGAAGTAAAGACTGAAGTAAAGAAGGACATCAGTATCTCTGCCTTCTCAGCATCCTCTGTTACCAGGGCACCCACTTCATTCAACAGAAGACTTACACTTTCTCTAGTCTCCTTTTTACTAATTATATACTTTAATTTAAGCGAGCCTTATCTTTCTTAGTTGCATCCTTACATATCTTGACAATAATCATATATTCCTCTCAAGTGACCTGAGCTTTTTTCCACATTCCATAAACTTTATTTTTCCATGATCTCCATGCTCATCCTATTACCTTTGCCTGATTTTTTTACTCTAAGGGATGCACAAATCTTGAGCTAGGAAAAAGGGGCACTTGAATGCAAAAAGCTGGCTAGATGATTGCACTCATAGAGTAGCAGCCAACAGCCAAATGACCAAGTGAAGACCAGTGACAAGTCACATTCCTCAGGGATCAGTATTGGGACAGGTGTTATTTAACACCGTTGTAGGCAACATGGACAGGGGGACTGAGTGCACCCTTAGCAAGTTTGCAGATGACACCAAAGTGAGGGCTGCATTTGACATGGCAGAGGGAAGGGATGCCAAGCTTGAGGGACCTGGACAGGCTTGAGAGGTAGGCCCATGCTAGACTCATGGAGTTCAATACAGCCATGTATCAAGTGCATGATATCCACCAAAGGCTGCCAATAAGGTTTCAATTCCCTCTTTGACAAAATTTAAGCATAAAATCTTAGCTCTTAAAATAATTTTTCAAGTTTTGTTTTCTGAATAGCTGGAGGAGATCTCTATTTTTGTTGTTGTTGTTCTGTCCTCCTTGTAACCCTCCTCTGTATCCACTCCAACAGTTCTATGTTTTTCTTGAGCTGGGGGTCCCAGACCTGGACACAATCATCCAGGTGGAGACATAGAGTAGAGAGCAAAGTAGAGAGGAACAGTTACCACTCTGGCTATCCCTCTTTTGATGCAGCCCAGGATACTGTTAGCCTTGTGGGCTGGAGGTGCACACTACTGGCTCATGATAAGTTTTTAATCTACCAAGATCCTGAAGTCTTTTTCAGCAAAGCTATTCTCAAGGAATTCTTCTCCCAGTCTGTATATATATCTGCGATTACCATGGGCCCAGTTTTTGAGCTTATCTTGGTCCCTCTGTACAGCATATCTTACTTCTGCCCTGTCAATTACACTACTCACCTTGGTCTCATCAGCAAACTGACATGATCCCATGATCTATGTCATTAATAAAGAGGTCAAAAGGGGAGTCTAGTCCCAGACAGATCCCTGGGTGACACACTCATGACTAGCTTCCATCTAGAATGTAGCCATTGACCACAACACTCTGCAGCAACCATCCAACCAAACAGAACATTCCGTCTTCATGTGATATCATGTGCTAAGACAGATTTTCTAGGACATAACCAAGTTGGTTTTGTGCTACTTTAGAACATCTGTAGTCTCAATGAATTACTCACAATAATTTCCAGCACCTCAAAGTGCTTGTAGGAGAATCAGTCCATCAAGAACTAAATTTGAGAGTAATTTGTAGCCTTTAAATCAAAGCAGTTAGTTTTTAAGTCTAGTTAGAAAGACCTTTCATTTAAAACAACAACAACAACAACAACAAAACAACAACAACAACAACAACAACAACAACAAAACAAAAAAAACTTATGTAGCTGTTCCCCATCAATTGAGAGGAAAAAGTTTTGGAAGAAGAAATAAATTAAATCATTAGTAGCTATCTCTAGAGATCAGAAAGAAACCTGTTTATTTCTTACCTGAGATGCAATTCTGTGAAACACAGTTCACAGCTGGATGTCTTCAATTTTCTAATTCTGACAGGTATTGTTTATTTATTTTTTTCTTAAAATCCTGTTTTTCTCAGCAATATTTAAAACAATATCATAAAGCATGTCAGTACATGCTAGCATTTCTTTAGAACTCTAATCTATGCTGTAAATCAAAATAGAAGTGAAAACAAAAACATCTGCATATAAATTCAGAACAACAACAACAACAACAAAAAATCATGCAAGAATTTGAAAGCAAGCACCAAAATTGCACGAAGAACTAAATTAAATACCTGTAGTGTCTGACGGGCTATGGACGTGCAGCTCCTAGTTATACTGATAGAAACTGGGAATGCCTAGTAGTTCCTCATCAAATCATTTATCCTTCTGTTAATAGTTAGGATGGGTTTGTGACTGTGTCTTTACACTTTGTATTTCTAGAGCTTAAGAAAGAGATGCTAATACAATCTTTTGATAGTTCAAAATATAATGCCTCTCCTATTGCAGTGCTTATCTATTTTATATATATATAAGGTAGCTTGAGGGATATATATATACATTTAAATATATATATATATATAATCTATATATATTAAATATATGTATAGGTTAAATAAATAAATGTATTTATATACATATAAATTCCTGAAGCTACCTTAACTAATGAATGTAGTAGACTTTATGCACAAAGTGGCTAAAGGAAACATTGATGCTGCCTTTAAAACCTCACTGAATTCTTAGTATTCTTGTTTTTGCAGAATAATGTGCTAGAGATAGAATATTATGTTCTCACTACAAAATAGGATGAGTTCTTGTGAGTGACCTGATTCTTTTGGAGATCTGCTTGAGCAGTGAAGAATGCACTGTTCTTGAAACTATCTGGCACTGATTGCAATTATGTCCTTTTTATAAGTGCAAATACTTTGGGTTTTGAACTTTTGGAGAAAATAATAATAATAATTTAAATTAAAAAAAAAAAAATCAAAAGAAAGCCATTAGTGGTAAAAGTAGACTATTATCTACATTTATATAAAAACCTTCACAATAATTGTGCTGATGCTTTTTAGTAATAACCTCCCCCCTTCCTCCCCCCCCCCCCCCAAAAAAAAAAAAAAAGAAAAGGTCAATGGGAAATACAAGTACCATGACTTTAACATTTTCATCATACATTTCTTTCTTTCTTTATTAAAATAAATACAAAAAAATAAACAAACAAACAAGCAAACAAACAAACAAACAGAACTGAATTGAGTGAAATTTTCTTAAAATATTAGTTTAGAACAAAATATTTATTTAATCATTTATTACTGAGTTTTTTATTACTACCAAATCTGAAAAATATGGTATCATGTTTCTCACCTTTACTTACTGGAATGTAATGTATGGGGCCTTCATTCCTTCCAGTGACATATGATCTTTCATCATGAATGAAATGAAATGTGACTGATGAAAAATTACATCATTTGAAGCTTCAGTTTTGGATGAAGAACACAGCTCATCCATGTTTGTAGTTCACTCCAAAAGTAATGCCTCTTATGTATACAAAATATACAGAGAGCACAATAATAACGCTATTTGATATATCAATTTGTCAGTGAGAAAACGTTTTTAAACATAGTCACCACCTTAAGCTATGCACTTTCATCAGAGATGAATAAAAATCTGCTTTCTTAACTCATGAATATCAATACCAACAGAGGTGATCCACTGTTTCACAGATGCTTTGACTACGTAATGGCTAAGAAAATATTACCCATGTACTCCATCTTTCATTGGCCTGAACAGATGAAAGTCAGAAGGTGACAGATCCAGATTATATGATGAGCATGGTAGGACAGTCCAGCCAGGACTGGCAATGTGCTCCAGAGTCTTCAAATTGGATGGAGTGTAGTGTTATCACGTTGCAAGATAGATGTTGTCATTCTCTCTGGCCTAACATCAGAATTTCAAGCCCTCAGCAGAATCAGTATCACAAGGTTGTGGTGAGAGTTGATGCTCTGTCTGGATTTCAGGAAATACAGAATGATCACTCCTTTTCTATCCCAAAGACAGCACATATCACTTTGTCCACTGAGGGCTCCATCTTGAATGTAATCCTCAATGGAAAATTTACATATCACCACTCCATGGACTGCTGCTTTGTCATCAACTTGTAGTGATGACACTAAGTTTCATTGCCAGTAATGATGCAATCCAGGAAACTTTCACTGTCAACCTCATGTGTGCAATAATGCCTGACAAATATGGACAGAGTGTTCTTTCTGTTCTTGTGTAAGCATTTGCTGGACTCAACTGTCAAAAACTTTTCAACCATTCCCACCATTGTTTCAAATACATATGAAACCCATAAGCAGCTTCATACATTTTTGTAGTTGTAATCCATCCTTTCACATAGATGAGTTGATCAAGGTGGTCTTCATTTTGTGGAGTTACAGCTATGCATGGCCATCCAGAAAATGGCTTGTCTTTCACATTGTTGTTGCTAAAACAAATTCTGGTCAACTCTTCTGATTCTGCAACACATTTCTTACAGAAGTTCATTAGAGGGACATAGAAAATTCATGCAAATTTTTATTAAAAAGCATGTCTTTTTCAAAAATAAAAAGAAAACCAGCAAGAAAATAAACAAAAACTTATGAAGTTTTAAAATTATTCTAGTGGCTAAAAATCTCAACATATTTGTATAGCAACTCTCATAGAGAACTCATGTAAATGAATCTTATTAAATTATATAATTATATCAATAATTATGAAATATCGACATACTATGAGCAGGTAAATGATGAAAGGTGAATTCATTTTCAAGAATGGAAGATGTAGTAGGAAAAAAAAAAAAAAGAGAGAGAGAGTTTCATGAAAAATTTCTCAATCCAAGTAAATTATCCACACACCTATGGGACAGAACTACTATACATTCCAGGACTTATGATTTTCAGGTTTGCACCTGAATAGCAACACATCCTTTTCTTCCATCCCTGACATTGCATGTTGCTCTTGTAATTTCTTTCTCTGTTATGAGTCTTTTTTTTTTTTTTTTTTTTTTTTCCCTATAAAAGAAATTATAGCTTGCCTCTGTAGAAGATAAAACCTGAGTAACTGCTGTACCGTAGAAATGCAGCAGATTTGTGCAATAATACAAGGAAAGGAAGATATGGGACTTGTGAGCAATTAAGTACATGCAATACAGCAGCCCATCGGAGAGCCACTTATTTTAAAGTTCTATTAGTTATTTATCTTTAAAAAGGGCTTTAGCCCTCGGCTCCTCTCTGAAGAAACTTTGAGACTAGCCATGACAGGACTCACATTGTTAAGACTGCTGGGTAGCACCACTACAAAATGAGATGACAGAATCACCCTCCGAGAGAGCTGTCATATTTATCCTCATGCTGGCAAACCGATGCACTCCTAGCAGTAGTAGCTTTCCTATAATCATCTGTATTATTATTTATAACAAATTGCAAGTCAAGGACACAATAGTAGATTGCTGCATCCCATTAATTTTTGTATGAGATGTGTGGGGTATACAAACTCTTATGAGACATGCACTGAAAATTTATTTTATCTGTGATCTGAGATGTCCTTAGCATTTAAACTTTTATGAGGCAGAGAGAGAAGAAAAGAAACAGGCTCAGGCAGACTTGAGAGACTGAAGGGGAAAAAGGGAGAGTGAGGCTTGGAGAAGCATCATACAAAATTGTACTTCCAATTTTACAACATTTACTAAGACAAAGTTTTCTGGAAGAGCACTTTTTAAATGCAGCTGATGAAAATTTTAGGTCAGAAAAGTCAATCTCTACTGGTTAAAATGTATTTTTTAAGATACTGGTATAATATGTGTTTAAGAAGAAATAGCTGTTAAGTTCTGTTCATACAGAAGTTAATTGAAGGAGTATTCTGTGGCAGAAAGACTTACTAAACAAGGAGAAGTGAGACAGAGGCATAGAACTAGTAGGCAAATGAATTCAAAAGAGTACTGTGAAAGCTACTGTGAAGTAGAGGCAGAGACAATGAAAGATTGGACTCTGTGGCCTTTGTTATGCAAGAGTTCAAATAAGATGATTGTAACTGTCCCTTTTGGCCTTTAAAATCCATGTATGTATGAATGAATGAATGAATCTGTGATTCTGAGATAAAAGCTGAAACAAGGTTCAAAGATTGCAGGTCCAAAGTCAAACTCATCAGTGGAGACTTATGAGAAGACATGATTGATGACTAACCTTGTACTTACACTGTATATGAGGCTACTGCTTTTTAAAAGTGACACTTTTCACTTTTCTGTCTTACCTGAAGGAGAGAAAAAAATATATATAATCTTTGTCAACATCAATTTTTCCTTCAGGTCTATTGCAATCATAAACTGTACTGTACAATGAAAAAATACAGTGTCACCTTGGGTCCATCAAAGTTGACACTAAAAGGTTAAATGAATTTCTTAGCTTTGCCTGTTCCAAAGAGGAAGGATATGCACACAATACACTCTGCACAGACATATACCTTACTTTCCCTTGATACGCAGAAAAAGTTTACAGGTGAATCACAGACACTGTATTCAGCTTAGCAGCATGAAGATAATTGTACCAATAAGTTCTAAAGATTTGAAGTTTCTTTCAACAGATGATTTGCAGACATAAGCATTATCTCCAAAGAGATTCATGGATTGAAAGTTGGTACACATGAGATGGCAAGTCAGTCAGCTATACTATTTGTACCAAATTGGGTGGAGTTGGCCCCACTGAGCATTTTTTAATGTGCTAGACTCAGCATTTCCTTTTTCTTCATCATTTTCAAACCTAGTTTTATTACATCTCTTTCCCTCCTTTATTACTCCCTTGATTCTGCTGCTACAGTCTTCAACTTGATTGTTCTTTAAAACTTCACAACTAATACGGAATATCTTGCATCCTGCAGTCCCTTCTACATTCTGGAGGGAAACCAGGCAAACTAATCCTGGCTGGGAGAAATCATACAGTGAAAAAGATTCTGCTGGAGGGGAAAGACTTCGATTTATAACTAGTACTAATACAACAAAATTAACTTTATGTAGCTGGTTACATAGCCTAAGAGTTCAGTTGCTTGGTTACAATATATTAGAGAGAAGTAAAACTCTGGTAGTAGAACCTTGTAAGTATGTAGCTGCTGGGTTTGGATTAATTGGGAAAAAAAAAAAAAAAAAAAAAAAAAAAAAAAAGGAAAAAAGGAAAAGAATTTAACTACATTTAAGTGGTTGGTTCCCATGACATTTGTGAGATTCATTAAGAGCTTTGCACTGGGATTCATATACACCTTCGATCATTTCTACAAAGGTCAGGCATGCCATGAAAGCTAAACACTTTAATTACATATGCTACTCCATACTTGCAAGTGACTACTTACAAATTTAAAACACGCATCAAGAAATGTTAGGATTTACATGTTCACTTATAGTAGCTCCACATGTGAATGAGAAGTTGTCCAATGCAAAAATTACCTCTACTTTGATTTTTTGTATACAATTAATTGAGGATCTGATATTTCAGATCTGGTAAATTCCTCGCCTTGACTAGATGCTGGGTAAAACTTTTGTTTCAGAATAAAGGCATCAATTATTAAAGGGTCCTTCAAGAAAAAAAAGTGATCTAAATCAGGCCAACTCTAAAGAAGAAATCCAGAAAGCAGTGGGAATGCGGAAAATGTGGGAAGAAAAAAAAAAAAAAAAAAAAAAAAAAAAAAAAAAAGTATATATATATTAGAAATTGTTAATTTTGAGCCCAAAAAACAGGAACAGCAGAAAAAGCAGTAAGAAGATAATCCCATACATAAGAGGTGTTTTTTTTTTGTTTGTTTTTTGTTTTTTGTTTTTTGTTTTTTGTTTTTCTTAATCTGAATTTATATTGACACTGTAACACCGAACTTCATGCCTATTTTACTATAAATGCTATACGTGGTAAAATAGTAAAACTTTTCAACTTTTCAATCTGGGTTTGAGAAATCTTTGACCTTTAGGGAAAACAAAGAGACGTTCTTTTGGAACTGTGAGATGTTTCCTAGTGCTTACCTATTTTTCTTTTTCCCTATTCCTGAGCCTTTAGTGATGATCAAGCAAGAGTATTTATTTAATCTAGCTAACTTGTATATATTCTTCTTAGTAGGAATTACTCCCACTTCTGTGTAAGAATTTTTACTTTTATTTATTATTATTAGTAGTAGTAGTAGTAGTATTACTACCTAGCTTTTCTTCAGTAACTTCATTTTGCAAGCAGCCTTCTTTAATTAATTCTTAATAGCAACATGTGGAATTCATTTTCTCAGAACCCTCAAAAATTTTTGAAAGATATAAGGTTAGAAAAAATAAAAGCCTTGGATCTGATCTACTGCAAGTACTGTCTATTAAAGACAGCAGTTCCGAAGCATGCCCCATAACTGAATGGACTGGCAGAAAATACTGAAGATAGTGAGCATATATACCGTTTTACTTTTATGCTAATATGTATGTATGCATTTATGGAAAGATAGATCATAAAATTCAGATAACAACAAAAGTATTATTTTGCCTTTATTTGCAATTGCAATTTGATTCTCTTTACTACTGTAGAAAACAAGCAAAACATAAGTTGAGAAGATCTGTTTATCACGACAGAAAGAGAGATGGAAAGTGAACAAGGGGATTCACAATTCTGACATACAATTCCTCAGATATGATCAAAGAATTCAATTTACTGCAAGCTTTACTAAGAGTCAAGTAAAACAATTTAAAGAATTGAAGCTGTTGACAGAATGACACTTTCATTTTAAAGAACTTTCAAGAATTTGAAACTACTTCTTTTTCCAAGTTATGCTGAAAAATTCATTGTCCTAATGAACAATTTGAGATTTGGATTAACGTTGAAAGAAACTTAAACATTCATCTCTCCCTTTCAACTGAAGAAAAAAATATATATCCTGAAGAAAAAAAACTGTTCATTGAAATCAATGAACTTGTATATAGTATTTCAGTTTTGACAAGGGATCATAGTAGGAAAAAATTTAACTTAAAATAAATTTTGACTTGTAACCTTTAACAACTGTTTTTCATGGGAATGCTAAAGATTTTTCATTTTCATGAGCAACAGCATTGCTGAGAACAATAGACCACCATCTGAGAGAAGAAGTTTTACAATTGAAGCAAAAGCAATATTTTAGCTTCACGTGTTAGTTAACGTCCCTGAGGTACACTATGTTCTACAAATACCAAGTCACAATTCCTGTCACAAGTGTGTGCTGAAGCTTGTAATGGGTTTCTTCTGGACCTTTCACACTTCTGCTTTCCACAGAAGGTTCATTTACCTTTTCAAAGAAGAACAGAGCTGTTTTCAGATTATCTTGATTCCAATAGACACCAATGTCCCTTGAGTTTAGATTGGGACGCTTTTATTCTAAGCAAAATTTTATCTGATTATCTGAGAGTAAAAGGAAGAAAACTGCTTAAACTATAAAATCTTCATTCTCTATGTATTGTAGTTTATTAATTATTCCTTTCAAGCATTACTTGTCTTTCTTGTGTCCAGTTCCCCAATTAAAATTATGAATACCCTAACTGGTTAAATGCAATCCAGGTACTTTCTTAGTTTGTCAGCTTGAAGAATAATATCTCAGGCTTGATTAATTAGTAACTGGCTATAAAGTTGCTATATAATTGTTTTATTCAAAGAACAATTATATAATGCTTACCATGACCACTCCAGTGAGCTCTGTGTTTAAGGGAAAGTGTCTCTGTAATTGTGACCCTTGGAGAATATTCACATCTTCCACTGGCCTGCTTCTGCGGTATCTGTATCTTAAAGCTAACATCTTGACCTGTCTGCAAAAATCCCACTTCAGTCTGTCTTTTCCCCTGTTTCTTATCTTACACCTATATTTTCCAGTCCTGCTCATTTCCTCATTTGTTCAAGCACTGAGTCCCAAGACGTGGCATACACACTTCCTTGTATATGGGAGAATATTCATTAACTTAGTTACTTTAATTAGTTTAGCCTTTCCACCCTCTGATGATAGATGTTGCATGCTTTTGTGATCAAATGAGTAATTGTGAAATCCATTGGTAAAGTAAAAAATAGTATAAGTTTTTAATTCCCCACAAACCTGCTTGGCTATTGGTCCCACTGTGCCAGGTATATTTCTAGGTCTGCCAGTGACCTTCAGTACTTGCAGACCCATGCCCTGACCTGTCCTTGGCTTATCTCCAGCCCCAAATTCAGTGGTGGGAGATGGTACAGAAGAGAAAGTTGTTATATAGTGTGTTAACTACCAGGCTGTTAAAAATCTTAGTGTGGCTTTCTTATTCTGATAAAACACTGCCATCTTGTAGGAATAATTGAATACTCATTGAGATGGAGACAGAAAGAGAAGTGATTCTATATTTCACCAGTTAAATATATGAACAACTGAGTAAAATGTTATGGTTTATATTTGCAAATAGCTATTAAAATAAGGTCTCTGATATTAATTTATGCATATTGAGGCACTCATGTTACTCCTAGAAAATATGAAATATGTACTGTTTCCAAATACTGGTATTTAGAGAAAAAATAACTATTTAAACTTTAAGTTGGATATATCTTTTATGGATACAATTAATATATATATATATGGATACAATTAGTATATATATATTAACTGTGACAATATAAGTAACAACACACTTGGGTATTTTGTTTCCCTTCATTTGAAAAAAAAAAAATAATAATAAAAACAGTGATTGTTTTATTGGTACAAATACTGAGTAGATCAACTGTATATTTTACATATTTTTTACAAATTTCTACACAGCCCATGTACACACACACACACAACCCAAACAAAAGCAAATGTTACCAGAACAAATGCACCCAACCAAACAAATAAAAAAACAAACAAAAATACAGAAGAAACCAAATGGAAAAACAAGCAAACAAACAAATAAAACAGAAACCAAACACAAAGAAAAAAAAAAAAAGAAGTCTTCAAAAAATCACTGAACAGGCATTTTCTATTTTTATGCATTTTTATATATTTTGCACTTTTTTAACAGTTTTGAAGCATTATGGAATGCTTTAAATAAATGTAGCTCTCAATTCAACAAAGTTGTACAGCTCTACAATAAAGCTGTGACATCTGTATGCAACTTTATGCTCTTTCCTAATCATATGAAGTCCAACAAATTAAAAATACACAAGTAGCTTTCACCACTTTCTTAAATGAATGCAGGGAAAAAAAGCATGAAACATTCTGTTATTACTAAGCTCTGACCTTTCCTGGATTTTAATGCAAACAATTAGCTATCTTGATGACATTCTCCATGAGCTAATCCTGTTTCAGTTCCTCCTGTTTCACATTATCTCTGTGGTACTTAGATTGCCAACATTTATTGCAATAGATTAGAACTATATAAAATCTGATGTGCATGTTATTTGCAGGAGCAGTGTGCAAGACTCCTATCCATAAATTTTGGTAGATATGCCAAACCTCAATGTTTAGAAACAGGCAGTCAAACAGAGAATTTTCCTCCAAAATTGTGCAGCAGTTCATTATTATAACTCCATCATGGTCAATTAGTTAGTCATGTTCTTGTCTTTTATCTTCAAAAATGCTGTTTCTTTATTATTTATGTTTCTAAAAGCTACAACTGAGTAATTCAGTCTAGTGAAGGTCTTCAATATGTTCTACAATTGCGACTGTAAATCCAGGTGTTAATACTCCCATGTGGCTCATCATCTCACTGCAGATAGCTAATAAAGTTGGCATTAGTTGGCTGTATACACTGAGGAAAGCTATAGAGCTAGCTGATCTTCTCATTAAAGAAAGGGCTACTGGAGAATGCCAAGAGATTATCTATACAGAGTAGTCCAAGTTTTTAAAACACAGAAGAGAGACAACTAGAGAATGGTTGTTATCATGGTTTGCTTTTGGAAGTGTTAAACAACAACCAATGGAGGATGAAGAAATGATGACCTGTAGAGAAAGAAGAGCTGACAGATAAAGCAGTCAAACTAAGTTAGAATCAGATATTGGTTCTCCAGTCTTACTTTTGAGAATTTCTTTAACAATCATCTGATTCTGATAAACTCAAGGTAATTTGACTTATCTGCTGAAAAGATATAATCCTGAAAGACCCACCATCTTCAATCAAGTGAGGAAATTTGAAGAAAGAGGATAAAATATTACTATAGGATATTGTTGATGATTTTTTTGCTTGCTACTTAAAAAATATATTAGACTTAGTATCGTTGTTGTGATAGCATCTAAGGACGTAATCATTTTGTTCATATTAGCTGCAGGATATCACTTGTCAATCTAGAGAAAAAAAATAGTAAATACAGTTTCTGTTCAGCAGAATGTGCTCGTATTCAAGGGCTAGAGTATAAGGTTTTTGTTGTTGTTGTTGTTCCTTTTCTCTCAGCAAAAAATTACCAGTAAATTCTCGTATCTTTGTGTTATCCTGCCTCACTAGAACAGAGGTCACCAGGGTGTCTTAGTTGAACTTTTTGTTCAAGCCACCAAACTTTCACTGCAAAGACAACTTGGTTGTGTAACTCTGATGGAAACACTTTAAAGAGGTAAAAATCTAGATGAGTATTGAATCACAAGCCAAATGCTAACAGTGAATATGTGTCAGGAGAGCCTTATAGATAATGCCTTCCTAATTTGGCTTTTATACCTTTAGTTTAAAAGCTATCTGAACCATCGTCATCCTAACATTTCTGTTTGTAGGGTTATTTTGTATTGTTTTCTTTTTGTTTTTCTTTGTTTTTATAAAGCTCTTTTTCATTATCATTCAATAAAGCTAAATCAAAGAAACAAGTATTTTAAGCCAAACTCTCAGAAGTTATAAAGTGTCAGAATTAGTTTGCTGTGGTTTAACTCCAGAAGGCATCTAACTACAACACAATCATTTGCTCTCTGTCCCAAGTGGGATGGAGAAAAGAATCAGAAAGGTATAAGTGTGAGAACTTATAATAAGCTTGAATTTATTTGGTAAACAAAAGCTAGCCACAAAATCACAAAAAAACAAGAAGGACATAGTTTGCTAATTACCATTGGAAGGCAGATGTTTTGTTGCTCAAACTCTTCCAAAAGAGTAGTGCTCATCACATATAGTGGTTTCTTAAGAAGACAAAATCCAGGCTAGGTTTTGACTTTTCAATGAACTCCTTCCTTTGCCTTGGTCTGGTCTTGTCCATTATCCACTGCCCCTTAGATGTGAACCCAGTCTTACATGGCTTTATACATCATCTACAGCTGGCTACCAGAAATGTACCACCTATGTTGTGGACTTATCCACAGCTACAGATACTTTGGAGTAAAGAATATCTTCCTAATCACTAATCCAAATCTCCATCCTAACAGTTTAAAACTGTTTTCCTTGTCTTGTCACTATCAGGCTATACAGGAAGTCACTCCCTTTGGTTTATAAACTCTATCAGTATATAAAGTCTGCAGTGAGATATTCCTGGAGCTTCTTTTCTCCAAACTACACAAACCCAGCTCCCTCAACCTTTCTTCATAGGAGAAGTGCCCCATTCCTCTGATCATCTTTGTGGTCCATCTATGGATGCTGTCCAACATCACATCTTAAAGATACACTTCAGCATAATCTTCTGTAATTCAATGTGGTTTTTTGTTTGTTTGTTTGTTTGTTTTTCAGTGTGGTTGCAATCTCACTTTCTGAAAAAGAAAAAGTGATGATAGATTAGAGGGTGATTAGATCTTGCAGAGAAAGGTGTTAAATAGAATAGCCTAATCCCTTCTGAAAGAAAGAAAAAAAACTACTGCAGGGGGAAAAAAAAAAGAAAAAAGAAAAAACAGAAAAATACAGCTTCTGAATACAATGCATGTGAAATCTGGCCTAGTCAAAATTCTTGCTAGTGTGATTTGTTCAGGGATCAGGAACAGTACAGGGAGAACTGCAGAGCTCATGGATTTAACTATCTCTTTTTTTCCTGCCATTTTTCAAAAATAGCATGAAAAAAGCAAGGCACATAACCCTCACTATATGAATGTAGTAGTATGAAATATTAGCAACACAAACAATTCTACCTGCCTGTAGCTGCTAATAGAGTAATTAACAAGAAGAACAGAAATATCTGTAGTTGTAGGAACACTGTTCTTTAAAACTTTTAAAAATGTAAATTAAAATATTTAATAGAGGAGTGAGAATCTGATTATTATTATTATTTTCCTGCATTAAAAACACTTGGCCTCCAAACCAGCCTATTCCAGATGCACAGCTGGTAGCCATTGCAACAACAACAGTAACTCTGTAATATTCTCCCATATATGCTGTTCTAGGTTGCCTGCTTTGCATCCCCTGTTGTGCCTCACCCTCTTTTTACTGTTTTACTGTTTATCCTCAGGAAAAGTAAACAGAGAAAATACATTATCTTCTGGTATTTGTGCAGGTTGATGTAACAGTTCTATATTGGAGAGACAACCAGTTGGGACTGTGAGATTAGCTAAGATAGTATCTCAGAAGTAGCTTTTATTGTGTAATAAATTTTGATTTTGTTAATGAATCCCCTATAAAAGATTAAAATTCTTTTATAAATATTGATTCACAGACTATTGCTTTAATATTATATACATATATATACAGAGTTAGTGCCTTCAGAAGAGGACAGACCTCATATAAGCAGAATAAATTGCAGAAGTCTTGTTCATATCTCTGTGATAGTCATGAAAACTTCATGTGAAAGATTTGAAGAAGGAATTAATTTAGGCTTCACTGGCAAAACCATTGAGATAGTGTCCTATCCACTAGAAATAAAATCAGAGGGAAAAAAATAGCATTACATTATGAAATAATATTTATACATTGAATATGATTCATCTACTTTTGTTTTATTGTTGTTGTTGCTGTTCCTTCCCTCCTTTCTTCCTTCCTTCCTTCCTGCCTCCTTGCCTCCCTTTTGTTTATTTATTTATTTATTTATTTATTCATTTACTTACTTACTTACTTACTTACTTATTTCTCTCAGAAATTCATCTGGGTCATTTGGAGTTTGAAAATGGTAAACTTTGGGTTTGAAAATCTCTGTCATAGTGTTTTATTTTGCATTACTTTGATATTTACTTTCACTGCAAACAAACAGAGACAGAGTTGAAAACACTGAAAACTTACAGAGCGAAGATTTTGTGGTTTTCCTTAAGAAATTCAGCAGGACACTGCCAAATGAAGAGTTTTTGTATTTGTATGAGAAGCCAATCAAGCAACTAAAACCGTTTTTATATTTCAGCCTGTCCAAATGTGATGTGCCAAATTACAATTTATTATGTAACTGTCTATTTTACAAGCCATATGAAGTCAAAACAACACTATGAAATTCAATATTTTAATGTGGCTCTCAACATGTGATGCTTGTTTGGTTTGAAATGTCATTAAAGAAAAACAGAAGAGAAATTGTAAAAATCAAGACAGCATTGACTAAAACACATTTTCTAATTAGAAAATATTTGTTTCCTGCAGAGAGTGTTCCTGTGCCTGTCTCTATACTTCTGGGCCTAGTTTTGATGTTGTTTTCCTGCAAATACAGCTGCAAAGAGGAGATGTAAGTTGAGGAATAGATGTAACATTCCTTGTACTTTTCACACCTCTTACCTGGGGAAATGCAGGAGATCATTCTACGGAACTGGCAGATCAGCCAGCCTCACCATCCCCTCACATCTCTGTTACATAAGGCAAGTTGTAAGTAGTGATCATTTTGGATCTGAGTCTGGTAGACACTAGGTGAGTATAATCTAGGAGAATATATCAAGCAAAGTAGTAATTGATTTAAATTAAAGATAGTTGCATATGTCAAAGAGACAGAAAGAGGCAGTGACTGGCTCAGGAGCTCCCAGTTTATGGTTCTGAAATGAAAGTGGATATTGTAAAATTTTTAATCCATTCCACGTGACAGTGTCTTCACAGAGCACAGCATACCTACCTCACTGGCAAACTTCAGAATTTGCTAAGAATCTTTTGAAATTGTCTCAGACAGAGCACTTCACAAATAGACTGCAATAAATGTGAATTTCGAATGTGTCCCTCTGATTTTGTAAAATGTTTTTCCCTCTATACATCATGCAGATTTAAGGAACTACTACTGTGAGCAAAAAAAAGTCTGTAAGTATGATATAAACAAATCTGGGTCAGCTAAAGCTGCATGTGGTTTAACATTATATAAATGTAAAATTCTGCTTCTAGGACAAGAGAAGCAGGAATAGAGGCTGTAGCCAGATTCCAGTTCTACTGGAAAGGATCTTCAGGTGCTGTGGAACAACCACCAGAATGCCCTTTCATCTCAGAAGTCTATCCTAATCTCCATGAATAGAAACATAGCTTACAAATCAAGGGCTGTGATTATTCTACTCCTGTCAGCTCCATTTGTATTCAGTTTTGATCTGCAATGGTAAAAAATACTGGAGAAACTGACATTTACTACTCATGGAACCATTGGAAATAATCAAAGTCACTTGAAAGATTTTTTTAAGTGTCTTACTTTAAAGAGAAGGCCAGGCCAGATTATCCTCAGAGTTCTGTCTTGGATTTTTCTGTGATTCTGTTCTGTAATTCCAAAGTAATTATTTGTTAGTTAATAGGTATAACAGACACAATAGAGTAAAGAAGAATGAATTAATAGCTAAGAAATAAGAAATCCTATGAGTTCTCACCAAGTGGAGAAAGATTGGTCTACATTGCTTTTTTGATTACCTTAGCAGTATTAGCTTACCATATCTCAATTTTCTGATTTTGTGGGTTTTTTTTTCTCTCTCTTTTTTTTTTTTTTCTCCCCCTGTGTAAAGTGATTTGATATGATACATATGAATTGGGCTATGACATTTATATAGAAATCCTGAAACTCTAGGCAGAATTTTCACATTTGATTTGTATTATTCTTACTACAAACTTTAGATTCACAAATACTTACACACAAATTTGTGTAAGCTTCCAAAGACTTAATTTGTATTTTAGGATACAGATGTTAATGGAAAACTATGTTCCTTAAATTAGTAACAACACTGGAAAGAAACATGTTCATATACATCCATATTTCTAGTTCTCTGTAAGTAGAAAAAATATGCATACATTCTTCTGGGATTCTTGAGTGAATTTCTTAGAATCTTTTTACATCAGAAATCCTTGGTATATCAGTTTTATTTCACAAAATCATTTTAATTACAGTAGTAGGTTCAGAAGCACCAATATGCCTTAATCAAACTTCAGAATCCACTTGGCTATTCAGAAAATAGTGAAAAATGGTCTCTGTCAGAAAGAGAATACTATGATAGATTCTGACATGTAGCAGACTGGAGTCAGTAATAAGATTTAAGTGCTTTGAGTCTGTTGGCAAAATCAACAAGAAGAATATAACAAAGGAGGAATGATGGAATGTATTTACCAAATGATTTTGCTTTATAGAATAATATGAAATAATACGACTACCTCCTTGATTCAACACTTTACAAATCTAAAGTAACTCTGCTGGTTCCTGTTATAGTACCTTACAGCAGGATAAAAGCCAGCAGAATATGATTTTTCTCCTTTAACTGGACTGATGTTGGTCACAGAAGATCTACTGAAGTCAATAGGACTATATTGGTATATTTTACTGTTACACTCTGTTCCATGGTTTATTTCATCCAGCAGGAGGACAGTAACTATGGTACAGTTCACGAACACATATCAAGTGTACCACAATTCCAGTTTTGCTATCCCACCTGTTTGTTTTGCCCAGCAAAAAGACAGTGATGACGGAGCATTTCACTGGCACATATCAGGTGCATCAAAACAATGTATTAAATGCATTCTGAGCAAGCAGTTGCATATATGATATATAATTACATGTATTCTAAGCAAACAATGTATTAGCCTATGACTAACCAGTGTGCTGGGGTGAAGGTAGAGTAAATTAGGTTAGGTAAGGGTAAATTAGATTGGGTAAGGTTATACAAATTCCAGGGAAGGTAATTTAAGGTAGTAAAGGTTATATGACCTGTCATGTCAATGTGTCTTTCATTGGATGGGGTCTAAAAGAAGTGGTGCTTGTAAACTGGGGGATTTCAGGCCAGCTGAGGGATGTTCCAAAAATTGTCCCCCCATATCCTCACTTTTACTTCTTTTACCGTGATAAGCAAGGTGTGAGGATGGGGAAGGAGGGTCAGGGGAGGCTTGAACAATGTCAAAGTATGCTAACTAAGATATAGGAAAAGATATGAAAAATAAATGACTTTGCAGAAAAGCAGAGAAACTTCCATTGACACTTTAAGACCTCATTTTCAGATCCCAAAGTTGTGAGGGATTGTTTATGTGTTAATCATGTGTTAATCATCACATGGTTTTTTGGTCTCCATGGTTTTGCCAAAGGCAGTACTTTCTCTTTTCCCTGAAAACTTTCAGTCATAGCTCAGGCTCTTGACATGAGTACTAGGCTGCACATTGTTAGGCACAGATAAGACAAGAGTAGTGACAGAGGCATAGCTATGGGCTCATGCAGCATGCACACCTAAGGGCAGTTCTCATTAACAAACAAAGGACAGATTCAGGATCTACACTCCATTCCATTTTCCAGTTAAACTCCTGGTTTCTTTCTTCAGCAAATTATGCTTGGGCCATACTCTACAATTACCTCTGGACTTAATTCTGAAAAAACATATTTGTTTCTTTCTTTTTCCCTGAAAAGAAAGATTGAGTACCTACACCACACATTAGAAGCCTCAGTTCTCACAGAACTCACAATGGAGTAATTTGACACTGGTAAGAAAAGATCTTGATCTTCACATCCTGGAAAAATATATAGGTGAAGTAAGGTTTCTTGTAACTATCACTAGGTACCACCCTTGTGGCAAGTTTTATGTCAATGTAATTAGAGTGCTACTTTCTGACAGCTACCATGGTTTATGTTACTTAAGCATTTTCACTGTCTAATCTAGGAAAACAGGCTAATTTGATTTAAGTATTAAAAACTATCTTTTACTAAAACCAGCTTTTACACCTCACTCAGTAACTTACTTCAGTTTTGTAGAATTAAAAAGAAAATAAATATGAAGCCAAAATAGAATAGAAATAGCACAGTACTAATGTATTCTATATGAAATTATTATTTATATATAAGATTTTTCTAAAAAGGCCTCAAGCTCCAAATCCCTTAATTTGTTCTTACAGCATGATCCATTACTCCTTATGGATAGCAGACTGTATGTACTGGCGTATTTATTAATGTATTGTAATAGATCATTAGTCTATATTTCTTTAGCTCATCTTCAGTAACATACTCCAAACATTATTCAAAGCTCATTATTCACTGAAACAACACATGAAAAAGCACAAGTTGGTTAGCTGTGATACTTCATTAGAGTGAACATTTTGAGAATTTATTCTCAGTCCCTCATCAACATAAAACATAGCAAAGAGTTCATAAATCTAACTAAGGACATTAGAATAAGGAAAAATCACTGAATATTTAGTTAGGATATGCAAGCTTCATGTACAAGATAGCCGTTAGAGGCAGTCATAAATGCCAATTGAAAAGCACTCAATAACTTCTAGTTCATGAAAGTACAAGACAGGTGTAGGTGAAATGATAGCTTACAAAGGTGGAAATGTTTGGTTGATTGCCCATAGACGTTTGTTCCTAGGTACTTGGAAGCTTCAACTACACAAATCCAGGAAAAAAAAAAAAAAAGAAAGAAAGAGAGAAAGAAAGAGAGAGAGAGAGAAAGAGAGAAAGATAGAAAGAGAGAAAGAGAGAAAGAAAGAAAGAAAGAAAGAAAGAAAGAAAGAAAGAAAGAAAGAAAGAAAGAAAGAAAGAAAGAAAGAAAGAAGAAAGAAAGAAAGAAGAAAGAAAGAAAGAAAGAAAGAAAGAAAGAAAGAAAGAAAGAAAGAAAGAAAGAAAGAAAGAAAGAAAGAAAGAAAGAAAGAAAGAAAGAAAGAAAGAAGAATTTCACCCCAAATTAATATGCAACATATTGGCTGAAGAACTTTGCTTTGAATTTTCTTTAGTAAAAGTTCATATCCTCACTGTACTTTTCATGTAACTTGTGTTCACAAAATCAGATTCATACTCATTTTAATCGCCAGCATTATGTATTGTACATTCTGTGCTAGTTTTTTTTTCAGTCTGTCCCAAGGAAATAAATCAGTATTTATTACAGGAGAGTGGATGAGGAAAAAAGTGAAATGAATTGTTAAGTCAGTAGTGAGGGTAATCAATTGAGAGATAAGAGATTAAAGTCACTTTCTGTGCTCCTAGAAAATTATTTTAGCAAGTATTTCTCATACAACTGGTCAAAATCCTTCAGGAGGAGGAGGTGTAGCACTTGTGCTGGGGCAATTCCAGGTGTTTATACAGACTGGACGAAGAACCCCTTTAGAGCAGCCCTGTGGAGAAGGACTTTGGGATACTGATAAATGAGAAGCTGGACATGAGCCAGTAATGTGTGCTTGCAGCCCAGAAGGCCAACCGTGATCTGGGCTGCATTAAAAGAGGAGTGGCCAGCAGGGAGAGATGCCCTTCTACTCAGCTCTTTTGAGGCTCCATCTGCAGTACTGAATCCAGACCTGGACAAGGGGAATGGTT
Organism: Phasianus colchicus; assembly: GCF_987193195.1. Lineage (NCBI taxonomy): Eukaryota > Metazoa > Chordata > Aves > Galliformes > Phasianidae > Phasianus > Phasianus colchicus. Next base: position 86,769,751 of record NC_143476.1, on the reverse strand, counting down.
TTAAACTAAGACAGGGGAGGTTTAGGTTAGATATTACAAGGAATTTTTTTTCCACTCAGAGAGTGATGATGTACCTGAACAGGTTGCCCAGAGAAGTTGTGGATACCCCATCCTTGGATGCATTCAAGCAAGGTTGGATGTGGCCTTTGAGCAGCCTGGTCTTGTGGTCTTGTGGTTGGCAAACATGCCCGTGGCAGGGGAGTTGAAACTAGATGATCTTTGTGGTCCTCTTCAACCCAGGCCATTCTATCATTCTATGACTCTGAGATACATTTGCCACTGTTGTCCTCCAGTTTTTCTATGAATGAGATCCATGACTAAAACACTGTAATCCTTACATAAAATACATAAAGAAGCTTCCTGTTTGAACCATGCATACAAAAACTGTACTTTGCTAAACACTGAAGAGAAAGAGATGTTGTGGAGGTACTTCATTGGATCAAAAGTAGAAATCCAAGTACCATGGGAGTCATTGAGCCACCTGAGCAGTATTTCTAAGTATACTTATTATATAATTTATAGGATTAGATACTTGGACAAGTTGACAATTTGTGAATTATATTTGTTATTCTAGCTCTATATTTTCAGGCCAGCGAAGCTTCAGATTTCTCAGTTTTATTCATTTACTTACTGTTCCTTGTAATAAAATTTCTAAGGAGAGTTCATAGACAGACTCCTGTGAGGGTTTTAATGGAGAGGAGTCACTGTACCTACGAAGAAGTTTTCTCCAAAGCTGACTGGAACTAGATCTGTGACTAACTGCATTATATTCCAGATGATGAATTTCCATTCAGTACAACTGTTACCTATCCTACATAATTTAATATTAAATAAATTCAGCTTGAGTGCAGTTATCAGTCCTAGCTGTTCTGAGAGTATACTAAGATTCTTACCCTGTCTACATACCAGCCACTTGGAAGAAAGTCAATATCAAACCCAAAGTCCTACAACTAATGCAACGTAGACCAGGAAAACAGTAAAGAAAACTAACATGATTAAACTATTTCCTCTAAATGGCCCAATCACAAATATAACTCTTTTTTTTTTTTTTTTTTTTTTTTTTTTTTTTTTTTTTTTAAAGTATTGTTACTCTACATAATATTTCAATTAAAAAGTCCATTCAGACTGCTCCAATCTAAATGATCACAGGCTTCTCTGCCTTCTGCAGACTTGAAAAATAACAAACAAGTGCAAACAGCATTTACAGCTTTTAATTGGTGTCATTAGTAATTCTTATTATTCAAAGGGACAAACAGTGGCCTTTTATTAAGAATTCAGTGATGCACATCTGCTTTGAACTCATCAGACTTAAAGACAAGTAATAAAGTAACTGGGTGAATGACTTAAGTCCATATCTACCATTGAAGACTGCTTGCAGGGGATTTATTTTTTTGATTAAAAAAAGATGACATTGGGGATCATGGTCACAGAAGGGTTAATGCTTCTTTAATAAAAGAAGATCCTGAAATAATGTTAATGTACTGAATCACTAATAATAACCAACTTTTTATTATTTTTTATCTTATTTGCAGCATTAATATCTATCAGCTAGACTTTGACAAAAATCAGAATGGTTAAAATTTGTAACAGCAAGGAAGTACAAACAGGCTGTCAATAACAGTAAGATGTAAGACTGAAGAGTTTGATCCTGTCAGTACTACTCAGCACTAGAATTGGTATTTTAGATATCTAGACCAAAGTTTTGGTTTCAAAAACTTTGTTAATTCTAATAACACAGAATGAAGAAGGTGAAGAAAAACCTTTCTCTGGTTCAGTTAATTTGTAGTAATGTCAGGCTGGAATTTTCAAAGATGCCTGAAAGTTAAATGACTGCTTCTATTGCTGTTTGTTTGTTTGTTTGTTTGTTTGTTTGTTTGTGTGTATTTTACCACTTTCATTTTAATGAAGGAAAGAATTTATGAAAAGGATCAGATAGTAAAGTGAGTGTAGAAAAGTGAGTGCAAAATGTATCAATGTATTTTTCTTGGAACCTCACACATCTACAAATATTTTGCTACTGCATTAGTACCTGTATTATTATTATTATTATTTTTAATTAGATGTGGTAAACAAACAAAACAAAACAAAAATAAAACAAACAAACAAAGAAACAAACAGCTAGTTATCTTATACTCTGTAGGAGTGCACTCAAAACACCTCAGAAAAAGTCATAGTTATCACTATTTTTTAGACTATATATATATAGTCTTTAAGTTAACAAAATACCATGACTACTCTGTATTATCCTCTTGTGCACATACCAATTGGAAAAAGAAGCAATTACAGGGAATAAAAGTGTTGGGACTGATAAAATATAAAAGCACAGCACCAAAGCTTTGCTCTTGATAGCTTCTTTAGGCATCTATATCCTTGCTAAAGGTTGCTCAAAAATATACATTTGTTATGAAATGAATGACTTGTCTGAGTCCCAAAACAAAATCCAGCTAACTCTTAGATTTGTGTATCTTAATAATAAAACAAGATCATCCTTGAGGATAGCATCAGGTTGCCACATGGTTTATGTTCCACTTCAAGTCCATATTGAATCATCTTCAACCTAACTTTCTACTTTTAGTTAGAATTCACTGTTACTTTTTGGAAGATGATGGGTTTTATGCAAAATTATTTGGGGGAAAAAATAAAATAAAATAAAAAAATAAGAAGAAATAACTGCTGGAATTTTAGATTCTCTGGAATTTTAAGCCATTAGAAAATAAAATGCTGCTGATTTTATCAATTTATGACAAAACATACATATTTCAATCTCTGAGATATTACTACCTAATTTTTTGAGGGACAATAATAAAACAATTGGCTTTTAAGATAGATGACTGAAAGCATATCCTGTCTTGAAATCAATGATAAAATCAACATCTGTAGATCATTTTGAGTCCAAATGCTTATTCTTCTGGGACTTGAAACTGCATAAATTTTCCTTGGAGACTAATTTAAAAGCATGACTACACCTCTACTTTCTACAGACTTTAATGAAGGAAACAGGATCAATTATGCAGTTTGGCTTTTACTCATCTCACCTTGACATTAGGCTTATAACAAACAAGCTGAAGGTAAAAGCTTTCTTATCTTAGAATGCAATCAATGGAGAAAGAGAAATATATAGAGAGATCACCAAGGTTCGCTGCTTTAGAGCTGTCCCAGCCAGAACCACTGTGACTGATCGTGAAGTACAGGAGTAAAGCATGAATGTCTATGCCACAGTTCAGGTCTCAGGCTGCAGAGAATGCCTGGCCCTGTCACTGCTACAGAAAGGCAGCTGGGATACCAGCTGTGTGTGGTCTGAGCAGCTGGATTATCTGCTCAGCCTGGTGGTGGAGTTAAAGGAGGGAGTAGAAGGGCTGAGGAGCATATGGGATTGTGGGAAGGGGATCGATTGGTGGAGTCGCACTCTGCCATCCCTACAGGAAGTGTGCGGGGGAAATGCTCCTCAAGCAACAGGGGATCATCTGCTGTCTCACAGTCAGGTGGGAAGGGGAGACCTCAGAGACAGCAAGGGATAGAAACAGGTCCCTGTTCAGGGCAACAAGAGGACTGCCCCTGAGCATGTCCCACCTTCCCAGGTGCCCTTACATAACAGATAAGAGGCTCTGGAGCTGCAGGGACTGGGGGAAGTGGATGTTGGTGAAGGTCCATCTGTGCAGGAGAGGTTGCCCAAGGCTAGTCAGTCTGCTCCCCATTTTGCTACAGTGTCAGTCAGGAAAAAAAAAAAAAAGAAGGGCTGTTGTCATAGAAGACTCCCTTCTGAAGTGAAGCGAGGGCCTGATATACTGCTCAGACCCAACCCACAGGGAGGTGAGTTGCCTGCCTGGTGCACGGGTGTGAGATGTTGCTAGGAACATCGCTCGCCTGGTTAAACCCTCTGATTATTATCCATTATTAGTTTTCCACATTGCAAATGAAGAGATAGGCAAAAGAAGTTTTTGGGTGATCAAAGGGACTTCAGAGCTCTGGAAAGACTGCTGAAGGGATTGGGAGTGCAAGTTGTGTTCTCTGTCCTCTCAGTTGGTGACTGGGATCTGCACAAAAGGAGGAGGGTGGACATGCTGAATGAATGGCTTTGTGAATGGTGTCCCGCTCAGGGCTGTGGGTACTATGGTTTGGGACACAGCCTTGAGAAAGGGGGAATGCTGATGGCGGACAGAAGCCAAACTGACTAGAAGAGCCACAAATATTCTTGGGAACAAGCTGGTTGGGCTGGTTAGCAGGACTTTAAACTAGATATGATGGGGGAACAGGGTGTACTGGGTGACAGAGAAGCATGGAGGAACAGTGTCGCCTTGGGAGGCGGTATCGGAAAACCCCAGCCTTGTCTTCGAGGTATTTGGAAGGGCTCCTCCGAGAAGGCAACAAGGCCAATAACGAAGCTGAAAATGCCTCCGTATCAATGAGCACAGCATGGGAAATAAACAGGAGGAGCTAGAAATCATGGCACAATTGGGAAAGAATGACCTAATTGCTATCATGGAAACATGGTGGGATGAATCCCATGATTGGAATACCCTGATTGAGAACTACAGGCTCTCCACCCCCCAGCATTAGAAGTCAAGCAGGGGAGGTGGGCTTTGGGCAGCTTAAACTGAGGGAAAAGAAGGAAGTGGAGGCAAGGTTATGTAGCCTGGGAGAAATACGGGGCTGGTGTCCTTGTGTGTAAAGATAGCATTAGGAAAGCCAAGACACAGATGGAGCTGAACTTGATAAGGGATGTGAAAGATAAAAAGAAGAGGCTCTACAGATACATAGGCAGGAGGAGGCAGGCCAAGAAGTGTGTTCCTCCTCTGATAAGAGGTACTGGGGAGCTGGCTTCCTCAGATATAGGGAAAGCTGAGGTATTGAGTGAGTGCTTTGCTCCAGTCTTCATGGGTGGTCAGGTTTCCCATGTCTGCCAGGACCGTGAGCCTCTAGGTAAGGGTGTGGGGAGTAGTTTCTGTCCCACTGTAACAGTGGAACAAATCTGAGTCCTCCTCGTGACATTGAACATGTATAAGTCCATGGGGCCAGATGATATCCATCCTAGGGTTCTGAAAGAGATGGCTGCTCTCCACCATATTTGAAAACCCATGTCTATCTGGTGAAGTCCTCAGTGACTGGAAAAAGGGAAACATTATTCCCATTTTTAACAAAGAGAAAAAGGAAGACCTAGGCACTACAGGCCAGTGAACCTTACCTCTGTGTCTGGGAAGATCATGGGACAGATCCTCCTAGAAACTATGTTAAGGCAAATACGAGATAAAGAGGTGATTCAGGACAGCCAGCATGGCTTCACCAAGGGCAGATCTTGCCTGACCAATCTGATGGCCTTCTATGATGGCGTGACGGCTTCAGTTGATGAGGGAAGGGCGATGGATGTCATCTACCTGGATTTCTGTAAAATTTTTGACATGGTGCCTCACCACATCCTTCTCTCTAAATTGGAGAGGTGTGGATTTGAAGGATGGACTGTTTGATGGATTAGGAACTGGATGGCTGGATGCATCCAAAATATTGTGATCAATGATTCTGTGTCAGGGTGGAATTCAGTTACAAGCAGTATCCCACAGGGATCCTGGGACTGGTGCTCTTCAGCATCTTCATCAATGACATAGAAGATGTCATTGAGTGCACCCTCAACAAGTTTGCACCAAACTGAGTGGTGCAGTCAATACATTGGAGGGAAGGGAAGCCGCCCGGAGGGACCTGGACAGGCTGGAGAACTGGGACTGTGAAAATCTAATGAGGTTCATTCAATAAGGCCAAGTGAAGGGTGCTGCACTTGGGTTGGGGCAATCCCAGGTACTTATACAAACTGGGGGAAGATGTCCTTGGGAGCAGCCCTGCGGAGGAGGAATTGGGGGTCCTGGTGGACAAAAAGCTGGACACAGAATCACAGAACCATAGAATCACAAGGTTGGAAACGACCTGCAAGATCATCTAGTCCATCTGCCCTCCCATTACCATTGCAACCACAAGCTAGTAAACCATATCTTGTAGATCCTCATCCAGACGCCTCTTGAACACTGCCAAGGACGACAACTCCATCACCTCCCTGGGCAGCCCATTACAGTGCCCGACCGCAGTCTGAGAGAAAAAGATTTATCCTTATGTCTAACCTAAACCTCCTCTGGATGTGCCTCTGGGCAGCCTAGTCTAGTAGCTGGCGACCCTGAACATAGCAGGGGGGTTGAAACTAGATGATCATTGTGATCCTTTTCAAACCAGGTCATTCTATGATTCTATGATTTAGAGAACAATTCTGTTTTTAGCTGTGTTACTTATCCATGTTTGTGATAGTGTGTTCTTTTTGTTTGTTTGTTTTGTTCTCTTTAGTGGTTATAATGATGGAACTAAATTTTAGGAGCCTTGATAAACTGCAAAAACTTCACAGTCTGAAAAGATAAATTTTTTGGTTGGAGTAGATGATCTTATAGGTCCTTTCCAACCTTCTGATTCTATGATTCTATGATTTATTTTGCAATTTACATAAGTTAGTTCCTGCTTAAATATGTTTTACTGTGATATAACTAATTTTCTGACTCTGCTTTAGTAAACAGCTGACATTTACCAAATGAGTGTGGGTTTTTTGTTTGTTTTGGCTTGTTTTATTTTTTTAACAGGTTTTCTCTAGTTCTTTAAATTCTTTCACCATTAATCACTTTTAAAAGTTCCTATAAGACCTTGAAATTTCTGAATATATTTTATTCATATTTTCCTTTCCTAGAATGATAGAATCCCCAAGGTTAGAAAAGACCTCCAAGATCATTCAATCCAACCGTCCACCTATTCCACCATGTCCCTCGATACAACATCTAAATATGTTTTGAACACCTCTAGACATGGTGACTATCACCTCACTAGGGAGCTCATAACAGAGTCTGACCAGTCTTCCAAAGAAGAAATTTTTCCTGGTGTTCAACCTGAAGCTCCCCTGGCCAGTCCTTCTAGTGCTATCACTAGTTACACAGGAAAAGAGGCTGATCCCTACCTCACCACAAGCTCCTTTCATGTAGTTGTAGAGAGCAATAAGGTCTCCCCTGAGCCTCCTCTTCTCCAGACTAAGTTATTCTACTTGCCCAGTTCCCTCAGCTGTTTTCCATAAAGCTTGCTCTCCAGATCCCTCATTAGCTTTGTTTCCCTTCTTTGAACATGCTCCAGGGTCTGGATGCATTTCTTGTAGTGAGGGGCCCAAACTCGAGGTATAGCCTCACCCATGCTTAGTACAGGACAGTGATCACTTCCTTGTTCCTGCTGGCAATATTATTTCTGATACAAACCACAACACCATTGGCTTTTTTGGCTATCTGGGCATGCTACTGGGTCATGTTCAGCTGAGCATCGACTAAAATTTCTTCCACATAGTCTTCCAGCCATTTTGCCACAAGCCTGTAGCATTGTCTGGGGTTGCTGGGACCAAATCACGTAAGTCAGCACTTGGTCTTGTTTAACTTCACCCCACTGGCGTTAGCCCAGTACAGATTCCTCTGTAGGGCCTTCCTACCCACAGTCAGATCAACAATTCTAATAGCTTGGTGCCATTTGCAATCTTACTGAGGGCGCACTCAACCCTCTAGTCCATCTCATCAATAAAGATACTAAACAAGACAGGCCCCAGTACCAACTCCTGGGCAACACCACTTGTGACTGATCACCAGATGGATCTAACTCCATTCAACACTACTCTCTGAGCCTAGCTCTCCTCCAGCCAGCCAGTTCTTTACACAGCAAAGAGTATGCCTGGACAAGTCTCAGGCTGCTACCTTCTGTAGGAGGTTACTACAGGAGACAGTGACAAAGGTTTAGCTGAAGTCTAGACAGACTATGTCAACAGCCTTTCCCTCATTCACCATTCCTTATCATCAGTGGTGATGTTCCCTGCCACATCTTAAGATCTAAAGATTCTCTTTACATATCCTGTTACTGCTAATATATTTGTAAAAAGGGGTGTTTTTGTTTGTTTTTTTGTTTGTTTGTTTGTTTTTGTTTCTGCTTTTGTTTTGTTTTGTTTTGTTTTGTTTTGTTTTGTTTTAATTTCCCCAGTGGGCAAGTTGAGTTAAAGTTTGTCTGTTAGCATTCTAATGTTCTCTCTGCATATTCTATCAACTTCTTTTCACTCTTTTCAAGTAGCTCATCCACATCCTTCTTCCATAGGAGTTAGACACACTTTTTCTCCTAGAGCCTAATGAAAAGTTCATGCACTCCAGTCTTCTTCCCGGCTGGTTCACCTTATGGCATATAGGGTCAGTCTCCTTCTGCACCTTTAAGAGTTCCTTCTTGAGGAGCAACCACAGCCTTCCTGGGCACCTTTACTCTTCAGGACTCAGTCTCAAGGAACCCTCCCTACTAGAGCCCTGAACAGTTCAAAGTTCACCCACTGGAAGTTTAAGGTAGCAGTGTTGTTGGTTCCTCTCCTCAATAAGGAATTGAGAATTTTACCGTTCTGTGGTCACTCTGTCCAAGGCAGCTCCCAACCTCCACATCTCCCACCAGACCTTTGTTTGTGAACAGCAGATCTAGTGGGGTGCTTTCCCTGGTAGGCTCTTTTACTAACTGCATCAGGAGGTTACCATTCATACGCCTTAGAAACCTCCTGGGCTGCTTCTGCAATGTATTGTATTTCCAGTACATATCAGGGAAGCTGAAGTTCCCCATGAAAAGAAGGGCTGATGATAGAGCAGCTTCTGCCACCTGCTTATAGAATGCCTCATCTATCTCTTCATCTTGGTTAGATGCTCTATACCAACCTGGTAGCCTTCTATGATGTTGTCACTGGCTGGGTGGATGGGGGGAGAGCAGTGGATGTAGTCTACCTTGATTTCAGCAAGGCATTTGACACTGTCTCCCACGACATCCTTATAACGAAGCTGAGGAAGTGTGGGATAGATGAGTGGACAGTGAGGTGGGTTGAGAACTGGCTGACTGGCAGAGCACAGAGGGTTGTCATTGGCGGTGCAGAGTCTGGTTGGAGACCTGTAACCAGCGGTGTTCCTCAGGGGTCAGTGCTGGGTCCGGTCCTGTTCAACATCTTCATCAATGACCTTGATGAGGGGATAGTGGCCACCCTCAGCAAGTTTGCTGATGATACGAAATTGGGAGGATTGGCTGATAAACCTGAAGGCTGTGCTGCCATTCAGCAAGACCTGGACAGGCTGGTGAGCTGGGCAGTAAGAAACCAGATGAGGTTTAACAAAAGCAAGTGTAGAGTCTTGCACCTAGGGAGGAATAATTGCATGCACCGGTACAAGTTGGGGGATGACCTGCTGGAGAGGAGCTCTGCAGAGAGGGACCTGGGTGTCCTGGTGGACGACAGGTTGGCCATGGGCCAGCAGTGTGCACTTGTGGCCAAAAAGGCCAATGGCATTCTGGGGTGCATTAAAAAGAGCGTGGCCAGCAGGTCGAGGGAGGTGATCCTCCCCCTCTACTCTGCCCTGGTAAGGCTTCATCTGGAGTACTGTGTCCAGTTCTGGGCCCCTCAATACAAAAGACAGGGATCTCTTGGAAAGAGTCCAGCGGAGAGACACAAAGATGGTGAAGGGCCTGGAGCATCTCCCCTATGAAGAAAGGCTAAGTGAACTGGGTCTGTTTAGCCTTGAGAAGAGAAGACTGAGAGGGGACCTGATCCAGGTCTATAAATATCTAAGGTGTGGGGGGCAAAGTGGCGAGGCCAGACTGTTTTCAGTAGTGTGCAGAGACAGGACAAGGGGAAATGGCCAGAAGCTGGAGCATAGGAAATTCCGTACCAATGTGCACAAGAACTTCTTTACGGTGAGGGTGACGGAGCACTGGAACAGGCTGCCCAGGGAGGTTGTGGAGTCTCCTTCTCTGGAGATATTCAAGACCCGCCTGGACACCTACCTGTGTGACCTGGTGTAGGGATCCTGCTTTGGCAGGGGGGTTGGACTCGATGATCTCTGGAGGTCCCTTCCAACCCCTACGATTCTGTGATTCTGTGATTCTGTGATAACAAACTCCCACCACAATGTCAACCTTGTTGGCCTTACTCCTGATCCTTACTCATGAAGATTGAACTTTGTTATTTCCAGCCCTGAACTCAACAACATTGAAACACTCTTCCTTATTTATCCCTTCTAAAGAGCTTATCCATTGTAGAACTCCAGCTGTAGGAGTGATCCCACCGTGTTTCAGTAATGGCAACTAAGTTATAGTTTGCCTTCTGCATGACGCTTTCCAGCTTCTCCTGCTTGTTCCTATGCCTTGTGCATTGGCGTAGATACTGAGCCCCTTCCCTCATTCCCAATCCTGACATTGTTACCCCAGCCTGGTTTTTTTCCTCTTCCCCCTTCATACCCTCTCAATGAGCCCTGCCAGCCTCTGGGCTGGGATTGATTTCCCCCTTTGGAGCAGATGAGACCCATCAACAGTCATCAGACCTGACTCCAAGTAAACCGCCCCGTAGACAGAAAAATTCCTGTGATGGCACCAGCCATTCAGCCATGTATTTATGAGATGGATTTTCTTTGTCCTCTCAGTATCCCATGCTGCCACTGAGGGCATTGAGGAAAATACCACCTGTACTCCTGCTTCACCAACTAACCACTACAGTGCTCTGAAATCCCTTTTCAATCAATCCTCAGGCTTCTCTCAGCGATTTCAATGCTGTCAGCCTGAACTATAAGATAAGAATCAGAGGGGTGAATCAGCCTAGAAAGTTTCATGTACATATCCCTCACCTGGGCCCCAGTTAGGCAGCACACTTCTCTATACTTAGTGTCTGGATGACACTAAGTTGGAAAAGAAGTTTATCAGGAGTAGTCAATGGGGATTCACCAAGGGGAAATCATGCTTGACACTGACCAACATGGTTACTTTCTATGATGTCAGCACTGGCTGAGTAGATGAGGGGAAAGCAGTGGATGTTGTGTACCTTGATATCAGAAATGGATTTGACACCATCTCCCACAACATCCTTGTTATAAAACTTAGGAAGTGTGGCATAGACAAATGCATGGTGAGGTGGATTGAGAATTGGCTGACTGGCAGAGCTCAGAAGATTGTCTTCAGTGGTGCAAAGTCTGATTGGAGGCTTGTAATTAGTCTTGTTCTTCAACATTTTCAGCAGCAACCTGAGTGGATAGAATCCACACTCAGCAAAGATAGGAGGATTTGCTGACACACCAGACGTCTGTGCTACCATTCAGCAAAACCTGGACAGAATGGAGAGCTGGGCAGGGAGAAACCTGGTGAAGTTTAAGAAGAACAAGTGTAGGGTCTTGCACCTGGGAAGTGATAACCACATGCATTAGTACAAGTTAGGGGATGACCTGCTGAAGAGGAGATCTGCAGAGAAGTACCTAGAGGTCCTGATGGATAACAATTGGTCATGAGTCAGTAGTGTGATTTTGTGACCAAAAAGATGAATGGTGTTCTGGCATATATTAAAAAGAAAGTGGTGCAATGTTCAGTTCTGTGCTCCTCAGTTCAGAAAGGACAGAGATCTTCTAGGGGAGACCAATGGAGGGCCTCAAAGAATCATAGAATCATAGAATCACATGGTTGGAAAGGACAACAAGATCATCTAGTCCAACCACCCTCCATTATCATTGCTACCACAAGCTATTAAACCATATCTCGTAGCTCTTCATCCAGACACCTCTTGAACTCTGACAGGGACGGCGATTCCACCACCTCCCTGGGCAGGCCATCTCAGTGCCTGACCACTCTCTATTATGGTTTTATGATTTTTGTTTATCAATATTTCATATCATAACATCATATAGTACACTACTAGTTAAAGAGTGAATGCTCCAGTTCCAGGCACCTGAATGGAACAGAAGAAGAACTACATATCCCAGAGGACTGTGTTCAGAGAGGAGATATAACCCCTGGCAAGGTCACAAGACCTTCCCTTTTTTGGCTCTCCTCCCTGCTGCTCGACCCAACTCTCACCTCAGCGTTATTGTGAAGCCTTTCCACCTTTTGGACACTCTCTCATTACATTTGATTTATTAGCTTCAATTTTAATTATGTTGTATTGTAATGTGTTATCTTGCATTCCAATGTCATATTTAGTAAATTAGTTTGTTTCTCCTCAGATGGTTGCTGCTGTTTTTAATTATTTGGGGTCCCCTGTTTCCCCTTCTGGGGGTGCAGATCTGCAGATCCCTCTGCCCCTCTAGTCAAAGGAATTGGGCCAAACCAGACTGTAAACCGTTGACACTCTCTGAGAGAAAAAGTTTTTCCTTATGTCTAATCTAAATTTGTGCACAACTTGCAGCCATTTCCTCGGGTCCTGTTAGTTGCCTGGTAGAAGAGGCCAAACCCATCCTCATCACAACCTCCCTTCAGGAAGTAAAGTGCAATGAGGTCTCCCATGATCCTCCTCTTCTCCAGAATAAACAATCCCAGATCCTTCAGCTGCTTCTCATAAGGCCTGTGCTCCACAGCCCTTACCAGTTTTGTTGCCCTTTTCTGGATGCATTCCTGTGCCTCAGCATCTTTCTTGCTGTGAGGGGCCCAAAACTGAACGCAGTACTCTAGGTGCAGCCTCACCAGTGCTGAGTACAGAGGGATGATTACCTCACTGCTCCTGCTGGCCACACTATTTCTAATGCAGGCCAGGATGCCGTTGGACCTCATGGCCACCTGGGTACACCAGCAGCTCATGTTCAGCTGAGCATCAACCAACACCTTCAGGCCCCTTTCCTCTTCACAATCATCCAGCCACTCATCCCTAAGCCTATAGAGCTGTATGGGATTATTGTGGCCAAAGTACAGGACTTGGCACTTGGTCTTCTTGAACCTCATCCCATTCACATCAGTCCAGTGATCCACCTTATCTAGATTCCTCTGAAGGGCCTCTCTACCCTCAGGCAGATTGACACTACCTCCCAACTTGGTGTCAAGAAGATAAAGGACCAACGTGATGTCAAAGAATATAAAGGACCTGGAGCATCGCCATTGTGAGGAAAGGTTGAGTAAACTGAGTCTGTTCAGCCTAGGGAAAAGAAGACTGGGAATGGTTCTGATTAATGTTTATAAATATCTAAAGGGAAGCGGGAGACAAATGGATGAGGCCAGACTATTTTGATGATGTGTAATGATATGACAAGGAGCAATGATCTAAAACTTGAACATAGGAAGTTCCATACAAACATGTGGAAGAAATTACTTATGGTAAGGGTGATCAAGCACTGGAACAGGTTGCCCAGAGATGTTGTGGAGTCTCATTCCATGGAGATATTCGTGATATGTCTGGACGCCTAACTGTGTAAACTAGTGTAAGGAACCTGCTTTACCAGGGGGCTGAACTCAATGATGTCCTGATGTTCCTTCCAGCCTCTGCAATTGTGTGATTCTGCACCCAGGTGACCATGCAGCCATTCTGGCTTGTATCAGAAATAGTGTAATCTGCAGGGCTAGGAAGTTGATTTTCCCTCTGTATTTGGCACTAGTGAGGCTGCACCTCAAGGAACTGGGATTGTTAAATCTGGAAAAGAATAGGCACAGGGAATACCATATCATTCTCTACAGCTATCTGAAAGGAGGTTGTAGTGAGGTGGGGTTCTTCCAGTAATGACACCTGAGTTTGCAGCTGAAGAAGATAACCACAAATACACAAATGAACAAACCAAACAAAAACAGAAAACAAATACATGAAAACAAAAATGAATATTGTTTGAAAACAAAAATATTGTTTTTCATGTAACATTGAATTACTAAAGAAATAGTTTGATAATTAAGTCCCACAACACAATTAGAAATTGTATATTAACACTAAGATGTTACATTCCGACTGGGGTCTTCCTGTAAATGATTCTTGGTTCTATGCTAGTAAATGTGTTATCAGTGAAGTGGAATAAAACACAAAATCATTACCAGTTGAATGAAGTTGATGCAAAAGCTAAAGGAATGTTAAATAATGAATAGTACAGGCCACTGATAGATACACACTGCTCTGTATGTAATAATCTAAGGACAGGGATATTGTAAGATGCAGATATGTTATTCTGTCTTTACACAAAACAAATCAGCTGATTCATGATATCTATGCAAGTAGACTTGCCTTTCAGAAAATCAAGACTGCTTGAATTAGTTTAGCTTGGTAAAAGGGGAATAACCTAACTCAGCTTATTTTGTTTATTCCAGGTTTATTGCATACAGTAGAACAGATAGTAGAGATCTTCTGATATGCAATAATAGTTTTTTTGTGTGTGTGTTTGCTCAGTGTGACTAATAATAAGTAATATACTTAGGAACAAAGCATGTTTGCAATATTTAAAAATAGGGAAACATCATAATGAAAAAAAAAAAGTAAAAATAGAGATGATAATACTACAAAATTGATTCATGAAAGGAAAGAAAAAGGTGAGTGGAATTTTAGAATAGACATATTCACATTTTTTATGGTGAGAGTCATTACTTATTAGAATGAGTCTTCAGGATTTATACTGTATTCTGCTGGAATCTCTAGAAGTTTTTAATTTGTTTATTTATTTATTTTTCTCTCAAATATTATTCTCTACTCAGTGCTATTATTGACTTGAAGCAGGAATTAAAAATCTTGTGTCCTGTGCTATGAAGGAAGCCGAATGAAATAAATCTAAAGACATTATCTAACTTTAAAATCTAAGAAAATTATTTAAGTTCACCAACATTTTTTTCAGTAATAAAGTATTTAATAAAAATCAGGTAGCTAATGAGAAAAATCAACAACACATCACCGTTCTCTGAAAGTAGATACAATCATTATAGTCACATAGAGTAATGTAAAGCTTTATCTGCCATTCCAATTAAGTGAAGCTGAAAGTAAATAGCAGAGAGAACTGCCTTGAAGTGACTTGTTATTTAGTCTCTAGACAAATACAAGCTTCATTATAGGGTATTTTTTTTTTTTTATCTAATCCAATGAAAGAAAAATTCTTCTTTTTATGGGATTTTATTTATAGTAAAGGTGTAGACCATGATTTCATTTGAGAATAAAATCTTTATGGTATTGTTATGGAATTAAAAATTTCTCTCTCCTTTTTTTTTTTTTTCCTTTCTTTTTTTCCCCTTAAGAATACAGTAAAAATGTCATTTTTTTTCCTGTATAATTATTACTTTTACATATATCGATTTAATTTTGCATCAGTCAAAGCATTTCTCTAGAGAAAACTGAAGAATTAATTAAGACTTGACTTTCAGTCCTAAAACAAACAACAAAAAAAAAAACAAAAAACACCATTTGAGAAAACTCAATTCTAATGGTCACCATGAAATCACATTCATGTATAGACTGCTAAAATCATGGGTTTGAATTAATTTTACTTCCACTAATGTAAAAAGTTCTTAGTTTATATATATATATATATAATATAACACATAAATATATAATCTTACTTACATACTACTAGTGAAATTTTAGGTTTCTCATCAATCATCTTTGTTTCCTCTAGAAGTGATGGAGAAAAAGATATTTGTCACATTTGGCTTGTTATTTTCAGATGAAATGAATCAGTTTAAATATAGAAGTTTGTTTTCTGAAGATACAGCTTACAAGTCCAGATTGAAGCTGATGCTTGAAAAATAATAATTATGAAAAAGTCACTTAACTCTCTTTGTTGTGAAAAATTGTAATTATTGTGTCTCCTTAATTAGTTAGCATATAAGAAGTTTGCAAGCCACTGAGGCCTTCATGTCAGTGGAAGTGATCTCAGCTCATCAATCCTTATGCAATAGTTAAAGCACAAAATTGTGTAAGCTTATATAAATGAAACAGAGCGGATGAAATGACTGTGGCACTCAGGATGGTTGCTTACACCATGATTTGGCACTAAATATGATACTGAAACAAATGTAGTAGAAGAATTCTGAAGTTGTCTGAAATTTCATATCAAATTCTCTGAATTTCCTACTCTATAGTGAAGATCTTTTTTCTACTGAAAAGAAATCAGAGAAAAAATATTTATTACTATGCTTATCTTTTAAGATGTCTCTCTTCCAAAGTGTACTGCAAATTGTATTAAGTATTTTTCAAATTAATTTCTATGTTTTTCTTATAAAATGAAAGTATAGTATTCTAAATAGTGAACAAAACTTAAAAGTGCTTTTGTCAGTTTATTATTATTATTATTATTATTATTATTATTATTATTATTATTATTATTATTATTATTATTATTATTATTATTATTATTTGCAGAAACAAAAAATGCTTCTGTATCAATACGAACAAAATGCTGGACAGGTCTGTGACAGAATGTCACAAATCAACTTCCACAGCCAAGAATGGACTTAAGAACCTATAAAACTCCAAGTCTTTGGCTTTGAATCACCAGTCATCATCATTAATTGTTATTATTGAACTCTCTGACATCTTTGAGGGGAAAAAATACACAAAGGATTTAGTGAGAACCACAGTTGATCAGTTCAATACAGAGGAGCTACTCACATTTTTTGATAATTAAAAAATGTCTGGGGAAAAAAAAAATATGCAAAAATGGACCTTTTGGTCCAGTTGTTTCTTATCTCGTACAAAAATGCTAACAACTTAGTAATTTGTTATTGTGGTTTGTTTTGTTCTAATTTGTGCAGAAATTAATATATGAGGGGGTTTGTCTTCAGATAGGACTCTCAGATTGAAAATACACATAAACCATAGAGAAGATGCAGGCTAAAGTCTTTCCTCATTTTTGGATTCTTCTTCTTAAGGTTTTGAACGCGCAATATAGTTTAAGGAGTTTGACATTTGGAGGACATTTTCACAGATATTTCCAAGTATCTTACATATAAAGTCAGGTATATCATCTAAAAATTTTTATTTGCATATTTTAGCCAAGGTGATGCCCATTGCCCAAATCTTAATAGTGTAAAGAACTTTAATAATTTGCTTATTTCTCTCAGATTTTAGGACCTTGAAGTAACTAATCTAAACATTGGATATATAATCCGAACTTTCTATCTGGACTCCCTATCTAAATCGATAGAATGGTAAGTACCTCTGTAGGACACTTCATCCTCTCCTACAGTGCATATCACAGAATCACAGAATCACAGAATTGTAGGGGTTGGAAGGGACCTCCAGAGATCATCAAGTCCAACCCGCCTGTCAAAGCAGGTTCTCTACACCAGGTCACACAAGTTAAGTGTCCAGATGTGTCTTAAATATTTCCAGAGAAGGAGATTCCACAACCTCCTTGAGCATCCTGTTCCAACGCTCCGTCACCCTCACCATAAAGAAGATCTTGTGCATATTTTTACAGAACTTCCGATGCTCGAGTTTCTCTTTACTTACTATTCTCTGTCTATGCTCGTTAAGGCTGACATTACAAGCATACATTAATTGATTATTTTTGGCAGTCTAGATTTTTAGGATAACTTAATTTCCTTTTACACTTTATATTTTGTTCATAGTTACTAGTTTCTAAAAATGATTTAATGTTAGATAAGATTAAAAAGATATAAAAGATTTTGATATAGGAATGTGATCAAGCCATTTTTGAAAAGCCCAAGCTACTACACCAGTAGACACCTTGTCATGGTGCCTTATATACATCGCTAAAAATCACACTTCATCTTGCTTTTGGTGTCCAAGCAATTTCTTATTCCATTGATATGGAGAGAGAAAATGGCAATAGAGAATTTCAGGGAGTTAATTTTATCTCAGATCTTTTTATTAAGATTTTCAAATTCAAGTTTATAATATTTTTAAGTTTATGATCTTTTACATATTTCAAACACATTTTTAGAGTATATTAAAATAAGAAATGAATGTCTGCTTCCTGCTACTTTTTTTTTTTTTCTGGAAAAATAAAAATATAATAGAGAATAACAGGTTTATTTTATTTTCCTTGTTATTTTTCTTTACAGGCTTTCAAAGTTCAATACTTTGTATTATTATTTGTAATATACTTGTTGTATAAGCACTATATAAAATTATTTTTAATTCAATCATCTGATTTTCTCCATTGATAGAACTGCTCTTACCATAATAGAAAAAAAATCTCATTAGACCACTCAGATCATCGTTATACTGAGTCAGGATTGATTGATCTTTATACTGCATTGCTCAGGTGTTTGTTATGATGAAGCTCACCAAGTTGTGAAACTTGTCACAGACAGCATATCACAATCAGTATGACACATGACTGTTGATAGTCCAACAGCTTTTTAGGACACCAGATATTCACTTCACTAAAACAATCCCAAAGTGCATCTATCCTATAATCATTCTATACAAAGGTATAGCTGTACATAGCTCACACTATTATTTTTGTGGGTTAAGTGGTGTAAGAGATTATTCTTTTGCACTTTCATCTCAAATCTTGCTGAGGAACACTGGACAAGTCCTGGCCAGCCTTGGTCAAAGCTGGCAAAATATTTTTTCTGAAGATTTGCAGGCCAAGGGCAAGAAGAGAGAGAGAAGTTGCAGTCCTTTGTATGGGGTTATCTCAAGGAAGATAGCTATCTCAGAGGGTACTGTCCAAGCACCCAGGTATTTTTGCATGCAACTTCCCAAAGTTCCCAGGGATGCCACATTAGGAAAAGAAGGAGGATAAAAAGGGACCAACAACTAGGAAGGTAGGTTTCTAACATCAAGTGCCTCACAACGTGATGCCTGCCTGCTGACAGACTCTCTGGGCCTGCTACCTGAGACCTGCCTCTTCTTCCTGGACTTTCTCTGTTGCTGTACCCTCTTGCTGCCTAATGCCGGCCACACTGATGCTACTCTCCTCCTGCACATTTGCCTCAGACCATTCGAATGGCAGACAACGGGACACTGCTGGATCCTGGTGGTGACTGTCCTCGCTTTACGCGATTCTTACTTCTTTCCTATCTTACCTACCACCTGCATTCCCTTCCCCACCACCTCAATTTGTAATAATCACTGGCCTCTCCTTCCCCATCTCCCTGATTGATTAAGATTTGTAATAAAATTGCTGGACCGAGATTTGAACTGTTGTTTCTTAATCTCATGTTGGGTATTTTAATATCAAAGAACCTCCTCTCCCTCCTATAAATTGGAGCAAGACAAGTGGGAACAAGGTGATCAGTGCTGTGCACTAGACCACTTTAGTGGTAGATACAACTACCTGGAAACTGTTAGAATTATGCTGTCTCAACCTTGGTTTATACAGGAAAGAAGTCTAAAATACTTAAGCTAAAAGATAGCCCCAGTTCATTTGTCTGAATGCAGACAATAGTATGAGGGCTGCTCTGAATTTTTTTTGTTTTTTGTTTTTTGTTTTTTGTTATCCCAAAACATCCAAAGCAGATGTTGGTGATATGGCAGTAGCAGATAAACCTTTCCACCAATATTCAAATACATTTTGTTGCTGTGCAACAGATGACAGTAAATGGGAAGTCTGAAAAAAATGGTCTCTGATATAGAAGCTTGTATAAAGCAAATATGTGTAACAGAATTCCTCCATGCAGAAAAAATGGCAGCCTTTAACATTCACTGACTCTTGCTGAATGTTTCTGGAGATCAAACAGTGGATGTAAGGCAATGCATGGTATGAATCAACAGATTGCAAATGCTGCATTCAGTATAGAGCTGCATTTCAGTTTCAGTGCACTGGAAACAGTGCTGACAATGGTTGCAACGTTGCAGCATTTGCATGGGATGAGTTCCACAAACGCTCACACAGGAATACCTCATGCATTTTTGACAGAATCTGTTGAACAAAGTCTTGAAGGAGACAGTTTCTTGGATCATGTCATTACTGGTGATGAAATATGATGTTGCCACTAAGAGCCAGAGTCAAAATAGCAGTCCAAGGAGTGAGGATGTGTGACTTCTTCATTGAAGAACTTCAAGATGGATCCTTTCATGGTAAAGTGATGTGCACTGTAATCATTCTGGACTTCCTGGAACCCAGACAAAGCAACTCTGACCACTGTGCCACAAATCTCATTAAGCTGAAGGCTTGAACATCCAGAGTTAGCAGAGAAAAAGACTGCCTTTTTCTTGCAATTCAATACTACCAAGGCATTTATCAGTTTGAAGACCATGAATTTCATTTGTCAGTCTTGGGTGGACTGTCCTACTACACCCTCTCTATAGTCCAGATTTAGTGAATTCTGACATCCATCTGTTCAGGTCGATAAAAAATGGACTGCATGGGCAACATTTTCCTAGCCATAATGCCATCATAACAGCTGTGAAACAGTGAATCAGCTCTTCTGGTGCAGATTTTTATGAGTGCAGCATGCAGTGATGAAAATGCATAACTAATGGTGTTGACTATGTTGAAAAACAGTGTTTCGTAACTGAGAATTTGCTCTTTCAAACAGTATTATTGTCATTGTACCTGTTATAGTTTCAATGGAAATAAATAGGATGCATTATTTTCAGAGATACATTTATATTTTGCAACCATTCTTTTGTAATTCTTGAGTCTCAAAATTCAAATTACCAATAATTTTGCTAAAATATATCCTTATTAAAAAAAAAAATAAACTTTTATTTTTGTGTTCGAGTTTGTGCCTGTGCATGCTGTTTTTCATGTCACTGAGGCCACATTATTTATTTATTTATTTATTTATTTATTTATTTATTTATTTATCTGTTTATTTATTTATTTATTTATTATTTTTAAGGGGGAAAAAATGATAGAAAGTTATATAGTTTGGTATTTCTCTAGATTTCTCTCCATTTTGAATAGTCATTTGCCTCCGTTTAGGTTTATAGTATCTACTGTAGTAAAATCCAAAATATGTTCCTTATGTGTCTATGTTGGGTCTGTCCTCTTTCTTGCATTTCAAAGACCACAGTCAGAATTTCTGTTTTTCTTCACTGTTTGTATTGTCTATATACAAATGCTGAGATACTGTGCATGATAACATCTAACTGAAATTATCAGGAGTCTGTACTAGCAAAATCTTTCTTAATGAAGGAAAAAAAATCCAAATTTCTTAAGATAGGAGGGACCGTAAGTCCAACTCCCGGTTCCACACAGAATCACCGCAAATCTAAACCCTGTGCCAGAGACCATTGTCCAAATGTTCCTTGAACTCCAGTAGCTTTCCCTGAGGAGCCTGTTTCCAGTACTCAAAAAACCTCTGGTGAAGAGCCTTTTCCTAGTACTCAGCTCAATCCTTCCCTGATGTAGTGTCATCTCATTACCATGAGTCTTAAGCGATAAACAAGAAAATTCACAGCTACATCCAGCGATGAGCCTATTGCCAATTCTGCATATATTTTTAAGTGTGTACGCACAGAGATCCTGTGAAATTGCTGAGGAAGCTTGTGACCTCTTCCGTGCATTGTAGTTCCTCATTATCTGCCATGATTAAATTCAATAACTAGAATATTAAATTCTGATGTCAGTAATGGAGAGCCCATTCCCAAAGATTTCTGATGATTCTAAATGATTCTTTGCTTAAGGGTTACAGTTTCTTATCAATAGCTATTAGCAAACAACCACTGACATAATCAAATGGCAAAATCAGACAATCTCTTTTACATGTCTTAAAGAAAAATCCCTTACTCAAGAATATAAAACACTAACAATTATACATTAGACCCACACATAGCTTCCTCCTGCAATTCTACAGGCAGACTGCACTGAGCATTTAGCCTGCACATATCAAAAAATATTAACTTCATAAGAGACATATCTTCACGTGTCATGTTCCAGTGTATGATAGTGGCCTTTTATGTCTATTTAGCTTACTGCAAATTTGAAGTTATAACTTATAATTCCTAGTGTTATTAGGAGTAAAATAATAGTTAAGCATTTTTCTTATTCTTTTTCTCTTCCTTTCTCTTATTTGCTGACTGACTATAGTCATCCTCCAGAAATGACCTTGAGAGGTTAGATATTCATCTACATTTAAGTACCATTAGCAATTTTATTATTATTATTATTATTTATTATTATTATTTTTTTTTTTTTTCCAGAAAACAAGCCACTTAGGTAGTTGGCAAAAAATAGTGCCGATAAAAATCTAGTCTTGGCTACTCAGTAAATTGCATTGCACTATCTGCTTGCCAGCTGAGGGTGAAGAACATTGTATATTAAAAGATTTTCATTGTGTAATAATGTGAACACCAGCAGCAGTAATTATAAAATCAATAATTTGTAATAAATATGTCCTCCTTATATAATTACTAAATGATTCCAAAACCAATATTATGCACTAGTTAGAATGGAAAGTGTTGCTGCTAAAGACTTTCTATATTACACATTATTGTTCAACTCTTAAACACCCTTGGTCAAATGAAGCATAGCTTCAGTCTCATCAGAATTAAGTTAAATGCTATTGCAATTTGATCTCCTTAAAAAGTATTTGATTCATGGAAAAACTAATTAGCAGATTAAAATGCAACAAAAAGTGACTTAAATATACAATGGTAAATACTGTTTATCGTGAGCTGGAAAGAGAATGGAAGACTGTTTCTATCCTGGAAGATGGAAAAGGTTTAGATATTTTTTTCCTTTCTTTTCCCCACCTTTACTTTCTGACTATTTTGATTCCACAGGAACCCACATAAACCTCATTATTTCATCATTTATATCTGTCTTTACATTTTTCACATAGTTTTATTTTTGCCTCAAGTGGCAATTTCTGCTGCACAGATAACTAGGAAAATAGCTTTTTGTAGGATTCTCATCTTTCAGCGTACTGAAATTCAGAGAGAAGGACAAATGTTTTATAAATTGCTAGGATTTTCAGAAGGGTCTAAAAAATTAGCATAAACATAATGCAAAGGAAACAAGACCAAAATAATTCCAAGGCAGTTTCACATGATAGAAATAACCTGCTCAGCTAAATTCTACTCTAAAGAAGTAATTCCTACATACTCAAAGGCATGGAAGTAACAAGAACACTATCTGATAAGACAGACATTATATTTGTACATCTGTTCTGTATCTGTGCACAAAGATTCAGAAGATATCGATAGGTCACTGAATTTCAATTACATCCTTTCTTCCATTATTTGAAAAACCATATGCATTTTGCAGAAAGCCCATTGCTAGACCTGAGTCTGAATGTTTTTCTTCTACTCATTCTTTGTGTACATGTTCATATAGTTTTAACCCTGGACAAAGATTCCTTACCAGTCACAGCTCCCTATAGCATAGGAGCCTACATCCTGGTTAATTCTTCGAGGTCCATATAGCAGTGGTAATTCAGAAAACATAGAAAGTGAGAAAAAAAAAAAAAAAAAAAAAAAAGATCTTTTTATGAAGTTTTATTCTATGCATAATATTGAGATGAGGCCAGATAGATTGAATCTTAAAATTGTTTACTTAATATGAAAGAGGAATTTAGGGTAACTAACTTGTATGTAGACACGTGAATTATAAATGAATCCCATTCCTTGCTCCTATTTGGATCAAAATGCAGTCAGAACTATTTGTATAACAAGGTCTATTTCTTTTTTTTGCCCATTGCCTCCCAATAGGGGAAGTGTTCCCATCTCACTCCTCCAAATGCTATTCACCTATCTTCTACAAAGATCTGTTGTTCTTCATGTGGAACATGATAAAAATACCATTTCAGCAATCCAGGTTAATTTGCAAACATAAATACATGCATTAGTTCTGAGCCCAGAGTAGGTAATTAGATGCAATAGAGAGCATTACAAATGACTGAAAATAGGACAATAATGGATAATACAATTAAATATTCCAGCTAGGAAATATTGCGAGGAGGGGGGCAGAGGAAGGGAGGGAGAGGGGAGATTGTAAAAAGACGACCACTCTCCCCTCCAAGAAAAACAAGTTTTTTTCCTCTCCTCTCCTCTCCTCTCCTCTCCTCTCCTCTCCTCTCCTCTCCTCTCCTCTCCTCTCCTCTCCTCTCCTCTCCTCTCCTCTCCTCTCCTCTCCTCTCCTCTCCTCTCCTCTCCTCTCCTCTCCTCTCCTCTCCTCTCCTCTCCTCTCCTCTCCTCTCCTCTCCTCTCCTCTCCTCTCCTCTCCTCTCCTCTCCTCTCCTCTCCTCTCCTCAGTAAGATTAAATAACTTATTTTAACTATGCAGAGAAGAAGGTGATTGACTTGACTGGTTTACAGTACGATTTTGGTTAACTGTATCAAAAGTTTGGAAAGTTCTAAGGATTTGTGTGGTTGCCAAATGGTCAAAAAGTTTTTTATATAAATATAAATGTATATATATATTTACACATACATATATATGTGTGTAAATATATATATATTTTTTGCAGTATGCATGACCATCAGAAAAGAGATTATCATTCTAGTTCTCATTTAGGGGATGGAGATTTGAAAGGATTAAGAAATATATTCAGATGAATGTTTTTGAGCATTGTGACCCATCTGAAATCCAAATTCAAACAACTTCTATGATTCAGAGTTTTTATTATCTGTATATACCAGACCCTGGTTACCAGCATTATCAGTTAAGCCGAGCAGCCACAATAAAATTAGCTACCTGAACCACATGCCATATGACTTACTTGAGGCTTTAAGGCATCTGTGGAAAACACAAAGTTAAATCCAACTCTGTTGTTTGACCAGCTCCCATTCTTCAAGAGAATAAAAGTGAAATAAGGGCTAGGCACTGTTATGTGGTTAATTCATGTCTTGTGAGGGTTTTTTGTTTGTTTGGTTGGTTGATTTATGTCTGTGCGTTTGCGTGTATGTGTGCGTGTGTGTATATGAGGCTGTGTGAGGCTCTAGAAATAATGACTTACTTCTTTCAAAGTTTCTTAAAACTGCATGCAATATAGACACAGATGTTTCTTTTAATAGTTGACCTAGCATAGGTCCAAATTTCCTCAGAGAAATTGGGTGTGAGGGACTTAAAATTGAATTTATCTGGAATCCACATAAACTGTTTCTGCCTAAATCTTGCAAACACTTGTAATTTCAATATCAAAACAGGTGACTTTCATCTTTTAAGGTTGTTACATTATTTTTATCTGTGAAGTAGATGATTTTCATGCTAAGGATACTTATGGTTACTTCTTGAAAATAAACTTTGACATCTATTTATAATTATACTATGTCTAAGTACTTTACAATGTGAACAGCTTAGAGTGGTGACTATAAATTATTCAGTTTTCTAAACTGGGAAGTGTATTTGGAGATTTCTAAGAATCAAGATGAAGAAAATGCAAGGTGGTGTAAGAAAATATGACTTCTATTGTGGCAGAAAAAAAATGATTTTATTTTTTTGTCGTTAATTATGTTTCATAGTAAACACAACGTTTTTAGGTAGAATCCTATTATTACAGTTCCCAGACTGTTAGGCTGCATCTATACTCAGATGTTTTAAATCACAGAATCGGAGAATCACAGAAACACCAACGTTGGAAAAGACCTACAAGATCTTCCAATCCAATCATCCACCGATCACCAGTAGCTCCATGTCTCTCAACACAACACCCAAATGTTCCTTGAAACCTCCAGGGTCAGTGATCCTGGACCATCAGGCAGTGGAGCCCATTCCACTGCCTGACCACTCTTTCAGAGAAGTAGTATTTCCTAATGTCCAGCTTAAATCTGCCCTGGCACAGTTTGAAGCCATTCTCTCTAGCCTATCAGCAATTACATGAGAGAAGAGGCCAACCCCCAGCTCAGTACAACCTCCCTTCAGGTAGTTATAGAACAATAAGGTCTCCACTGAACCTCCTCTTCTCCAAAATAAACTATCCTAGCTCCTTCAGCCATTCCTCGTAAGGCCTATGCTTCAGACCCCTCACCAGCTTTGTTGCTGTTCTCTGAACCCGCTCCAGGGCCTCAATGTCTTTCTTGCAGTAAGGGGCCCAAAACTGGAATACAATACTCAAGGTGCGGCCTCACCAGAGCTGAGTACAGGGGGACAATCACTTCCCTGTCCCTGCTGTATCTGATGCAAGCCAGGATGCCATTAGCCTTCTTGCCACCTGGGCACACTGCTGGCTCACGTTCAGCTGAGCATCAATCAATACCCCAGGTTCATTTCCTCTACACAATCTTACAGCCACTCTACCCAAGCCTTTAATGTTTCCTGGGGTTGTTGTGGCCAAAGTGCAGGACCTGGCATTTGGTCTTGTTGAACTTCATCCCATTAGCTTCAGCCTAGCTATCCAGACTGTTCAGATCCCTCTGTAAGGCCTCGCTACCCCCAGGCAGATTGACACTTCCAGCCAACTTAATGTAATCTGCAAATTTACTGAGTTTGCACTCAATGCCCTCATCCAGATCATCACTGAAGATATTGAAGAGGATAGGCCCCAGCACCGACCCTTGGGGAACACCACTCCTGATCGGATACCAGCTGGATTTAGCTCCATTCACTACCCCTCTCTGGAGCCGGCCCTCCAGCCCGTCCCTTATCCAGCCAAGAGAGTACCTGTCCAAGCCATAGGCTGCCACCTTCTCCAGAAGAACGCTATGGGAGACAGTGTCAAAGGCTTTGCTGAAGTCTAGGTACAATACATCAACAGCCTTTCCCTAGTCTATCAGATGGGTCACTAGATCATAGAAGGAGATCAGATTGGTCAAGGAAGACCTGCCCTTTGTGAATCTATGCCGGCTAAGCCTGATCCCCCGGTTGTCCCGCACATGCCACATGAGCTCCCTCAAGACAATCTGCTCCATAAGATCTGACTGGGGCAGCGCGGCGGGCTGATGTCAGGGTGGGGCTGGCACTGCCCACCAGTGGAGTGAGGCTGCAGTGGGAGCAGGGCAATTTAAGCAACAATGGCATCTGTGAAGAGTGGCTGGCTGTTCCGGCACAGCACTATCTTGAGGCACTGGAAGAAGAACTGGTTTGACCTGTGGTCTAATGTCCATTAAACATTCTATGACAATAGGAATTGCCATGATATAGAAGATAAAATCCACACGAGAATCTATTGCATCAACCTCAGAGTGGGGAATGAATATTGAGATTTCCAGTCTCCAGAAGGAAAGCAGAGAGACTGTTTACTGCAGATTGTTTGTCGGGATGGTAAGACCATCAGCCTCTGTGCAAAAAGTGCAGATGACTGTTTGGCATAGAAAATTGCTTTTCAGGATGCCAGAACAAACATAAGCTATGTGGGATCTGATGTGATGTATGATGAGACAGCAATTTCCGCAGCTCCTCCTCCTTATGCAGCTTATGTTACACCATCACCTGAGATCTATGGCTATGGCTATGATCATTACAATGGTGCATATTCCACTGTGGGTCCCCAAGTCTTCTGTGCCTCCAATGGGCAAGCGTATGATGTTCCCTACCAGTATCCATACCACAGACCGTAAGGCCAACCCCCTGCGAACCATGTCATCAATAGAGAGCGTTACTGTGACAGTGAAGGAGATCTTGCACTGGGCATGCTTGCTGAAGCAGTGACTGGAATGGCTCTGGGATTGTTACTCTGGGTCTTCTAGACTACTCATTCCTTATCTTTGTAGTTCCAAATCCTCATCATCAGTTAAGACTAATTCAATTGCTTCTTTCAAGACTTGTTGAAATATTTGTTTGCCTCCATTCTGTAGCAGGATGAAGCACATGTGGAGAGAATGCTTATTGGAATTATTTAAGAAAAGCCAACCATGGGTAACTAAAAGCTTCCACAGTATTTCTTGCCCAGGTTACACTGTTAAACAAGAATACCATAATAAAATCATAAAATCATTAAATTGGAAAAGACCACTGAGATCATCTAGTACAACCATCGACAATATTGCCGATTAATAACTGCCTATGAATTTGTTCTGTTTTTGTTTGTTTGTTTGTTTGTTTGTTTTTGTTTTTTGCTGGTTTCTTTTTTTTTTTTGTTTTTTTTTTTTGTTTGTTTTTGTTTTTGTTTTTGTTTTACTATACATTGTTTCAGTATTTGTTCTGTGTATGTGGGTTTTTTTCGGTCTTGCTTTTTAAGTCATAAGGAATTATAGTTGACTTGCTTTCACATTTAAGTTTCCAGTTTGTATATAATGTAAGTTCAAGTTTTCCCTACTGTATATAAACAGAATCATAGAATGGGCTGCATTGGAAAGAACCTTAAAACCTATCCCAATCTGACTGCCCTGGGCTGGTTGCCACCCACCAGATCAGACTGCCCAAGGCTCTATCCAACCTGGATGAATGCCTCCAGGGATGGGGCACCCACCTGGGCAGCCAGTGGCAGCAAGTAAAGTTTCATTTTTCACATTAAAGATTTAATGGTGAGTATTACTGTACTATTTTATAGCAAGTATTATTGTAATATGAAGATGAAATCGTTATATCTGAGTGAAAACAAAAATTTAAAGAAATTTTCCTGCCTACTCCATTAGCTCCACTCTACAAAGAGTGAAGTGTGATGCATTTGTGTACATACAGAAGAATTATGATCTCTTTGCCATAATCATGAACAGCAGAGTCAGTATGTGCATGTACAGCATCTAGAATGTGTCTGATTTATTGTATGTTCTTTCGTATTTTTCTCTATAATTTTTCCATTATTCAGACCAAGCCTAAATATACCGTTATGATGTATACTTACATATTTTAGAACAATCATAAAGTATAGCTCTAAGTAGAAAATGCTAGAATTCTATCCCTTGTATAATCAAGGAATTAAGATCTGATCAAAATTTTCCCTCTGGATTAAAATGATAACATTCCATGTGGGAAAATATAATTTATTCCTTTCACATTATTTGTATTGATTGTATTTAAATAGGAAAGAAATGGAAATTTAATAGTAACTACATATTTGCATCAAAGAGAATATACACAATGATGTCGTGTAGTTTATGTTTAAGGATTTTAAGTCATAGATACAGAAATACAAACACATAAGGCACATACTATTATAATACCACCTTCAGAAAGAGAAGATCTATCAAATCTAAAATATTCCCGCTCATGAGAAGTTCATAGGTTTTATGGTCTGAAAAGAACCTGTTTGATCCCTTTGTAATGGAGGGTAGCCTCCATTACAATCACATATCACAAGGTATAGATTTCACACAGTGATATCTGTTACCTATCATTCTTCATCTAAAGTAGATTATACACTTCATGTACCAGTAGAGCTAAGTTACCAGTTAGAGCAAAGAAAAATACAGCACGATATGGATAGCAATGTTTTATCTACTTGGGCACCCATAAAAAAATAACTTTGGAAAAGGTGGTATAGCAGAGAGAGAGGGCTATATTCATGTACAGATCATATAATATCTAGTAAAAAGACAAAACAGTAAGAGTAATAGAGCCATCAGAATGTCATTTTACAAGCATGATAATGCTACATTAACTGATTGTATGTGCTTATGTGATAAGTGTTGCTATTTGTGTGATTTAGCTATAAATGTGATTTGAGAAAATATATATATATATATATACGATTGCTTAAAAGTCAGCACTACTCACACAATGGGATATTCAGGCTATGTGTGAGGTGAACACAGTTTCTCCTCTAGAGGCACTGCAAGAGAGGTAGGAGTCAAATAGTGCAAGACCCTTGATTCCACCTAACATTAAACATGAGAACTTACTTTACCCTGTAGTATATCTAAACTCTTTTTTTGAACAGCAGTACTAGAGGAGTTCTAGCAGAGATGGAGAAAAATTGAATTTTGTCTGATCTTCCAAGTACATAAAGTAGATTAAAGTCTAATTATGAATTTCACTGACCAGAAACATCTAGGCAGCTTGAAAGGCAAAAATCTCAATTTGAAATAAATGGGAGCCTAAGTTCCTTCATATTTCATCTTTGAACAATGGATCTTAGCTTTGGACAGCTCAGTCCATCTGATTAGACAGTGCAGATATTACGACTCCATATTTTTAAGTATGTAAAAAAAAAAAAAAAAAAAAAAAAAGGAGTGAAGTTGTGCACAACTTTCACCCAGTTCTTTAGTGACAGTTTGTAGTCCTTTACTTTTAATTTAGTTTATATTTAAGTACAAATTCTTTTTAAAAAAATTATTTATTTTTAAGTTCTTTATGGTTAAGAGTGCTAATCCTGATAAGATCCCAAAGGTCACTTACTTGGAGAGCTTTGTTAGGTCTTTTTTTTTTTTTTTTTTTTTAATTTGGGGTGAGAAAATCTTATTTTTGTAATTATCTACATTAAATATTTCTGGTTTTGTTTGTTTCTTTGCTTGTTTTTTTGTTTTTTTTGTTTGTTTTTGTTTTTGTTTTTAAACCCAATTTTGAATCACTCTAGTATTATTTTTTTTTCACTTTTACTTTTCAGACTATAGCTTCAAAGAAATTTGGAGGAGTAATAACGCCTTAATACATTGCATATCTAGATTTCACTTGTTATGAACTTTCCTGTCTGCAATCATTTTGTTGTGTGGTGCTGTGAAATGCTATATGTTAAGTGGTGGAAGCAATAAGAAGTTTGTCAGAAGAAGATAGTTTCAGTCACAGAGAAAAAAACAGAAAGTTAGATCAGAAAGTAGATTTTTTTTTTTTTTTTTTTTCTTTTGAACAATCATTGAAGCTGTGTTATGAAGTTATATAAAAGAGCCATATCACTGATAGAACTGGGCTTTCTTAAATCTTTAAGAATTCTTCACGGACTTGTTTTACTCACTGGGCAGGAGAACTAATGTATTTGATATCTAAGCATCACTGCCTGAAGCTGAGAAAAAAATATATATATACAGTCACAATTCTGGTTTTTGCAGGAATGGAAAAAAACTTCAGAGACACTCATAGGTCAGAATCAATAATCTGTGATTTATTTTCCTATCATACATCATAAATTAATAATAGCTAACATGAATGGCTTGATCAATCTGCCCCTAAAACTTCTGTATCTAGTCTAAACCAGCAGTCCACTCTTCCTTATTAAACATTGGAAAAGTAATCAACTCAAAAGAAGGTATCTTTTAGGCACTGATTTACCTTTCTTAAAGGTCTTCCTTAAATGTCTCTCTTGTTTTATAACCAGGGAAAAATTAGATTACCTAAGACTCATCTAGCTTTTTCTGTTATTTAGTATTAGGTAACAAGCATTCCACCTTAACAATAAATAAATTATTATTATTATTAGCAATATTATTATTAATATTAACAACAGCAGCAACAACAACAACAACAATAATAATAATAATAAAACATAACAAAAAGTAACATGACACCTTTCATGTAAGATAATCCTGTAGTAATCTGGACACTTAAAAAAAAAAATCTGGTTTAGTTACTGTTTTTTAAGAAAATCTTAGAAGATAATAAAATGCACATGTTAAAGGTAAGATGAGTGATAATGTTTTTAACAGATATAATTGCATAAGGTTACAAATTAAAAAAATAAAAAATAAAAATCTTAAAAGTATAGAAATCTATGAGTCATCCTTAGTTGTCAAAGCATAATTCATCAGTGTGTTGAGATTTTCTGAGGTAAAATATATAATATTATATTTATATGTTATATATATAATATATAATTGCCATGGACATACAGACCCCAGTTATTCTCCTTTCTTTAACCTTTTCCTAGATTTTTGTGGTTGTTTTTGTAGTAATGAAAAAAAAAAAAAGGATGCATAGAAACTCTATGGCTTTGCTTAGGCATTCTGACAAATGTTCATAGCGGTATTTTTGGCCTCACTTCTCTGTAATCCTGAGTAGTCCATGCAAAAGGGAGAAATCTCTGCTTTCTCCATTTGTTCACATGATCAACATGGAAAAAAAATTATTTTAGCCTGACTTTCAGGAGGAAATTATATCTTCTTTTTTAAAGCTGAAGTTCTTGTACACAGTACATGGATACTCCTAATAAAAGCAGATTACCACCAATTTTCAATCATAATTTAGGGTATATGAAACCATATTTTGCTTTAGCACAAAAAATGCACAAAAGCTTTTTGCTCCTCAGTTCTCTGCCTCTTCCTAGCTGTGATGTACAACCATGTTAGTCTCAGCTTGGAGATAAAACCGACTGTGCCTCTTTCTGAAAAATAAAATGCAAGAAACATATAAGTCTCCCAAATCACTATTAAGATTCTTCAAATATATTATAGTGTAGGTTAGAAAATAAAAATAGTAATTAAAAAACAAACAAAGAAAAGCCATTATTTTAAATGGTGTCAGTTTGAATATACTTGCTAAGAACGTAAAGCTGTATAGAGTGTTGGAGGAGTGAATGTCTGAGCCATAAGTAGATAAGCCTGAGAATTTATAAGACAATAGCATTTTTTCGAAAGACCTGTGGGATATGCTATCATGTTTTGAAGTAATTATGAATGCATCTTTAATTCCTGAACACTATTCTTAATCTATAATGATAGCTAGTCATCTAATATTGATCTATTCTCTGTTGTCAATTGAGAGACATATGAGCTCCATAGAAACTGATTTGTTCCACACTTAAGATAGATGTTTATAACAGGTAGAAGCAATTTCCCTGTAAAAAGGCCAAATGTTTTTTGATTTGTCTTGTAACCTTATATGAATAGCCAGTAATAGTAAGAGTAAGATTAGGGTCTAGGCTAAATTTCAGATGATAGTGTAGACTTGGAAGTGGGAAAGAATTCTAGGAGGCAGGAAATATGATAGTACCTAGACAGTAACTAGAAATAAGACAGAGGATTTTGAGCCAACTAAACACCTGTATTTATTTATTTAAGAAGCAAACAAACAAACAACTCTTAAGTAAGGAAACCATATGTATTTGAGGGAAACATCTATGAAATCTGCTCTAAGGTGAATTCATCGTGAGCTTCGAACACTTTGATGACCAGAAGTCCCTTCCAACAGCCTGTGATTCTTGGTTAACTGAATACTGTTGCAAAGTTGAGATACATCTTCCAACTTCAGATTATCAAATTTTAGTGCTTACTTGAACTCCATGTATAAGCTTCCTTTATACTCAACTATAATCCAGTTAACAAAATTAACTGAGTCTGAAGAAGCACTCATCTCTCTGATCACAAGCATGTTTGAGCTGATCTGTGCAGAGCTTTCATGGAGAAATTAAATGGTCAAACTCAAAAAAGGGAATTTTCATTACTCTAAAAATTCAAAAGAAGAGAAATGGTGACTACTGCATTTTGAAAATCCTTTAGACTTTTTAGCAATAAGATTTTTTTCTTGTTTTCAATCATTAAGGAAGAATCATCCTGTTTAAATTAATATATCTGTGATAAAAATAAGGGATCTAAAAATTCTGAATACAGGAAAGATCAGTTTAGCTTTCCAAAATTTCCATAGACATAGAAACATAGAAAAACAACTTTTTTTTTTTTTTTTTTTTTTTGTTAGGGAAATAACAATTGGTTACTGAAAAGTAGATAAAAATATCACATACAAAGTTGCAATTATTCCAAAGATATCCCTCTAACAACTTTCCATTAAATTAATTTTCTTTGAGCCATATTTTTAAGTATTGTTAATTAGTATTAGAATTTATTAAAAGCAATGAGGATATACCTGGTGCTAAAAATACCAGCACAATCCACTTCTCCCTTTGTTTGGGATTTAACTTTCTCTTTAATGCTGAAAAATATTTCTATTTGAAAATTGAATTATAAGGCAAAATTCTCTTAAACAATTATCAAATGCATCCATATATGTATTTTTAAAAATATCGTCCAGAATCACAGAATTGTAGGGCTGGAAAGGATCTATACAGATCATCAGGTCCAGCCCCCCCAGCAAATCAGGCCCTCTACAGCATATTTTTACATATTTTTACAGATTATTATTATATATATATTACAACTGTCCAATGTTTTTTGTTTCTTTAGAATATCCTTGTAGATTTTTCATAAGTAAGCACTCATAATATCTGCATGTTGGTATTGTTATTTGTCCTTTCATTTTCCCAAGGATTGTATGCTGAATGTACTTGTGTGAGTGGGAGGGATTTTATACTATGACAAGTATAAGAGCTTCAAGTGGTCAGCTGCCATTATAATTATTCCAATCTCATCCAGTTGGAAAAGAAATGTAACTGTGCTTTTGAAGTTTTGATATAACAGAAACAGAATAGAAGGAACATCTGAAAATTGTGGTTGAAGAAATACAAGGAGATATCAATTTCAAAATAAAGATTTACTGTTATCTGTTGTAATCCATCCTTCCCATTGCTGGAGGGAATCTGTGGCAAATATGGACAAGAAAAAGTGATGGTTGGTCTGATGCAAGGTAATGGTGCAGATTGGAAATAATAATCAGAAAGATGAGAATTTTGTCTATGGATCACAGTGCTTCTAGAAGATTTTGTTCCTTAGCTTACATAAAGATTTTGAAAACTTTACAGTGCTACTTTAAAATATAAACACCATTTTGAACAGGAAAAGAAAGAAAAAAGAAAGAAAGAAAGAAAGAGAGAAAGAAAGAGAGAAAGAAAGAGAGAAAGAAAGAGAGAAAGAAAGAGAGAAAGAAAGAAAGAAAGAAAGAAAGAAAGAAAGAAAGAAAGAAAGAAAGAAAGAAAGAAAGAAAGAAAGAAAGAAAGAAAGAAAAAAAGAAAGAAAGAAAGAAAGAAAGAAAGAAAGAAAGAAAGAAAGAAAGAAAGAAAGAAAGAAAGAAAGAAAGAAAGAAAGAAAGATGTGTGAATATATTCTGAGATGTTTCTTTTTTTCTTGGAAAGTGATGCTTACCAAACAATTAAACAAGCAAACAAATCCAAAAAACGTTACATCAAAAAAGCTAGGTCTTTTTTTTTACTAAAATATCTTACAAGATTTTCTAGACAGTCCTAACTCAGAAGCATGGAAAATCCATACTCATGATTCTTCGCTGCCCTTTATAGCTTGTAGTTAATTTGTCCTTAAGAAGACACCTGCCTATAGCTGCTGAGTAACAATTTTCAGACACTCATTTTGCTCAAATATGGGTATATGAGCTGTCTGAAGTGTGCCTTTCAGACAAGACTTGCTAAAATTAAATACATACAGAAATGGTTTTAGAAAAATAATTTGGGTAAATTTGGTCAGGAAAACAAACTTAGAGATCAGAGAAATTTTGAGAAAAAAAATCAAATGTAATTTCTCACAGATTTCCATCTTAATTAATTATTAACTTTATAGTGTTCTCTGGAAATTATTATTTTTTATTTATTTTTATTATAATTATTTTTATTTATTTTTTTTTTTTTAAGTGAATTCATCCTTCTCTTCAAGGTAAGAAAATAGTGTCCCAATTATCATCAACTTTCCTTATTCTTCTTACTCTGACTTCACAGCCTTTCCAAGTAGAACAGAATTGCACATTTACTGGCATAAAAACCCATACAATAGGCAAGTTAGGAAAGAAATCATTATGTATATATATCCGTTTGTATACACAAACACATACACACATAAAACTACACGCCTGGTTTTACTACCAGTGTATGCTAACATTGACATGGATTGTGATTAATACCAGGAAGACTTTCCTCCAATTCTTCCCAGTGTTCTTTAACATGAACATGGGATGATTTTTTTTCTAATAATGGAAAGAACTCATCAGTTCATGCTCAGTCTCTCCTTAGCTGTTTTTGCTAGCTAGATGTGAGTACACTTCCAGAAGTAAATGGACCCGGAATACTGAAAGTATATTAATAGGTTCTGAATATAATTTTCCCTTTAAACACACAGAGCCATTTGGGAGACACAAAGATCTAAAGTTTAAGAATATAGCTCTGCAGTTTTAACAGTTAAGTAAGGTTATAAATGTTATCTTGGTGTCCTATGGTTAAAAAAATTCTCTTTCTTGCATTTTAATACTTATTCTTCAAAATTATTTTACACAGGATTATCACTCTCCACGATGTCAATGGTTTATGGGCTGGTTCGGCATGGTTCCGTGACTAGTGGGGTGGAGGGATCCGCAGTTCTGCATCTTTGGAAAAGAAAAACAGGGGACCCCAACATAATTGAAAACAGCGGCCATGATCTGAGGTGAAACAAACTAATTTACTAAATATAGTATCAGCAAGATATAATGAGAGAGAGAGAGTGTGTGCGAAAAGTAGATAGGCCTCACAACAACACTGAGGTGAAAAGTGCAGTCCAGTTGAGCCAATGAAGAAAAGCAGACAGAGAAGCGCAGACAAAGAGGAGCAGGTGAAGAAGAGCTGGTGAAGAAGAGAACATTGGGTGACCTTGCCAGGAGTTACATCTCCTTGCTGACCACAAAGCCCCCTGGGGAATGTAGTTCTTCTCCTCCAGACAGGCACCCGGAACTTGAGCATCAACAGTCAAACCCCCAGTGCATTACATGATGTTATGATGTGGAATACTGAAAATCAAAAATCATAAAACCATGACATTACACCCCTTATTCTACATCACTACATCATGCTTAATATATATACAAACAAAACCTAAACACACACACATACAAACCTATGTATAAACACATGGAATTACTGACTGCACATTGAACATCCTCATTTTTCTGCATCACCCACCAAGTGGGCCTAGGTCCCTGGGCAAAAACAGTTCCGCAAAGAGGTTTGCCCTTCCCAGAAGATGGAAAGACCCAAACTGCTTTTCCCAGTGTGTTATTTACATGTACTACAGGGACCTAGGGATCTAGCAGGACCATCATGATTGATCGATCCTCTAGGATGGACCAACCAGGTGGCTTCTGCCAAATGCTTCTCCCAGTGATTAAATGTTCCTCCAACCATTGCTTTCAACGTGGTTTTTAACAACCCACTGTAGCATTCAATTTTACGAGAGGCTGGTGCATGGTACAGGATATGATAAATCCACTCAATGCTATGATCCTTGGCCCAAGTATTTACAAGAGAGTTTTTGAAATGAGTCTCCTTATCTGACTCAATTCTTTCTGGGGTGCCATGTCGCCACAGGACTTATTTCTCAAGACCCAGTATGGTGTTTCGGGTGGTAGCATGGGGTACTGCATATGTTTCAAGCCACCCAGTGGTTGCCTCTACCATAGTAAGCACATAACACTTACCCCTGAGAGATCGTGGCAAAGTGATATAATCAACCTGCCATGCCTCCCCCTATTTATACTTTTGCCATCTCCCTTCCTCCCAGAGTGGTTTCATTCTCTTGGCTTGTTTGATTATGGCACATTCACAGTCATGAATAACTTGTGCAATAGCATCCACACTTAAGTGTACCCCTCGGTCTCTAGCCCACTTATAGGTTGCATCTCTCCCCCCCCCCATCCTACCCCAAGTCCAACAGGTACAAGGCTACAAGGCTCAGGATGTGGAATTACCATCTTTGGATGATAAGGCCTATTTATACCAGAGAAATCAACAAAACCAAAACTAGAAAAGCCTTCTCCCAGGTTAAAGGCTACATTCTCAAAGAAGAGGAGGCAGGTACTAGATGTTGATGACTTCTCCCTGCAGAGAAGTGAATGCCTGGTTCTGTGCAGATCCTCTTCTTAGAGAAGTCTGCTGCATCTCTGGGACTTGGGTGAAGGGTGTCACCACAAAACTGTCTAGCATGGTACAATCAATAGATCATTACCCATTACTACTTTCCCAAGAGGGTAGTGATGAAGCAACTATGTGCAGTTCAAAGGTCATTAAAAGGGACTCCAGGGCCTTGGAAAACTGCTTGAAGAAACTGAGAGTATAGATCATCATTTTCCTTCTTCCTCTTCTGGATAAGGATACTGAAAGAAATTGAAGGATCCTATCAATAAACACATGGCTTAGTGGCCAGTGCTGTCACCAAAACTTTGGGTATTTTGACAACAGACTGGCCTATATGACATTAGGCTCATAGACACCAGATAAGGTGTCTCAAAGGGGGAAGAGGGTCCTTGGGGAAAATTTAGAAGAGCTCATTGGCAGGGCTTTAGACTGTTTGAGCTGTGTGGGCTGATAGGGAGCCTGCTGATTAGTTTAAGATAGTATAGCTAGATCAGAGGGACAGGGTGCTAGAGAGGTCCTCAGGCTATTGCCCTGTGGCATGCTGGCAACACTGCAGCACACTGAGTGACAGTGAGCCATGGACCACTAAGGCAATTGATAACAAGGAAACTGAAATAAATTACTTCAAAGAGCAAAATTTTTCTGGGAAGCAAGTTGGCTGGACTGATTAACAGAGCTTTAAACTAGATTCTATGGGAGAAGGGGGTGGAGTTTTGTGTGTCAGGGAACATTGTCTCTTCAGGAAACCTCAGGGAAAAATCTCAAAACTGTCCCATATGATCTTGAGAGGGCTCCTCTGAGAAGGTAACACCATTTATTGCCTGGCCTGTCTGACCAGAGTGGGCCTATGGATAAGACCATCTTGCTTCAGCTACAAGAATCACATTCACAGGCTGTCATCTTTATGGGAGATTTTAGCCACCTGGATGTCTGATTGGAAAGCATGACAGCAGACTGCAATCAATACCAAAGATTCTTGAAATGTGTTGAGTATAATTTCGTAGTGCAGGTATGAGATAAGCTGACCAGCAGATAAACGTTTTTGAACTCTGTGCTCACCACTGCAGAGGAAATCATTAAGGATGTTAAGATTGGAGGTAGTCTGGACTATAGTGACTATGACCTAGTAGAGTTTGTGATCCTGAGGAGAATGGGTCTGCCAAAGAAGCAAGGTCAGGATTCTGAACATCAGGAAAGAAAACTTCAATCTATTATAAGGAATTACTAGACAAGATACCCTGAGATGTTTGGCTGGGCAAGGACCTTCTGGTCAAACTGAGGAATAAGAACAACATGTACAAGTCATGTACATTCCAGTGGAATTCTGGAATTCTGGGTTAATTCTTCAGGTCATTTGGATACCAGCACGCAAAAAAAAAAAAATATGCAAGACAAACAAGAATGGGATCATGCACTGTACAATTAAACTTATAAACCCTGCTGAAATATGTACTGTATCTACACAATAAATACAAGGTGATTTATTCCTGTCTCCACAGAATGCCCTAACATTCCTGTTACAATGTTGCTTCTGTCCATCTATGTGGTTTTCTGTCCACCTCTATTTTCATTCTCTTCCTCCCTCCTCCCAAATTCAAATTGTTAAATACTATGGATTCAGGAGGTAGATCAAAAATCATTTTCTTTCTTTTGCCTTGAGCTGAAATAGCATATATCCTGTTGTTTGAATTCCACTGGAATGTGGAAATGAACACAGGTCTCCCATATCTTTAGTAAGTGATCAACTAAGATGACTAAGATGCTAAATTGAAGAAATTACAACCATTAATCTGCTTGAAAAGAGAGGCGGAAACAACTGCAGTACATAGATACCCCCATTACTATAAATACTTATTAGCCCTTTCTTACGTTGTCTTCTAGAGTTAGATCCTCCCAGGAGACTTAAGTATAAGGAAGTCTAGTTGCTGCATTGTAATCAATATTAAGTATGAGATAGGCTGCTCATCCCTGCCAAAACTTAATACAGTTATAGTTACCTGGGGAACTTTAAACTAAAAAAGTCAGGTGGCAAAGGATTTTAAGCTCCTCAAACATGAGGGGTCAGCTAAGGATGACAGTTTAAGTGCTTACTGTACATTTTGTGTAAGTCTTAGATTAGATACTCAAGACCTTATATCCCATTGGGTCCTAAGTCTTTGATGCATTGCACTAAGCTGAGGCATTCAGCTGACATGCTTAGTCACTTAAGCTCCTGATAGAGGGGGAGTTAGGCCACCTGTAATCTGAATCACTCCTTTGAGTTTTCCATCTTTGTCAACTGACTGCAGGAGAAAACAAGAGCGAACAAGTTTTCAGATGTAGATGTTCTTTAGGTAAGACTTTAATACTTAAAGTTAGGTGAAATGTGTCAAGAGATCAGTAACTCAGAGTGCTGAAAGTCACAGAAGAACTTTGCTATGAAAAAGAATTCAAAGTCAGCTCACAGAGTTAAAATAGAATTTAAACTACTTCCACACATACGTGCACACGCATACATGCACACACACAGATAGTATCTTTCTGACTCAGTTTACGTACTTTCATGTCTGTGCTTACAGAGTAGGAATATTTGAAGCTTTCCTTAAAGCAAAACTGGCACAGATCTAGAATGAAAGCAAGAGCAAGTATGTGAATGAAGAGCAACAAAACATTCCACACACATGCAAAATTGTTGCTCAGTTTTCATCACTTAGTCAGTGCAGAGGAAGAAGATCTTTAAGTTACAAAATGTTGCTACCTATTTGATTTGAAAGTCAGCTGGTACTATAAGACCACTATATTCACAGCAGTAGCAATTCAGTGTATGCTGTCTACTGAAATCTAGGTCTGCATTTTACATTATTAAGACTACATAAAATGCTTTAGTAAATTGCCAAGAATCATTTCCCCTGTCCTCCTACTTTAAACAATACCTGGGCTTATATCACTGCTAATGTGAAACACTTGCTCACAGCAGCAAGTGGCAATTCTGGGTACACCAAACCCCAGCTGAGGAGTAATTATGATTCAATGTCAAGATTAATGTTGTCATAACTTTAAAATATGGCTGACATGATAAAGCACCCCTGCTGTCTGAGGATAGCCCAGAAACAAATGTGTTAGAACAACTTTAGCATTTCCTTTAGCATCCTTAGTGCTAGGCAAATCTCTGGCTGGCTCTCAAATAATGATGGGGAAAACAATGAGAAGAAAAAAAAAAAAAAAAAAAAAAAAAAAAGGAGAATAAAAATAAGGACAGATGGAATGAAAATAAAATAGAATGACCCTTTGCACAAATGACTACATGAGAGTACGGGGAGGGCTGTGTAGCATGATGAAACAAATAACTATAGATCAGTTTTAAAAGCATAGTTGGAAATGTTTAAGGCTTCAATGGGAAATAAATACCAGTGACTTCTGCAATCTCTTTGATAAATGTGTGGAATTGTCTCCTTATCTTCTCATGGGAAGGCAAGGCAAGACATGGCAAGGCAAGAGCTGACAATTCAAGCAATGGTCTTTACCTTCAGTTGTTTTCCATTAACAACAGGAGCACATTCTTTCAGTGAAACACAAAAGCTGGTTTCCAAAGCTACTACTGAGGCATACCAGGATCTGATTTATTTGTTTGCTCAGAAAGCTGGTTAAAGACAGTTTTTTTGTACTTTGTCCCTATTATCTGCTCCTGCCTATTAGAGTGAACAAAACATCAAACATTATTTATCACAAGCTTCTATCTGTTAATAACACTATTGTTTATTACTCTGAACATGTTGTATGCAGTCAATGCGAGTTCTGTTATTCTTTCTTACTAATCTTGACAAGAGTTCAGGCTTCTACCTTCCTTCACAACATGACTGCACACTTCATTTGAAATTTGCTTGTGATCATTTAGATTAAGGATTCTGGCTTTGTTTCAGATCTATCCTTAATCGTGGAAATCAAAATACTGAAACTCTTCAATCATAATGACCACTATCTGAAAAGTTTGATGCTGTTTCACTCATGTGAACAGTTCCTGTATTTTCTTCTTTAGTCACTTTCCTACAGTGTAATTCCATCAATTTAATGAAAACGTGTAAGAAACTGGAGTATAAATTGGTGTAGATTCAGCTCATTAGCCCCATGAGAGTCTAAAAGGGCTTCCCTAAACATAGGTCAGAAATAACAGAATCAGGGTTTGCCATGCTGGGTTCTCACTAAATTAAGATCTAATATCATGGATAATTGAGTTTAATTCACATCAACAATATGCTATAATGTTTTAGTCTTATTGATTTCACAACATGAAATTTGAATATGACTGTTCTGCAAAATGTATTACACACAATCCTCGTAGTCTAGGAAAAGTTACTAACTGCTGAAGGCTATGA
The DNA here is from genome assembly GCF_987193195.1 of Phasianus colchicus. Taxonomy (NCBI): domain Eukaryota; kingdom Metazoa; phylum Chordata; class Aves; order Galliformes; family Phasianidae; genus Phasianus; species Phasianus colchicus. The sequence continues at coordinate 86,728,241 of NC_143476.1, read as the reverse complement.
CACGGTGAGCTTTTTCACACAGCAGTTTGATCAGAATATCATAATGTGTTTCCATTTTGCATAATCTGTAGAGATGTTACTTAATCATGGGGAAATATATAGCATATCACAAGATTTTATTTTATTTTATTTTATTTTATTTTATTTTATTTTATTTTCCCCCCCCCCCACTTACTGAGATGAATGAAGCTATTTTTCCCTGAGATCAGGAATTAGAGAGAAAAATAAAAAAAGCAATCTTCATGGGGGGGGGGGGGGGGGGGAATTAGAGAGAAAAATATAAAAAGCAATCTTCATAGGAAAAAAAAAAAAAGTGTTTTTATTGTTTTTTTTGTTGTTTGTTTGTTTTGGTTTTTTAATGTGGAGACATTTGATTTACACATAGTCAAATAGTTTTGTTTCAGTTGGCTAAATAATTTTATTTCTACTTTCCACCATTTCTGTATTTATAGCTGTTTAGATTATATTTATATGTGTACCTGCATAGTAATTATATTTACACATATACTGTTATGAAATAAAATTGGATTATTGTTGAGTTTTTTAAGAGAAGCAAACAAAGAAGAAGAAGAAGAAAAAAAAAAAACATTAGATATACATACTTACTTGTTTCCCTTTATTAAAATATTTTTATTTTATGGAAATGAAATGCTTCAGTGCTATGAAAAAGAAATGGAAAAGTCAGAATAACTCATTTCAACATTCTCTGAGTAAACATTTCATCAAAATTCAATGCATTCCAAAGAATAGCTTCAATATCAAAAATGCAAAGCTATTTATTTTATTACAGATGTTTAAGACTTTCACAATTGCACATATGATCCATAAGTGGACAGAATTTTGATGATATTTTATCTGAACGTTATGCATACATAAGATTTGTTATGTTTCATTAACAATGAGAAATACTTTCTTAGTGAGACTGGACATAAAAAAACTGCTGAGCAATTTCTGCAGAAATGTCAAATCTAAGATAACTCGTCTCCAGTCTTTGTCTGAGAGTCTTACAAAATATTGGATTATGAATAATGGAGAGTAAAGTGACAAATGTACCTTTTTTTCTCTAGAAATGTTGAGTGAGCTATCTCACAGTTTGTTTTACAGCTGCATATCAATATGTGCCATTATAGTAAAAGATCACACCACATGCTTCTCTAAGAATTTACTTGGTTTTCTAGAACAGTTGACAGTTATCACTATTAATCTTGGAAAATAAAGTCTGTTGAACAAAAGACAAAGTATATGTCTACATTAAAATAAGATGTAATACATACATTCTGCTTTTTTTTTTTTTTTTTTTTTTTTCTAATTAGTGGATTTGCAGCAGCACAGACTTCAGACAAGGCTGTATACAGCAATCAACTCTTGTTGGCCTTGATAACAGTATTAAGATTGATAGTTCTTGTTAAAGTCTGTCACAACATCTTAATTGATATTACTTCCCATCTACAAGCATTAATGATATTTGATATTTCTAGTTTCAGAGAACAATGTGAGTTGGAATAAACCTCATGGGGTCTTTTAACCCCTTTTGATAGTGAGGCTAATTTTAACATTAGATCAGATTGCACTTCATAGTCACATCTCCATTTAAAGAAAGGTAAATAAAAATGATACATTAAAATCAATATAATTCAGTCACTAATGAACATATTCTTTGCTACTCTTTCTAATCTTGCATTTTCCTTAACTTCTTTAGAGGTGCTTATCATATTATGACAATATACTTATCTCAGATTCTGAGAATGTGTCTGGGCAAAGGTGAGAATAAGTAAACAGCCTCTATGAAATAGTGAAATAGTCAGACACCCCCACAAAACTTTAGGTGTTGATCTATTATTACCCACTTTCCTGAACATCTTTACTTGTCACACCTTCTGAAGTGGTTCTGGTCGTCTTCTATGTGATGTAAAATCCATGCAGGGAAATTTTTCTCTACTGGTAGATATTCAGCACATTTGCTATTGTCTTAGGACATTTATTTTACCATTTACCTCTTTCTGAACAATAGAAAACAAAGGAAAGAGTGAAAATAAACTAACAAATGAAGACATAACAACAAAAACAGCTTTTCTTTTGCCTTTTCCTCTATCACATTCTTCTATGCTATCTGGCCTCACTCACAAGGAAAACGAATAAAGCAGAACAAAACAAAACCAAGCAAGCAACCAAACCAAAACACAGAAGAAAACAAAAACAAATGTATCCAACACAAAAGCAAAGAAACAATATTTTCCATTTTCTAATCATAAACACCATCTTTAAAACATAACTTATTTAAAACTTTTTTTTAAAAAAAATCTTTCTGACAATAGTTAACAATGAGAAATGAAAGACAAATTTCTATTTATTTTTTGCCCCCCAAATGTCCTTGAATGATCCCCCCCCCCCCCCCCCTACCGAATGATCATTGAAATAACAAAAAACTAGCCATTTTACATTGGATATCCAGAATTCTCTTAATTTTCTCTACTGAGACAAATCTGAACAGAACACATAGAGTTACTTTCTGAGCTATATTTGTATGCAGATCTAACTGCCCTGTCTTGTCCCCAGAAATACTCTAGCCTCGACATTCCTACACTCTAATGACTGAGAACTCTCATTAGACAAGTTTTAGAATCACAGGAATGTGGTTGACTGAGTTGTACCAGTGATTTTTGAAGATTTTCTCTACTGTCTCTGAGTTTCAGAAAGTAAATATTTAGGAAGTACGGATACATTTTGCCCTTCAGTCATGTCTGATCCTTGATGAAACACCTTTCTCTGCACATCAGACCTTATCTACAAAAAGACTAGAATCATTTACTATCTCCCTTCTGTCTTTGGGCACAGCCTTATTTTCACCTGCAACACATTTGTAAACAAGACTTCAATCTTAGCAAACATCTATGAGCTTTTATCTAATCTCTGCTAATGATACAATTCTTAACACATGTAGTGTGAACAGGTTTGGCAAATGTTTAAAGAGAAGGACATTATGGTAGGGACCCAAAGGAAATAAGTAGCACTATGTGATATTTTCCAAAGTAAGCAAATAGATTTGAATGGAAGTGTTAAAAACATGCATGCTCAGTACTGTGGGATGATATTTTGGGGTCTAAATTCTGCTCTCAGTTCTGTCTAGGCAAGTTTACAGATTTTATATCTTAACTAAATCTTTCTAATGATTCAGAGAAATTTTAACATCCATTTTTACATTTGTTCACTTGCTAACATATACTGTATATGATTTCAGATCCCAGAATCACGTTATGGCTAAAAAATGTTTTAGAAATTTAAAACACAATTTAACTATGATTTAAAGTGTTAATTTATTTATTTCTATATAAAACATATTGGCTAATAGTTGATTATAAATAACCTAGCCATTCGATTCATTAGGCTCTACTGAAAATAAACAAATCTTGATTAAAAAACAACAACAACAACAAAAAAAACCACACCTTATTTAGGAACTTACAGTGAAAGACTAAGTGTTTTTTACTTTTACTAATGTAACTCCATCTATCTGCACAGTAATTCTTAACAATGATAAGTTCTACCACCTATTTGTAAGTTGATACAGTTATGTAGTACAAACAGATGTTAAATTAGTTTATAAAAACACCTACGAACAACTGTAGAGGCAGATTGCCTGTAATAGACAAGATTATAAAATTCAGATTACAACAAAATGCAATAGCTTCATACGTTGGAACAAGGAAAAAATATATATGTACCATAGGCAAGGTACAAAATGGATCACATTAAGATAACGCCAAAATAAATGGACTTGATATTATGTTAATATTTTTTAAAAAAATTGCTAGCACTGTGATCCTGCCAAGGAATTTTAATGTGTCTTCTATTTGCAACAGTTATAGTGCCTGCAAAGTATTAATTTGAAGGACTTATTAATATTTTTTAGTGCAAAATTACTTGTAAGATATTCAAAAGTAGATCTATGCAATGGAATGATGGCATATCCATTGTTACAAGTCTAGAAACAAAACCTGAATTCACTGTGTTGATGTAAAAAATTCCAAATAAGAATACATTTCATTCAGCAAAGCAGGAGAATTACAGTACAATAGAAACACTGACATAAGCCTAACTACAACAGCAGAAATGTCAGTTCTGTAGTGAGACAGAATTCTCTGCTGCTTTGCTTATCTCCAGAGACAAGATTCTACAATAAAACAAAATAAAGTGGAAAGGGGGGGGGAGGGGGGGGGGGGAAGGGGGGAGCAACAGAAAATGGAAAATATTCAAGAAAAAAAAAAGGCTAATGTTGGCTTGGTTGTGTATTTTTTTTAGATTTGTTTGTCTGTTTTTCCTTTCTAGGGGGACATGTTTCCAATGCAAGTCGGGTTAAATAAGATTTGAAATCAGTTCACAGAATTGCAGAATCACAGAACTGTAGTGGTTGGAAGGGACCTCCAGAGATCATCAAGTCCAATCCCCCTGCCAAAACAGGTTCCCTACACCAGGTCACACAAGTAGGTGTCCAGATAAGTCTTGAACATCTCCAGAGAAGGAGACTGCACAACCCCCCTGGGCAGCCTGTTCCAGCGCTCTGTCACCCTCACCATAAAGAAGTTCTTGTACATATTTGTGCAGAACTTCCTATGCTGCAGTTTCTAATTGTTTCCCCTTGTCCTGTCTCCACACAGTACTGAAAACAGTCTGGCCTCACCACTCTGTCCCCCACACCTTAGATATTTATAGACCTGTATCAGGTCCCCTCTCAATCTTCTTTTCTCAAGGCTAAGCAGACCCATTTCACTTAGCCTTTCTTCATAGGGGAAATGCTCCAGGCCCTTCACTGTCTTTGTGGCCCTCCGCTGGACTCTTTCCAAGAGATCCCTGTCTTGTTTGTACTGGGGAGCCCAGAACTGGACACAGTACTCCAGATGAGGCCTTACCAAGGCAGAGTAGAGGGGGAGGATGAGCTCCCTCGACCTGCTGGCCACGCTCTTTTTAATGCACCCCAGAATGCCATTGGCCCACTGCTGGCTCATGGCCAACCAGGACACCCAGCTTGGACACCTTTCTGCAGAGCTCCTCTCCAGCAGGTCATCCCCCAACCTGTATTGGTGCATGCAATTATTCCTCCCTAGGTGCAAGACTCTACACTAGCTTTTGTTAAACCTCATCTGGTTTCTTACTGCCCAGCTCTCCAGCCTGTCCAGGTCTCGCTGAATGGCAGCACAGCCTTCAGGCGTGTCAGCCAATCCTCCCAACTTCGTATCATCAGCAAACTTGCTGAGGGTGGCCACTATCCCCTCATCAAGGTCATTGATGAAGATGTTGAACAAGACCGGACCCAGCACCGACCCCTGTGGAACAGCACTAGTTACAGGTCTCCAACCGGACTCTGCATCACCAGTGATGACCCTCTGTGCTCTGCCAGTCAGCCAGTTCTCAACCCACACCTCACTGTCCACTCATCTATCTCGCACTTCCTCAGCTTTGTTATAAGGATGTCGTGGGAGATAGTATCAAATGCCTTGCTGAAATCAAGGCAGACTACATCCACTGCTCTCCCTCCATCGACCCAGCCAGTGACAATATCGTAGAAGGCTACCAGGTTGGTCAAGCATGACCTCCCCCTGGTGAACCTATGCTGACTACTCCTGATAACCTTCTTTTCTTCCAGTTGTCTGGAGATGGCTTCCAGCACAAGCTGCTCCATCACCTTTCCAGGGACAGAGGTGAGGCTGACTGACCTGTAATTACCTGGATCTTCCTTCTTGCCCTTTTTGAAGACCGGAGTGATATTGGCTATCCTCCAATCTTCAGGCACCTCCCTCATTCTCCCCCAGTTCAGTCTCTATTAACAGCCTAGTAGAAACAGATATGCACAGGAAGAAATATGATTAATTACCAGAAAGGTACTACAAATTAGAAAAGAGGAACGTACCACTGGACAAGTGCTATGTGTGTTTTGCTGAAATCGCTTTGGATAGTCTGCAATAGACAATGTTGGGAGAGAAAGCAACATTTATTCTTAGCAAAATTGGAGTACGTATAGAGTAGATTTTAAAGCAGCTTTTAATTCTGCCTTAGAGAAGCATTTGTTGCAGCTCCTACAAAACAACTAGCCCTGTTGATTATATGAGTCATTTATACATTGTGACTAGCATTACAATGGCTGACAGAACATGGTGAGTAAAAAAAATCAAGTTCCCTTTCTCCTTCAGTTCCCCACCTCTCTCTCCAGCAGATCAATATGCTTGAAGAAAATGTCATGGACTCTATTGAAGGTAATACGTTCAGATCACCATTACATTTTCTATTCAGTGAACTGAGTCTTTTTGGTCCATTTCTTTTGGAAAATTCACCTGTTTGAAAAGATTCATTTTCTTCAATGGAGTAGAACATAACAGCAGAGCAGTGGTGCCTGAAGTATATATATATACTTGTGCTTCATGTGCTCTCCTTCTGCTACATCAGGAGGGGGGAAGTGGAGAAATTAGAGAAAAAGATAGCAGGAGTGGAAAGAAAGATTCAGCCAATTCCAACAAAAACACAGTCCTGAAAAGTAGTAGTAGTAATAATAATAATAATAATGGAATAAATAAATAAATGGAGCTGCTTTGGGATTGTAGTGATGTCCTAAAGTACTGGCATTATCTTCAAAAGAAGCAGTGTAAACTTAGGAGAAAGAACTGAGGTTGAAATAACAAATAATTTGCATGGAATGTAAATGGCAAGGGCCAAGTGTCCAGATAAGGGCAACAAATCTGGCAAAGAGACTGTATGGCATAACCTGTGAAAAGCTGAGAACACTTAGGTTGTCTAGAAAATGAGGTTAATATGTAACCCTGTTGCTCTCTGAAACTTTATGAGGAGGAGATGTGGAGAGGAAGGTGCACGTTTCTGCTTCCTGGAAACTGACATGAAGGAATAACACAAAGTTGCACAAAAGAAGGATCCAAATAGACAGTAAAGCAAAACAAAACAAAACAAAGCCAAACCACATTTCTTTAGTATGACAGCGGTCAAATACTGAAATAGGCTTTTTATAGAGGTGGTTGATGTACCATTGGTTTCTGTCAGTGCTTAAGATTTATTTACCCTTTTTGATATATTTTAAACTTTGGTTACTTTAGAAGTCGTCAGACAGTTGGACTTCACGATCTTTGAATATCCCTTTCAATTGAATTATTCTATTTTATTGGTCTACTCTGGAATGTTGAAAGTAAGACCACATATCAGTAAGTATGTCAAATTATCAATTACTTGCATGGAACAATAAATGTTCTACGCTAACTAGATAATATTACATAAAGAAGATATGTGTGGAAGAAAACTGCCTAGAAATAGATTCTCAGATACTTATTCAAGAATCTCAGATAATTACCCCCTGTTTAACACAACTGACCTCATTTTTAACTCTTCTGTATGTGCTTGGCTTCTTTTCTAATATATCTTATGCTCCTTATATGGACACATCAGTGATGGATTACCTAGAACTAGTGTAGCATTTTCAGTCTTTCTCTCTGCTGGAAACACCTGCTTTCACACTTGAATTTGTATGACTCCCAGCATTTTTTACATTTCTCTTTCTCTTTGCTAAATAAAAGAGCATGTTACTAGCTAATATTTTTTTTCCTGTGAAGATATGCATAGATTGTAAGGAAATTACCCCACTCTTTTTTTTTTTTTTTTTTTTTTAGAAAGCGTTAAGTTGTCCGAGGGTTATAAACTTGACGTATTCCTTAATTCTTTCAGGATGCAATCATGCACATTAATTTTAGAGATTTGGCATACAGACCTCTCTATTAAAATATCTATCCTCTACACCTTAGGTTACAGAGACATTAGACATCTTCATAATAATAGGAAAAAATAATTAACATAAAATTTGGTTCATCTGCTTGGTCCTTATTTTCTAAACCTAGACAAAATGAATTTCTGCTTTAAATCTCTGCCTCCTCCTGTGAGGAGGAGTCAAGAGGACTAGGTCAGATAGACACATTTGCACCAGAGATATCTAAAGTGCATCCCAGGTTTCTGAAGGAGCTGAGGTGGTTGTCGCGCCACTCTCCATCATATTTGAAAAGTTGTGACTGTCAGGTGAGGTCCCACATGACTGGAGGAAGGGTCACATCACTGCCATTTACAAGAAAGGGAGCAAGGATGACCTGGGGAACTACAATCCAGTGAGTCTCACCTCTGTGCCTGGGAAGATCATGGAACAGATCCTCTTGGACAACATGCTTGATCACATGAGGAATGAGCATATGATCTGAGACAGACAGCACAGCTTAATCAGGAGAAGGTCATGCTTAACCAACCTGGTGGCCTTCTATGATGAAGTGTCAGCATTGGTGGACAAGGGAAAGGAGACTGATGTCATTTATCTGGACCTCCAGCACATCCTTATCCCCAGATTAGAGGGATGTGGATTTGATGGGTGGATCATTCGATGGATAAGAAATTGGTTGAAAAGCCACAGACAGAGGGTGGTCATCAGTGGTTCTATGTCCAGGTGGAGGCCAGTAATGAGCGGTGTCCCCCAGGGGTCTGTCTTGGGACAGGGAGCTGGGCTTGTTCAGCCTGGAGATAAGAAGGCTAATTGCAGCCTTTCAGTACTAAAGGGATCCTACAAACAGGAGGGGAATCAACACTTTGAAAGGGTAGATAAGAGCAGGACAAGTGGAAATGGTTCTAAGTTGAGGGAGGGAAGATTTAGGCTGGATGTCAGGGGGAAGGGCCAGATCCCATGACTTCCATAATGTATAGGGATACATACCTGGAATTGGAGTATTAACATTTTAATTCCCAGTACACTACATGATGTTTTGATGTGGAATACTGAAAATCAAATAAAAAAACAAACATAAAAACATGACATTCCACCCCTTATTCTACATCACTACATCATGCTTAATATACATACATATATACAAGCAAACAAAAAATGATTAAAATGCTTTACATACACGTCTATAAACATATACATAGAATTACTGACTGCACTCCCCCAGCATCAAGTTTCCTTGTGGTACACATTGAACATCCTCATTTTTCTGCATTACCCACCAGGTGGACCTAGGTCCCTCGGCAAAAACAGTTCCGTGAAGAGGTTTGCCCTTTCCAGAAGCTGGAAGAACCCAAACTGCTTTTTCCCAACATGCTCTTTTCATGTACAATAGGGACTTTATCTCCCTCTATGGTATGTAGGGAGCTGGATTGGGTAGGACCATCACGATTGATAGATCCTCTGGTATTGACTTACCAAGTGGCTTCTGCCAAATGCTTCTCCCAGTGCTTAAATCTTCCTCCACCCATTGCTTTCAGCATAGTTTTTAACAACCCATTGTAGCGTTCAATTTTACGAGAGGCTGGTGCATGGTACGGGATATGATAAATCCACTCAATGCTATGATCCTTGGCCCAAGTATTTACAAGAGAGTTTTTGAAATGAGTCCCATTATCTGACTCAATTCTTTCTGGGGTGCCATGTCGCCACAGGACTTATTTCTCAACACCCAGTATGGTGTTTCAGGCAGTAGCATGGGGTACTTGTCATGGTTCAAATCTACATCAAAACATCATGTACTGGAATTAAAGTGTTAATGCTCCAATTCCAGGTACCTATCCCTATACATTCCGGAAGTCATGGGATCTGACCCTTCCGGGGGGGGGGCGGTCTCTTACTGCCTGGCAGTGGCTGCTGGAGGGTGCTTTCCTAGCCATTCCAAGCTTTTCAGGTTTGACTCAGTCTCAGGAACTCTCTCTCCTACCTTATTTGATTTATTAGTCTCAATTTCAATTAGATTGTATTATATTGTATTATTTTGTATTCCGATATCATAGTTAGTAAAATAAGTTTACCTTCATAGATTGTTGCTGTTTTTTTTCCTCCCTTCCTTCCTTCCCATTTTGTGGGGCCAGGCAGGGGTTGGGGGGGCAGGGGCCTACTGCCCCCTGTCACAGGCATAAATTGATCTAGTTAACTCCATGACAGTACTGCATATGTTTCAAGCCACCCAGTGGTTGCCTCCACCATGGTAAGCACATAACGCTTACCACTGCGAGACTGTGGCAAGGTGATATAATCAACCTGCCATGCCTCCCCCTGTTTATACTTTTACCATCACCCTTCCTCCCAGAGTGGTTTCATTCTCTTGGCTTGTTTGATTATGGCACATGTTTCACAGTCAAGAATAACTTGTGCAATAGCATCCACATCCACATAGCATTCTTCAAAAACCCACTACACCCAGAAACGACTGTGTCTCTTTCTTAATAGTGGGTGGAGACATGGCAGTGATTTTGTCGATCACATCTGTCGGGATGTGATGATGGCCATTTTGCCACTTTATACCTAGCAACTGAATTTCCTGAGCAGGTCCTTTCACTTTGCTTCACTTAATAACAAAACCAGCATGCAGAAGGATCTGGATTATTTGCTCTCCTTTTGTGAAGACTTCTTCTGCTGTATCGCCCCACACAATGATATCATCAATGTACTGCAAGTGCTCAGGAGCACTGCTCTGTTCCAGTACAGCCTGGATCAACCCATGGCAAATGGTTGGACTGTGTTTCCACCCTTGGGGCAAATGGTTCCAAGTATACTGAACGCCCCTCCATGTGAAAGCAAACTGTGGCCTTGCCTTGCTCCAATTTATAGGATTGAGATGAGGTTCTTTTAATATCTGTATACCCGGTGTGAGATTAAGAAACAACAGTTCATATGTTAGTCTAACCAGTTTATTATAAATCTAATTAGAGAGACGGGGAAGGGAAGGAGGGCAATAGAAAAGATAAGAAAGAAGCAAGAATGCCGTAAAGCGGGGATATCACCACCAGAATCCAGCAGCTGTCCCGTTGCATGATGTGTCAAAGGTCCAAGGCAGAAGCAGCAGGGTGGGCGAGCAGCAGTGTGGCCGGCCTTGGGCAGCAAGCAGGTAGCAGGAAGAAGTCGCAGAGCCAGTTCAGGAGGGGAAGCAGCAGGACTCAGGTAGCAGGCCCAGTAGAGTCCGTCAGCAAGCAGGCATTCCGTAGTGAGGAATATGATGGCAGAAACCCATCCTCATGGTTTTCAATTCCTCTTTTATCCTACTTCTTCTCCTGCCTACATGACATCCTTGGGCGCTTAAGCAAGAGTCATGCAAGTACTTCCTGAGATGGCCATCTTCCTTGAGATAAGCCCACACAAAAGACCACTTCACAGCTATTAAGCTGCAGCTTATCTCTCTCTCATTGCCCCCCGCCTTGTCCATCTGTGACTCTCGGACAAAAGATTTCACAATCCTTGCCCTGGACTTGTCCATCAAACTTCTCCAGACAAAAGGTCTCTCAACCTCTGACCACGACTTGCCTGAACTTGTTCACCTGTGTCCTCAGCAAGCTTTGAGACAATGATGATGCAAAATAATAATCTCTTACAGGCCTAGATTCTTTGGCCAAAGGAATGGAAAAGAAGGCATTAGCAATGTCAGTGGTGGCATACCATTTGGCTGCTTTTGATTCCAGTTCATGTCCTCTCACATGTCCGGCACAGCAGCACTCAGTGGGGGTGTGACTTCATTCAGGCCACAGTAGTCCACCGTCAGCCTCCATTCTCCACTGGCTTTACGCACTGGCCATATGGGGCTAGTATGGGGCACATATGGGGCACATGGCCATAAAAGGCAAGTGAGTTTTGCTGATCACTCCCTAACTCTCTAGTTGACGAATCAACTTATGAATGGGGAGCAAGGAATCCCTGTCGGTGCGGTACTGCTGTCTGTGTACCGTTTTTGTAGCAATTGGTACCTGTTGCTCTTTCACTCATAGCAACCCCACAACAGACAGATCTTCTGATAGGCCACGCAAAACAAACAACTGGTTAACACCCATGTCTACAGCAGCTATTCCAAAGGCCCATCAGTACCCTTTGGGATCCTGGTGGTCTTCTTTCCAATGTTGCTTCTCAAACTGTTTTTGTGAGTTCAAATCAAGCGTATTGTACCACTCCCATCATCTTTCTGCCTTCATATTTCTCAGAAATGTATTTTTAAAATTTAACTCATTTTTTGTTATGTTTGACAACTTTCACCAGAGGAAGAGTAGAGGCTGAAGGTGAGGGAAAGGGAATAAAAAATAAAGGTGAGGGAGTGGCAAAGAGTAAAGCTGAGGGAAAGGGTAAAGGTGAGACAAAGAGTAAGTGCTTAATTTTAACCTGTCAGGCAGCTAAGTACCACACATCTATTCATTTCCCCCCCACAGGGGGATGAAGGAGAGAATTCAAAACAAAATAGAACTTGTGAATTGATATAAAAAAAAAATTATGACAGATAAAAGGAAACCAGAAACAAAAATACAGTGATAACTATATACATACACACACACACACACACACAGGTAGCTCTAAAAGTTATGCCTCTCATTTATTTCCATGGAAATTGCAATGGATGTAAAGAGCAAACCAACACTATTTGATAGAGCAAATTCTCGGCTACAAAACACAATTTTTCAACATAGTAAACACCTGCACTATTCATTTTCACCAGCAGTGAACAAAAGCCTGCATACCATGCTCATGTAAATCTGTACCTACAGATGTAACTCAGTGTTGTTGTTGCCACTGCTGAAACACACCACCTACCTCCTCATTGTGCTCATATCCACTATTTGATCTCCAGTAATGTTCAACAAGCATCAGCGAATGTCAACAAAAAAAAAATGTTTTTTTTTTCTTTTTTCCTGCTGATAAAAATGCAAATACACACCTTTGCTTCATATGCACCTCCATGTAAGATGCCATTTTTGTCAGACTGCCTCTTTGTTGCCATGTTGCCATGTGTTGCATTATAATAAAATCTAATGGAATACTTCTAGGAAGGTTCAAACTGTAATGCCACACCACCAATATGTTAAACTAGGATGCATTACTTTTGGAGCAGCCATTATCTATCTCCTCAGTGAAGTCACTTGTCATCCACTGACTGATTCCCAGCTAAAATATAACTTCCCGCTGACTGATGCTGCACTATTAATGTGTCTTGTCACCTGCCAATCATGCCTGGCCAATCCCTAAGCAACAGCTGCCCCTGGCCAACTCCCCACAGTTTATAACTTTCTGCATAACATCATGTGGTATAAAATAGCCCCTTGCTTAATTAAGACCAGATGTTCTGGCTTTACCCCACCCTGCTGCTGTGAGATAATGGCATTTGTTCTTTCCCCAGCAAGTGATCTGACCTGGCCCTACACACACACACACACACACACATCACTCAGCAACAACTAAAAAGTTGGTGTCCTGTTGATGCTATCTTGCGGGAGGGAAGTATATTTTCAGATGCCATTGTTTGGGGGAGGGGAAAAAAAAAAAAAAAAGTAATAAAAAAGCACTAACCAACTCAAAAGTGAATGCAAGGGGACATTTTATAGATAGCTTTATTTTAAGGAGAACTCATTACACTGGATTAAAGTATATGACTCAAGAGTAAAAGATGGTTCACAAGAAACAAAGGGTAAAAGATGGTTTACAGAAACAAACGTGGAAGGCTGGGAAAAGAATGAGGATTGCAGCAAACTGGGATTAGAACAGTGTGGCGGTGGAGGACAAAGATAAAAGTTTTGAGAACAGCTCGAGGATATTTGGTAAGTAAGTGATAAGATGTCCACAAGGCAAGTTAGAACTGGATTGGGGGCTACTCTTCCCACAGAGTCAGAAGTTTATAGCAAGGAAGGCAATGAACCTTCATCCCATGATCACCAGGAGGAGACCTCCACTGCTAGAAACGCACGTGCAAGGGGGAGTGAGTATGCTAGGGACTTCTTGGAAATATAATGAATCTGTATGTATGTATTTTCCGGGAAAATCATTGATTATGTATAAGTTTGGCCTATATCTGTACCAAGCTTTTGCTCTATGGTGTGCAAGTTAGGTGGATCTATCCCCCTTGCACCCAGTGTACGTGCACCGCTGAAATAAACATACCTGCTCTACATCCTTAATCTGGCTATAGAGTTTGATTTCCGCATGTCATGACAATAAGTAATTAGAATTGACTAAATTCTCCTCTCCCATCATCATCCCACCCTTTCTCTCCCCTCTCTCCCTTATGCAAATAGAATATCTGTATCACAGCGTCTGGAAAATGAAGCACTTTTGATTACAACCTGGCTGTATTCTGTCTGTTCTGGTTAAGCATTAGTAAAAGTTCAGCACTAAATGCTCAGGGCATACACACAAAATACCTGAAATCATTTAGCAGTGCAAAGAGAATTCTGATGCTAATGAGGGCTAAAAATTGGATTCACAAGTTTACAGAGTACACCAAACTGAACAAAATTGTCAGCATAACATTTAAATTACTTTTTTGATAAGCTTGGCTATTTACAAATCATCAGACAATTACATCTTCCAAAAACTATTTAACATCAATTCACTCTGCCTTTTCAACAGTGCACTTGACTAATTCCAAATAAATTGAAAAAAATTACCTTGCAGATTGCAAGAAACTGACCAAAAACAATTGCTACAGTTTTAAACTGCATATTGTTAAACTAACTCTGCATAATAAATTTTTGTTTTTATTATCTTCCCTGCTTCGAGCATTAACTATTTCATATAAAAGCAGAAATGTATGATTTGAATACACCGTGTACATTTGACCTGCTAAAACGGGTGCATTTATGCCTGGATTTTCTGTGTATTTTACCAGATTAACAATGCCGCTGAATAATGAAAACGCTGCAAAACTGTTTTCTTTTCCTTCATCTAATAGTTATTAGCAGATATTTGTCAAGTATATGTTTTTTTCTTCTTCTTCTTATTATTATTATTTTATTAATATGATGATCTTTATTAACAATAAGACTTTATCCAAAAGAGGAGCAGAAGTCCAATTGTGGGAATAGGTTTCTCACTCTAATAGTAGCCTTAAATATCTGTAAGTGACACACAGTGAAAAGGTTCTTTCTGTTTTTCAGAAAAATAGCCACTGGCTCAAACAACTGAAGAAGTCTTCTGTAGATGAGAGGTGAGGTTGAATTCACAGACTGAAATATTTCAGATGTAGGTTTCTACCCTTCTCTTTTTCATTAATGAAATCTTTGATCAGTTCAGATCAGTTGCCTTATGTAGGTGTCTGATATTATTATTGCCCCAGAAACCAAGTGCTAACCAAGCAGCTCACTGCTGCCCTGCAAGGCATGTAATGCAGACACAAGACACGAGCTGTGATTTCCTGGAGTAGCATGTGGGAACAGATAGAATAAACTATCACATCTGGAGAGGTACAAAAACTCTGCCCATGCACAACTAAATCCAGACTTGTATAATCAATGAATGCCAGAGAGCTATTCTGATGACTAAATGTATGTGAACCCAGGGTTAAATTAATAGCTCCAAAAAGCACTATCTTAGCAAAATATTGATACCTGTTGTCATTTTAGACACCTTGGTAAAAGCTGCCTTTCCTCTATTAGCCTTTAAGGTGGCTCTTGTCATCCACTGCCATGTACTTGTCTTCCTTGATGCTGGCTCCCTTTTTTAGGATCTCAGATGAAGAGATGAATATTCAGCACTATAAAGGGTACTCAAATCTTGAAAGAAAAAGAAACAAATACCATTTTAGCTAAATAAATAAATAAATAAATAAATAAAGTCCACTGAAGACTATTTCAGTTTTAGTGAAAGTGTAATTTTAGTTTGATTTACTATACCTATAGGATATCAACTCTACCTAAGCTTCCAGTGAATTACTGGAAAGAAGAAGCAGAGAGCCAGAGGCAGCTGGGGAAGTAACAAAGTGTGTTGGACTAGGCTCTGACACCTTTACTCAAAACATCCTAGAGTGTTTTTCATTAAAAAGACTCAGAGGATTTTAATGCTTAGTTTTACTTTGTCTGCTTATTTGAGAGCCTAAAACTCCTGAACACTCAAAATAAAATAAAATAAAATAAAATAAAATAAAATAAAATAAAATAAAATAAAATAAAATAAAAGAACCTTTTTTTTTTTTTTTTTTTTTTTTTTTTTTCCCTCCAGCCACAATCTGTACAGAATACTTTCAGAATACTGCTCACTGTTTTTTAAAACAGCAGACTTGGGATTTAGATTAAAGAAGAAGGAATAGAAAAGTGCACTACCAAGATCTTACTCATTAGCAAATGCTAACACAAAACAGGTAATTGTTATACAACTAGACATGCTCCATTTTCTAATGGATGATCTTCTCTATATTTCCCCAATCCTTATCATGTAAGTTATGCCTATTTCACAAACAGAAATAGGTGGATATTTTCAGAAGCATTTTCAGGTTCTTCTTTAACTTAGCTTTAATTAAATATTTTCTCCCACTGCAGGACACAATAGTTATCTTATAGTTAACAAGTAATGAATAACTGCTACTGGTTAATGAGTAATCATTACCTTAACTGAAGCCAGAGGGAGTACGGGTTTCCTAAAGCAAGCCCCCTTCCTGTTTGCATGCTTCAGGATAACATCCTTCTCATTTTGTCACATAGACTATACTTGTTCCCTCCCTTATCAACTGCATAAATGCCTCCGTGGTAGCATGGGGTATTTGATAAGACTGTGTATCACATAGCACTCAAACTCCATAATCATCTCTGAGCCAAGGAGCTTAAAAACAGAATGTGAAGTCATCTTTCAAGTTTGAATGCACAAGTAAGCAAAGACAGTAATTAAACTTCAATTGGTATTTTATTTTTAATTCAGCTGCAAAGAGCAGAATCTTGCATTCAAATTTAATTAACAGCCTCCTCTCAGCACCCTCCCACATGCGCAGCCAGCCACCTACCAACAGGAAGCTAAATTCTCCTTTCTTACACTCTGCTGGAATCACAACACAGAATTTGGTCCAGCAGTTTACAGATTGCAGATGAGAGCTCTGTCATTGAAGCAAGCACATAACTTTAACCTGAGACGGCCTTTTACTGTTTAGAAATATCACAGGAAACTTATCTATCTACTTATTATTCAGCCTCACAGCAAATGAATTTTTCTTGTCCAGTGATTTTGGCCTACATTCTGCCTCTATTGAAAGCATAACAAAATAGAAAGTTAATAACAAAATCATTTAGATCTTACCTATTCTAAAATGCTAGATCTGCATGTTTTCTCCTCGAGACTGGCTTAGCTTACTGCAGACAGATTCTTACAAGTAAGACTTCCAAGTAGATGTCAGAGATGACACTATGGAGTGGAAATGAGAATGAAGAGCATAGCAAAACTCAAATAAAAATGTTATTCTTCAAGTCAAGGGCTTCCTCCTATACTGCTCCTCTTCTGGGTGGTTTTCAGACCTGCACTTTTGGCTGTTTAGAGTTTCTGAAAAGAATGATTTCAAACTTTCTGTCAAACTGTGTTCAAATAAGAAGATGCAGACAGCTTTGCCTCAGAAATTAGATTAAAAATCTTTACAGAGGTGTTCTCACTGTAAATAATAGTGTAAGAGGAGAAATCATGGTTATCCACAGAAAGGCACAAATATGGCATACCTTAGCCATCTGTTTTCTTTTCTGTAATGATCCTTCTGCAGCATTGGTGAATGGTTCTGAAGGCTTATTTGTTTACATGTGAAAGCCTTAAATCACTCTCTCTCTTTCCCAGTTACACACTTATCACTCCTCTATTGAGGATTAGTATTCACTGTGCTTCCATGTTGCGCCTCAACAGTGAGATACTGGTAAGTGTGCTTCAAAGAATAACTGAATACTAGAAGAGTATATATATTGATAGGATTTTTCAAGCAGATCCAAGAAAATATGGTCTAGAAGAAAGCAGCCAATTTAAATTATCCAGAGGGAGTAGCTGTGAAGACCTGTTTAAAGCAGATGTGCATTCAAGCTGAGTAAGTGCAAATAAATGGTTATTAAATTTCTGGTAATGAACGGGTTATATTTGGACCACTGGAATTCCAAGCTCTCCCTTGTCTGCAAAATGCTAAGTAAGCAAATGCAAGAAGCTTCAGGAAGATACCAGATGTATAGGACATTATCTTGCAACTGTCTATCACAAGGTTACAGGTTCCATCTTCCTGCAATCTTGTACTGTCAAAAGCAAGGTGTTAGCCAGGCCAATATTCTTGCCCGCTGTACTAATCCTTGGTTTTGGATATACCAGTTACAGTGAGTTCAGATTAGCAGTACAAATTAATTAGAGGAAGAAAGCTATTAACTTGTGCTTCAAAATTAGGTGAGCTAAGCTCCCTCTCACATCTCCCACATACAGGTACAGCTTAACTAATTGATTAGTAAGGAAGGCACCTGAAATCATTACTTATATATGCAGTGTACATTTTAAACTCTAGGGAAGGACTGAATCACTTTTTTGTTCCTAAAAGCATTACTAAAGCTAATATAAATTATGAGAGAAATTAATGGAGTAACAGTGTCCCAAAAGTTTTGGTCTAAATCCTGCAAAGTATTTTGCCTTATTCTTTTAAAAACCCATGTGCATCCCAGGAAGTGAACCTAACCACATACAAAGTGGGCCCAGGTGATATTGCTGACATTTACCTATCTGCAGTGTATTTCCTGACAATTTAATTTGCAGCATGTATGGAAGGTGTAACATCAGTTTAGAGTTCTGTTATATTCCAGGTTGCTTAATCTGCTGAATTCATTAATTTCCCCCAAACTTTTTTTTTTTTTTTCCTTTTTTTTTTTTTTTTTCCTCCTTTCTGTGAAACTGTTGTTTGCTCAGGAAATAAGCATCAGGAAGGATGGCTTCAACCACCCTACTTGAAAAATTCCTGTAGTAGACCTGCTCACTGCTTAAACTACTGAGTTAAGATTAAATGGAAAGAGGCTGAACTTAGTATTTAATGGATAATGTATATTAGGAATCAATTTTCAAAAGAAGAAAAAAAAAAAAAGACTAATAACTTGGATACCAGCAGTAGTTACTAATTTTATTGTCTCAGTATTATTTGCAATTGATAGAGAGAAATAAGCATTTTAAAAATCACAGAATCACAGGATCACTATGATTGGAAAAGACCTACAAGATCATCCAATCCAACCATCCATCTATCACCAACAGTTCTCACTAAAAAGCATATACTTGTGTGCATTATTTTAGTTATCTCCAGCTTACAGCACCTAAAATTAATAAAAATAAAAAAATAAAAATAAAAATTAAAAAAAAATAATAATGAAGTACAACTATTAATGCAAATGCAGCTTTCTGAATTTACTTATCATCGAGTTTTGATTTGTACAGCTTTCTAGCTTTAATGGTGTTGTTTTCAACAGCCAGAAGAAATATAAATATACTAGTAAAACATAAGCATATTTTACTATAAAAGTACTCAATAAACAATAAATCTATGTAGTGGTCATGGCATTCTGAGAGATTATAGTGGAGACCAAAAGAAGCAGACATACAATATTTTCAAATGTATGTCATCAAATTATCTAATCAGTATCAGACATTATTTATGGTAAATGTTGTCTTGCACTATCTTTCTTTTCATGTTATTTTTATTTGTGTTGTTATGTCCTGGTTATGAGCATGAGAAGTTTGTATTTTTATATGATTGTATTAAGATAATTTTTCTTCTATGGTGACACTTATCGTAATCTTGCTTACCTGAAAGAAAAACTGGCACTAGATAAATATAAATAGCATTCTAATAATTGCAGTAAGTTGAACAGCAAGAAAAGCATATTAGAAGTGAAGCAATATTACCAGCCTAATTGAGTAGTGGAAGTAAGTTAACAGTCCAATAATGCAGTATAAATTAAAATGCCATGAAATTATGATAATACAATAAGAGTCTAAATAAGATTCAGTGACAGTAATATTTCAGACAAAAGCTTCTTTAAGATAGTTCTGTTTAAAATATGCACACACAAAACTGCATTAAAGGAACATTATTAAGGTTGCAAAGTCAAGCACTCAAAACAAGTTAGGGAATGCTCAAATTAAGCTTGCCCGTGCAACATTAATTTAGCACCCTTGTGTGGGGGCATTATGGCACGGTCTTTAATTACATGATCACATGCTATTTTTTTTCCACGGGGTGCTGCCACCTTCAGCTAATTAAAATTCACAGGAAAACTTAATTTTCACATTCTCTAATTTCCACAGGCTTGACTTTGCAAACTTAATGATGTTATTTTAATATATGCTTTTGTTTCATGTATGTGAAAGTGAGAGAAAGGGAAACAGAGAAAGAAGGCTGAAAGGACAGGTGTGAATTTGTGTATTTAATTTAAGAAAGCAAACACTTCAAATTTGGTATGATACTATCAATCACTAGGTGTTCAGTAGAAACATAAATATAAAGTTAAGCAAGTTAAGCTAACCCTACTTTCCACAAGAACTAAGTGACTTTCAAGAAATAATCAAATTTAATCTTTTGAGTTTCTTTCTCATGTTTTAGGAAAAAGTATGTATTAGTCTGCTGTAGCCTATTCAATCTGTTCTGGTTCTGCTTTTCTAAGGACCTTTTTGTCCTTCACGTATCCTTATAGGGTTATAAACTTAAACTACATGTAAGACCATGGTTGATCTTATCAGTAAGTTTAACAGGCTGGGCCTTGGAGTAAAAATACATATCACTTTCTCAATCTTAAATTTCTTATGTCTCTTTTCTGTATCTTCTCTGATTTCAACATCAGTGATAAAACTGTGGTACCACAGCAGAGTGGAACATTCCACTACCAGCCTCACACTTGGTAGTTACAGCATACTCATGACTGTATGCTCAAGAAAAATAGACTTAATAAGAGGTTGTGTCTAATCTTCTACCATTTTCACTCTTCTGTAAATATGCACTTATTCACATTTCATGTCTGTACTTGCAATTATTTATTTGCCTGCATGTCAATATGTATGTGAACGCCCTATATATAGAATCACAGAATCACAGAGTCATAAAATTGTTCAGATTGGAAAAGACCTTCAAGATCATCAAGTCCAAATGCAATCTCACCCTAATTCTAACAACCCACTGCTAAGTCATGTCCCTGAACACCACATCCAAATGGATCTTGGACACATTCAGGGATGGTGACTCAATTGCCTCCCTGGGGAGCCTATTCCAGTGCTTAAAAATATATATTTTAGATGCTTTGGCGTGTATATATATATACACACTAAATACATGTACACACACAAAAGGATGCAAGCAAATCTTGCATTAGAGCACCTTGATATGCCTTCATTTGAAAAGATCTGTGAGATTCTAAGTAGGTGTTTGGAATTCGGATACATCCAGCAGCTTGACTGGATTAGTTTACAACGAACATAAGCAGAAGGAAAATACACTAGAGAAATTTAGAGAATCTGTAGAACTTGAGGATTGGTTGAGGGTGACATTGTGCATAGGAGAAGTAGGCAATATTAAGCCACACTATCAACCTCATTACGGAGCTAATAGTTTTCTTTAATTCCCTGTGCACACTGAATCATAAAATTATTAAGCTTGGAAAAAATCTCTAAGATAATCTAGTCCAACCATCAGCCCATCACCACCATGGCCGTGATACACTCAGTTCTTCATGAACTCATAGTCACCATTTCACTCTTCCACTAGCCATATCTGGACAAAATGCTTTTACCATCTTTACAGTGAAGCTACAATTTTTAACAAAGTTGAGATAAAGGAATAAATTTCAGTCACATAGGAATTTGATGCATAAATTTGGTAAAATCAGCAAACTCCAGAACTGACCGCAGCAGTACTCACATCTGCTGAAATCTGAATGTGCACTAGTTCTCCAAATATGTGTTCAGGAGTTAAACGGACTTTAAAGCTTGCACTAGCCCGGTGCTAACATACTGTCATAATTTTGGCTGGGATAGAGTTATTTTTTCTCATACAAGGTTGTTTGATGATGTGCTTTGGATTTTTTATGAAAATGGTAATGATAACACAATGATGTTTACTTGTAGCAGAGCAGAGCTGCAGAGAGCCAAGGACTTTTCCGCTTCCCATGCTTCCCTCCTAGTGAGGAGCTGGAGATGCAGAAGGAGTTGGGAGGAAACAGAAACAGGACACTTAGACTCACCAAAGTGATTTCCATATGAGATGGCATTATACTCAGCAGTAAAACCTGATATAAAGAAGAAGGAATGGGGGAGAGGTTTGGAGTGATGGCATTTGTCTTCCCAAGGGACTGTTATACCTCATGAGTCCTAGAAGTGCTGAACATCTGTTTGCTAATAAGAATTAGTAAATTAAATCATTGCTTTGTTTCACTAATGTGAAAGTTTTGCTTTACAAATAAGCTGTCTTCATTTCCACCAGAGTTCTTGCACTTTTAGTTTTCTGATTCACTCCCACATCCCAGTTGAGGAGAGTGAACAAGATCTCTGCATGATGCTGAGCTGTCTGCTGGAATTAAACCACAGCACATACTTGCAGAATCTGAGCTAATATTTCCTATATATCTGTAAAAACATCAATCATTTAATAGATGTCTGCAACTGATGAAATCTGATTTGGCTATCTGAGGAAAAGGGAACTGTTGTGAAGTACCTCAGCTACCAGTACTATGGAATATTCAGGACAAAAATGCTTAGTTAAACAGTCCCTCAGACCTTATCAGAATACCGTATGAATTACAAAATGATTCAACACAATTTTCATCTATCCAGACAAATTTACGGTAAATAAAGCTGTTTTAAAAATGATAAATAAATGATCGAGTAAATCAGTCTGACTTGTTTTATTTTCAAATGTATTTTTGCTTCTTTCTCCTCTTATTTTTTAAACAGGTGATGAATGCCTGTTCCTGCATCAGTAAGGTCCATGTTGCTTGGTATAGTCAGAAGAAGAAACCTGTTGTCTTTCTTCAGCAACCAATTCCTGTCTTCATCTGGAAATAAGCATATTTTTGGGGATGATAGATGAAATTGTTTACTACCATGCCATCACAATTCCCCTATTTTTATGCTTGTTCAGAGCTTAGTTGAGGATGTTGTAGGTTTTATTTGTGTTGGATGACTGGAAAAGGCTTTCAGAATGTGTTTTCTGAAGGATAAGTACTGGTACAGTACATTCTGCCAGCATTATCTCCACGTCTTTTCTCTCACTCCCTTCTCACATTGCACTTTTTCTTCTTTTCTTTCTCCCTTTCTTTATGTCTTTTCATTTATTTGTTTGTTTGTTTGCTTGTTTTTTTCAGTCAGGCCCATAGTATTCTAGGTTACCAATTAGATCTGAAGTTAGCAGTGTATTTTTTTCATAGAAAAAATATATACATTCTAGCCAAAGAACTGTGACACAGACTTCATAAAGACTATTCAGTAACTACTATTTGATTATATAATTAGTTTTTCTGATTTCTGCAAATGCTTTTAAAATATGGCTTTACATAGGGAAAATAGTGGTTAAAAATTAATACTTGGCCCTTAGATACAAACTGTAATTCTTGTCATGGAGGAATTCCTACAGACTAGAAGTCCTGATCATCCCCATGAGGAACAATAGTTTTTATTCATTTATTTATTTTGTTCTTTTTTATTTTATTTCATTTTATTTTTTCATGACCCCAAAAAAAAAAAAAAAAAAAAAAAAGCTATATGCAACTGCCATGCTGTCATTCAAAGCCTACTTCCACAGTAGGGAGAACAGTCAAGGTACAAGACAACTATTTTCAAGCAACTGGTGTTAAAATGTGATTCAGACAGATCTGAACTTGCAAAGAACTCTCACCATGCCTCAGACTGTACTGGAGATGTCTGAGGGTATGAAGCTACCACTTAAGAGAGGACAAGCAGAAAAAGGATTTCTCCTTTCATTTTTCTACTGACCTTACTGTTAGATTTAAAACTTTAAACTTTGTTCTAGAGGATTGGAATTTGAATTCTTATAGCTAGATACTCATACCTGTGTAAGAGTAGATTTGATTTGAAGATCTTAGATTCTTTGAACATCTTAGATTCCCTCAATTCATTCAATTTCAGGAGCAAATACTTTTCTGCATCTGTATTGTGGATTTTGCATGTGTGTGTTTTAATTGCATTATGAAACAGGATATGCAAAAGATCAGCTATGAAATATCCAGGATGTCAGTTTATGGAAATTACTGCTTATAGTTCACATAGCTACACATAATTATTATTTCAAAATTATTTGTGAGATTTATTTATTTATTCATTTATTTCAGATCATATACCATTTATTTAGCACTTGAAGCATTTTACATCAACAAAATGAACTGACTTGAATAACTGAAAGAAAGTGGGATTGCTAATGTATTCCTGTATGTGTTAACATCGCCTTTTACAAGATTTTGAGCCAGGACCTGAATGAATTTCAGTATTTAAGTCCATCCTGTGGTACATTGTTTTCCAGGCACCAAATAAAAGAAGAGGTGAAGAAGAAGAGTTACAAACTTCATATGTTTTCATTTTTATTTTGCTATGTGCAAAATGGGATACTTCTAAAGGAGGAGGAGTCATCTTAGCAAGTAGTGTTCAAATGTAAAGTAGAAGCAGGAAACAAATAGGGAAAATTTTTACCCAAATTTTGTACCCAAATGTGACTTTTACTTTGTACAATATGGTAAATGACAAAGTCCTATTCCTGTGTTATTTTTTCTTGCCATCAGCTAAAGTGTATAGGAAAGAGAAAGATGTTATCTACTGAAGTATAACTTATTTATTTATTGAACGTAACCTCACCTCATTTTTTTTTTTTTTTGATGGCCATCATGTCCTTTATTATAGGACTGGCTTCTTTGATCATTGAAGTTTTTCTACCTTGCTTTCAGACATTATGTGATTTAATGATTAAACACATGTTAAGAAAATTAGGACAATTCTTGGAAAATTCTGGTTACGTGACATGGTAGAATATAATAGTGTAGTTGTGAAGATAGATGTCCCAGATTTATTTCAGATCCAAACAATCTGCATTATTACCTTTATTACACTACCATGTCAGCCAAGACTATGGTCCTCATTACAACTAAATTTTTGCATAAATATCCTGCTTTATAAGAAACTTTGTGCTAGACATATTCTTCTTCTATAATAAGCAAAGAGATCATCTAATAGATTATCTACTCATATATAGAAAATTTCAAGACTGCTGCTTCAACCATGGGGGAAGGGAAAAGAAGGAAAAAAAGAAGCAGAGCATTTTATTTTATTTTACTTTATTTTATTTTCATTTTCGAGATTATGAGACTAACTAAATTTAAATATGGATAGCAGCTCTTTTTCAGACTTAGTTATTTCCTAATTATAAAATGATAAGAAAACTTGCTTTAATACTTTTGCCAGATTTGCCATTTTAAACAAGGAGTTGCAATAGATAAATAAGACATATTGGTGAAAGATAAAATTGTATTATGCTAAGTCCTTTGATGGTGTGAGGAAGTTCCTTGTTTCACAGACATGAAGCAGAACTGAAATGAACATCTTTCATATCTGTGAAGAACATACACATATCCTCCCCGGTATGGGTATAGTTCTCAGGCAGATCTATATCTGAAGAAGGGAAGAACTGATCAGAAAAAAAATTATGTCAGTGTGCTCTGTTATTGCCTTGTGAATCGTACAATTATAAAATGCTTTGGGTCAGAAAGGACCTTTAAGATCATCTAGTTTAACCCCCCATGCCATAGGCATGGACATCTCTCACTAGACCAGGTTGCTTGAAAACCTATCCAGACTGGTCTTGAACACCTCCAGGAAAGGGGCATTCACAACTTCACTGCCAACCTTTTCCAGTGTCTCACCAACCTTACAATAAGCATTTTTTTTTCCTAATATCTAGTGTAAATCTACTCTCTACCAGTTTAAAGCCATTTCTCCTCATTCTGTTGTGCTCTTCTTAAAAGTCCCTTATCAGCTTTCTTATAAGATCCTTTCAGGTATTGGAAGGTCACTGTAAGGTTTCCCAGAGCTTTTTCTTCTCCAGGCTGAAGAACCCCAGCTCTCTCAGCCTGATCTCATAGGGAAGGTGCTCTAGCCTTCTGAACATCTTTGTGGCCCTCCTCGGCACTCTCGCCAAGAAGTGGACTGTGGTCATCTTGTGGACCCCAAAACTAAAAATAGTACTCCAGGTCAGGTTTCATGAAAGCAGAGTCGAGGGACACAACTGCCTCCCCTGACCTCTTGGTCACACTTCTCTTGATGCAACCCAGACTTCTGGGCTGCAAGCACACATTGCCAGCTCATGTTGAGTCTTTCATCAACTGACACTCCCAAATTCTTTCCCTCAAGGCTTCTCTCAAGCCATACTCTGTCCAATCTGTATCTGTGCTTTGGATTGCCCAGACCCAGGTGCAGGATCTTGCACTTGGCCTGGTTGAACCTCATGAGGCTGGCATGGGGCCACCTTTCAAGGCTGCCCAGGTCCCACTGGATTACATCCTTTCCCTCTGCTGTGTCAACTGCACCACTCAGTTTGGAGTTGCAAAACTGCTGACAGTGCACTCAATCCCAATGCCCATGTTGAATACAAAGATATTAAATAGCATCTGTTCCAGCTCTGATTCCTGAGGAGTGCCTCTTGTGACCAGTCTACACTTGTATATTGACACTTTGAGCACAGCCCTCTGAGTGCGACCATCCAGCCAATTCCTTATCCAGCGAGTGGTCCATCCATCAAATCCATTCTCTAATATGATGAGCAGGATGTTGTAGCATCTGGGGCATGGACTCAGATGTGTGAACGATCCAAATTGTTTACTGTAACATCCCTTTTATAGATTTTCAAATTTCCTCTTGTAACTTTCCCACGTGCCATTTACATGTCAACAAACATTCCATACATTCTTTAATGATGCATGCAGGTACTTATCCAATCAGAGTCATGAGTCATTTCTAGCCATGCGCTCTTCCTCCAATCAGTGTTGTTATCATGTGGCGATCATGCAGCTTACTTGCCTTTGTTTTTCTCTCCTGGAGGTATCCTTTGTTCTCAGCATCCTTTTCTTATGATGTTTATCTTGCTCCACTGATTATGCGCCAAATAGTCTTTCTTGAATCCCCCCCAGGATGTCATGCAAGAAGTGTCAAATGCTTTGCAGAAGTCCAGGCAGTATCAGTTGCTTTTCCTTTTTCCATTGATATTAACTCCATCATAAAAGGCCCCATAGCTGTCAGGCATGATTTGCTCTTGGTGAAGTCATGTTGGTTACCACCAATCACCTGATCTTTATTTACCATGTGCCTTAGTAGGGTCTTTAGGAGGATCTGCTCCATGATCTTGTCAGGCACAGGGGTGAGAATGACAGGCCTGTATATCCCTGGATCCTGTTCTCCTTTCTTGAAAATGGGGGTTATGTTTCCCCTTTTCCGATCAGTGGGAACTTTACCAGACTACCAAGATCTTTCAAATATGAAGGATAGCAGCTTGGCAACTTCATCTACAGTTCCCTCAGAACCCATGGATGGATCTCGTCAGTCCCATGGGCTTGTGTACCTTCAGGTTCTTTAGATGGTCTTGAACATGATCTTCACTTATAGCAGGCAGATTTTCCTCCTCCCAGTTCTTATCTTTGCCTACTGCAGCTTGAGTGGTGTGGTTAGAGCCACTACAGGTGAAGACCAGGGCAAAGAAGTCACTGAGCACCTCAGCTTTCTCTGTATCCCTCAGGACAAAGACCTAATTTCCTTCTGCAGAGGGCCTGCATCTTCCCCGACACTCCTGTTATCACTGATATATCTGTAGAACTTTTTTCTTGTTCCCCTTTATATCCCTGGATAGATTTAATTCTTTCTGGGTTTTAGCTTTCCTAATCTGATCCCCAGCTGTTTGGACAACTTCTTTGTAGTCCTCTCAATTAACCCATCCCTGCTTCCACTCTCTTTAGACTTCCTTTTTGCACCTAAGTAAGTCCAGGAGCCCCTTGTTGATCCATAAAGGCCTCCTGGCATCCTTACCTGCCTTATTACTTCTTGGGATGCACTGCTTCTGGGCTTGGAAGTGATGGTTCTTGAACACTTGGTTGTTGGGCCCTTCTTCTCTCCATGGCTTTCTTCCATGTCATTCAGCTCTCTGAAATTTCAAAGTCTGCTCTCCTGAAGTCCAGAGTAGCAAGCTTGACCTGCATCCTCTTTGATGCCCTTGGCACCTTGAACTCCAAAATTTCGTAGTCACTGCAGCCAAGACCCACCAGCACCTCCTTGTTAATGAGGGAAAAGTCCAACAGCACCTCTTTTTATAGCACAGGTCAAGAAGTGTGCAAGTGATCATATGGGATATAATTTGCCTAACATTGCGAACGTCTAACCAAGGAACTCAGCCTCACTGATATGAAACACAGGGCTTATCACGCCAACAATCTCATTTGAGCATTGTGCACAACAGTACTAGCTCTCTATGAAGAATTAAAACATTCTTATGAACTTCAGTGGCTTTCAGTAAGTCCTTTACAGAAGAAAACACTCTTGAGTTTTAATGTTTAAAACTCTCCTAAGATGAGGACATTATCTTGTTCTATAGAAAACTGAATAGAATGAGAATTTCATGAAAAATATACTTATCCTGAAAGAGAGTAACATGTAAGTGATTGAAATACACAATTTATATTTATTCTGTTTGTATCTGTTCCAGTGTTGGAGCAAAAAGTGAAACTGTGAAAATATTTTGCAACACTTCAAAATAATATACTTTCTTTTAAATTACCAAAAATTTATTTGAGTGAAGATAATTTATGTTGAGATTTGCAGAATAGATGTCTCATTTAACTACAAGTCAGGTGTATAAATCACCTGTGTTTGGGAACAACAGATCAAAATATATCAAAGAATGTAAAATTCTATAAAAGATAGCAATTCATCAAAACCAATTGGAAAGTCGTGAACTTTCCAATGATTAAAATCATAGAAATGTAGAATATTCTGTGTTGAGAAGGTTCACTAGATTCAACTCCTGGCTACACAAAGGACCACCCAAAAATCAGACCTTTCGTCTGTGAGCATTGTACAGACACTTCTTAAACTCTGGCAAGCTCAGTGCCATGATCACTTTTCTGGGGAGGCAGTTCCAGTACCTGACCATTATTACTTCCAGAGCAGCTGAGATTACAAGTGCTCTGATATTGATGCCTCCTATTTATTTCCATGGAAACTACAAGAACTATGAAGAATGCAGTAATACTAGCAAATGCACAGTTTTTACTACTTTTCTACAGAGTCACTAACATTGGTTATATCACAGAATCACAGAATCACAGAATCGTAGGGGTTGGAAGGGACCTCCAGAGATCATCGAGTCCAACCCCCCTGCCAAAGCAGGATCCCTACACCAGGTCGCACAGGTAGGCGTCCAGGCGGGTCTTGAATATCTCCAGAGAAGGAGACTCCACAACCTCCCTGGGCAGCCTGTTCCAGTGCTCCGTCACCCTCACCGTAAAGAAGTTCTTGCGCACATTGGTGCGGAACTTCCTATGCTCCAGCTTCTGGCCATTTCCCCTTGTCCTGTCTCCGCACACTGCTGAAAACAGTCTGGCCTCGCCACTTTGCCCCCCACACCTTAGATATTTATAGACCTGGATCAGGTCCCCTCTCAGTCTTCTCTTCTCAAGGCTAAACAGACCCAGCTCACTTAGCCTTTCCTCATAGGGGAGATGCTCCAGGCCCTTCACCATCTTTGTGGCTCTCCGCTGGACTCTTTCCAAGAGATCCCTGTCTTTTTTGTACTGGGGAGCCCAGAACTGGACACAGTACTCCAGATGAGGCCTTACCAGGGCAGAGTAGAGGGGGAGGATCACCTCCCTCGACCTGCTGGCCACGCTCCTTTTAATGCACCCCAGAATGCCATTGGCCTTTTTGGCCACAAGGGCACACTGCTGGCTCATGGCCAACCTGTCGTCCACCAGGACACCCAGGTCCCTCTCCACAGAGCTCCTCTCCAGCAGGTCATCCCCCAACCTGTACCGGTGCATGGAATTATTCCTCCCTAGGTGCAAGACTCTACACTTGCTTTTGTTAAACTTCATCTGGTTCCTTACTGCCCAGCTCTCCAGCCTGTCCAGGTCTCGCTGAATGGCAGCACAGCCTTCGGGCGTGTCAGCCAATCCTCCCAACTTCGTATCATCAGCAAACTTGCTGAGGGTGGCCACTACCCCCTCATCAAGGTCATTATATATTTTTACTGGCAATGAAATAGAGCCTGCATGCTGTGCTTGTAAAAACTGCATGGCAGTCTAGAATGTGGCTTGTCTTTCACATTTGGCTACTGCTGTAGCCAATGCTGAAACATACCACCAACTACCTCATTGTGCTAAGATCCAGTGTTTGCTCTCCATAGACATTTTAGTAAGCATCAGTGAATGTTAGTGGGTGTCATTTTTGCCTTACAGAAGAAATCAGTTATAAAGATTTGCTTCATACACATTTCCATTACAGGCATCATCTTGTCAGACTGTCCCTTTGCTGCTTTATGTCACACAGAAACAAAATATAATGGAAATGTAACATACCAACTTCTCTTACATTGTGCGCCAGCATAATCAAATAGGAGGCATTACATTCGGAGCAGCCCCTGTGATTTTTGAAATTGAAATGAGTTTATTTGGAAAAGTAGGAAAACACAAATCAAGATGACCCAAAACTTGCATATGATCATTTCTCATTGCTGTTTTTAATAAATCATACTAATAAGATATTTTACTAGTTTCACACCAGAATAACATTTTCATATTTTATAATTATACTTATCTACATTTTTCATTCTCATTTATCCTTAAATATAATAACAATAGTATTATTCACAACAAACTTTGACCTTTTTTGTATAACTCAAATGTGCATCACTCTATTTAAAGATATTTTACATATGCAGAATATATAAACAGCATCATGGACTGTATTTTATCACAAAAAGACTCTGCCATGGCACCTAGTGCCAAATTCCCAGAGATAAGACTGATAATAGAGATATTCATCTACTGTGGATCACAAACAAGAATCATTATCTTGCCTTTCCTTGGTGTTATTTTTTTATTATTATTTTTAATTGGGAGATGCAATACTGGACCTGTTGCTCACCAGTGCAAATGAACTGGTTGGTGATATCAGGACCAGAGGCTGCCTGGGCTGTAGTGACCATGCTCTGGTTGAGTTCATGCTCCAGAGGAATATGAGACAGGCAAAGACTAAAATTAGGAGCTATATTCCAGCTCTTCAGGGAGTTAGTCAACAAAAAACACTGGGAAACTGTTTTGATGGGTAAAGGTACAGAGCAGAGCTGGCAGATCTCTAAGGAAGCTTTCCTCAAAGTGCAAGAGCTCTCTATTCCCATGTACTGCATATCAGGAAAGGAAGGCAAGAGACTGGTGTGGCTGAACTGGGACTTACTGGTCAAATTGAAGAGAAAGAAGATAATGGCCAGGCAGTGGGAACAGGGACAGGTACTGTGGAAAGAGTATAAGGAAGCTGCTAGTCTGTGTAGGGAAAGGTTCAGGCAAGCCAAAGCTCAACTGGAACTAAATTTGGCTAGGAATGCCAAAAAGAACAAGAAAGGCTCCTACAGGTAACTTAACCAGAAAAAGAAGGCCTAATGACTCCCCTACTGAGTGGCACAGGCATGCTGGTAACAACAGACAAAGAGAAGGTTGAGGTACTTAATTACTTTTTTGCCTCAATCTTCCTATTAACTGTTAACCACACAGCCTTCAAATGTTTGACTAGGTAGAAGGAGATTGAGTAAGCAACGTCCCTCACACTGTAAGCGAAAATCAAGTTCATGATCACCTCAAAAACCTGAACATCCACAAGTCTATGGGACTCAATGAAATGCATCCCAAAGTCCTGAGGAAATTCACTAATGTAGTTGCCAAGACACTCTCAATAATATTTGAAAAGTTGTAATCAGGTGATGTCCTTGGTGACTGGAAAAAAGGCAACATCTCTCACAATTTGACCAAGCAATGTGTCAGAGAAAAGGAAAGAGAACAGATTAAGATAAATGGTAATATCTATTATTCAAGTATATGCTAGCTTTGCTTTACAATTACTTTAAAATTGCTTTTACAATTTGGCTGCATGAACAAAAAGACTGACCCATTGAGATACAGTTGTTAGAAGGCAGATGGTGACACTCCAACTCCCACGAGACATGACATTTAAATATTACTTGCAATGAGCATTTCTGTGCAATATCGAAAGATAAAAGTAACATATTTTTGTCAGTAACTTAATGAATTAAGCACGAATGTGAGAAGAATTCATGTTGTGTTCTAAGCCTCCTGTAACAGGTAAGGGTAGTGAGGACAATACCTAGCTGCAGAAAGTTTGCAATCTGTTACGGTCATCAGTATGTTTCCATGTAAAATGGGCGCTTAAAACAGCTCCTTAACCTTTAAAATAATGCCAATAATAAAACATAAACTAAATATCAGTCTTCTGCTAAGTGCAGTCTCTCTGAAAACCTTGCTAACTCAAGGTCATTAAAATAGATTCTCCGAAAGACTTCATTCTGTCAAACACCAAAAACAGAGATATATGGAGCAGGATTTAATTATCACTGTTCTATATCTCAAAGAGTGAGTTTTTTTCTGAGTAATAATTGCCTAAGTTTGTCTTCAAAAGGCATTTTAATAGTGCTAATACTAGTAAATATTGCTCATTTTGGTACTGATGTGCTGTTTTAATAGTTCCCATGGTTTCTAAAAGTCATTTCTTATTGTTTTACTCCGGAAAGATCTCACTTTAATTATGTCATAATTGTTTGTAAGCCATAGAATCTTAATTAATGCCAATGGCTTAAAGGCACAAACTGAGAGCAGACTTTATGCTTGTGTTTGTTTTCTAGGCTCCTCTGTAGCAAAAGTCTCAGCATGAGTTCCTAAGAATTGCTTATTTTATACTATTGGATTTTTCTCTTTTTCTCTTTTTTTTTTTTTTCTTTAATATTTTGTAGCATTCTCACTCTTTCTCCTTCAATGTTTTTCTTTCTCTTCTCTTTTTAACATCATTTCAGTAGGTGATTATCAAGATTCTAGACACAAGTCAATATATATTTCAAAGCTACAAGTAGGTGTAAAATTAAAGCCAGACAGTTTGAAATAATGTTTCTATATTTGTTTTTTATTTCCATGCTGTGAAAGCTAATTCACTTATATCAATAATAAAGTTAATAGTACTAGTAGTAGTAAGAATAGTTTCTACATTATATTTAAAATTTGAAGGTCTCAACGATTTTTTAACACACATATTTTGGTCGTGACTTTGACATGTAAGCAAAACTATGGAAAGATATTTCAGAAAAAAATATGTCCAAAATTTCTGCTAGAAGATAAATGATCATTCTTGTCTACACAACAGAAAATAGATAAAGCAAGTTCCAAACTGGATTTGTTTACAAATTATTTTCAACGCAGTAGTAACTTGAAGTATTAAATCCAGAGCATCATGTTGTAAGTACTGCATAAACACATCCTGCTAGAATGCAAAGCTGATAGAGAGAACATTACCATTTTACAGGACACAAAGAAATGATGCACAAAGAGAACTAAGCACCATTTTCAAACGCACTCACACATGAAAGTGTCAATATTTTTTTTTCTTAAAATATCTTAGCATGTTACTTATCTGAGTATGTTTTGTGTCATTAACTTGCATCCCAATCTCTAGCCATAACAAAATCAATATAATTTAGTGTAAAATTGGCATTCACTGTCATTTTCCTTTTTTTTTTTTTTTTTTTTTAATTACTGTTACATATTTTTTCCCCCAATCTGGAATATCTTTCCTTTACTTGTACTTAAAAATAATGTGTTGACACTTCTTTCCTCATGGGAATGTATTTCAGCAAAAAGTTTACATCATATCAAATTGGTTTTTTGTTTCTTTTCAATGTAGAAAGAAATGAACGATCTAATTAAATTGGGGAAAAAAAAAAAAAAAAAAAAAGTAAATAATCCTGCTTTTCTTTCAGAGCTGAAATATTAGGTACAGTACAAAAGCTGTTTTCTGTTGAAGTTTCCAAATCAGGAGTTACAGAGCATATTGCTTGAAAGCAGCTTGTGTCAAAATTAATGAGAAACCTAGGTTTGGAACTAAGGCATTATGAGACATATTGTCCTTTACTCTAAAATGCTTGAAAGTCATACTGATAATCCATATTGAAATTTGTCCGTCTTTTTTGAAATTTGTCTATATCCATAGGTGCATAAAATGAAAAAGAATCCCACTATCCATCTAGCTAAGCCTTCTGCTGTTCTCTATTTTTTCCAAACTTGGTAATATCAAGTTTGGGAATTAATAAAGATCTGCTGTATGCTAGTTCAGGGATTAAGATTCAAATGAAATTCTGTTAAGCTCTACAAAGATTGTTTGATTTCTTTTTTTTTTCTTTTTCTTTTTCTTTTGGTGCCTAAAGATTCAAATGTTGGCTTTGTTAGAGCATGTAGATTGGAAAGAATCTTCAAAATCACAACATGTCATTTCATTCACTCAGTCGTGAGTAAATTTATATTTGTCTTTCACATGTGCAAACACATAATCATTTTCGATAGAAAAGGGAAAATGCTCCACTGTTGTAGCTGCTCCATTAACTAAATCACTTCAAAATGCTTTATCATTGATAACTAATTCATAAAGATCTTACTGTGGTAAGAACTGTGCTTTACAGTGTGAGAAGGACTAAGGTTTCCCTAGTCATGAAATAGCAGGAAGAATTAAAAATATGAATGATTCCTCAATAAATTCAGAAAACTCTGAAACTGAGGACTATTTTCTAATAAACTGGAGAAGTAATACTCTGAAAAAGCGGGAAAAAAAGCACAGAGATTGGAACAAAGATTTTGAAACTCCCTAAAAAAGGGTAAGATCTTAAAAAAAAAGTAAAAATTCCTTTTCAAAAAAATAATTAACTGAAATATTTCTTATTTCATGCACAATTACAAAGATAATTATCCAACAAAACAAGCAATTTCAGAATAAAACTGAAGTGCATTTCATTGCAACTATGTCAAAATATGATTTATGGTACTGGAGGTATTTTAAAGGATAAATTTAAGAAAAGTGTTTTGGCAAAAGTGAAAAGGAGCTGAAAGTGCTCAGTGATTTGCAAAAACATACAGTTGGCACTAATCAGGGGACAAGGCTTTATCACATAGCCAATTGAAGCGTCAGAAGTAGCTTCTAAAATTTCATAGTACCCTAGGTAGTATACTATATATACTATACTATATACTTTTGCAGGTACGTAGGCAGGAGGAGACAGACCAACGAGAGTGTTCCCCTTTGATGAAAAGTAATGGGTGTCTTGCTCCAATTTATAGAAGGCAGAGGAGGTTCTTTGATATCTGTATATCCACCGTGAGCTTAAGAAACAAATGTTGGTCCTACCAGTTTATTATAAATCTTAATGAGGGAGATAGGGAAGGGGAGGACAGATACTACTATGAATTTGGGTGATGGGGAAGGGAAGAAGGGCAGTAGAAAAGATAGTGTAATGGTTTTATGTTTTTTGGTTTTCAGTATTCCGCATCAAAACATCACACAGTACACTGGAATTAAAGTGTTAATGCTCCAATTCCAGGTACCTGTTCCTATACAATACAGAAGTCATGGGATCTGACCCTTCCGGGTGGGGTGGTCTCTTACTGCCTGGCAGTGGGTGCTAGAGGGTGCTTTCCTAGCCGTTCCAAGCTTTTCAGGTTTGACTGGGTCTCAGGAACTCTCTCTCTTTTCTATCTTATTTGATTTATTAGTCTCAATTTCAATTACATTGTACTATATTGTGTTATCTTGCATTATAATATCATAGTTAGTAAAATAAGTTTTCCTCCATAGATTGTTGCCACTGTTTTTTTTCCTCCCTTCCTTCCTTCCCATTTTGTGGGGCCAGGGGGGAGAGGTGGGGGTGGCAGGGGCCTATTGCCCCCTGTCACGGGCATAGATTGATCTAGTTAACTCCGTGACAGATAGGAAAGAAGCAAGGACTCTATAGGAAGGAAGAGGAAGACAGTCACCACCATGGATCCGGCGTGGTTTGTAGCTCAGTCTTCAGTAGTGGTGGGTCATCTGGCATTATTCGCTGATGACACGATGGTGACTATGATGATGATGGCAACTTCTTTCCAATGATAGTACAAACTTATGTAAGTCCTAAGTAGTTGAGTCAGCTCCTTTTGGAGTGACAGCTTCTGGCTTTTGGATCTCAGCAGGAACTCCTTTTGTTCCCATCTTCCGGGCCTTGCCAGCAGATAAGAGGGAGCGGGGTGGCGCCAACTTGTATCTTGCCTTCACAGGTTACAATGGTATCATCCCCCAGTCTCCGATAGCAAGCTGCAGTTATTTGGTCACAAGCTAGATTTTCCTCCAGTAAACACTCCTGAGCACTCTCTTCCAGAGGCAAACAGCTCCAAAGAAATGCTTTCAAATGTAAAATTGTCCACACAGTGATGTTGATTGCCACACGGCAACACCCATCACCCATCTCCTAGACAAGTCAGTCTTATCACAAGAAATACCTCAGGTAGCAGGCTTTGAGCCAAAAACAAAGAGGGATTCATAAAGTGGGAGATGACTTCCTCAGACATAGAGAAAGCTGAGGTATTGAGTGCTTTGCCTCAGTCTTCATGGGTGGTCAGGCTTCCCATGTGTGCCAGGACCATGAGCCTCTAGGTGAGGGTGTGGGGAGTGGTTTCTGTCCCACTGTAACAGAGGAACAAGTTTGGGTCCTCCTCATGGAATTGGACATGTATAAGTCCATGGGGCCAGATGATATCCTTCCTAAGGTTCTGAAAGAGATGGCTGATATGGTTGCTGAGCCACTCTCCGTCATATTTGAAAGATCACAACTACCTGGTGAAGTCCTCAGTGACTGGAAAAAGGGAAACATTATTCCCATTTTTAAGAAAAGGAGAAAGGAAGACCTGGGAACTACAGGCTGGTGAGCCTCACCTCTGTGTCTGGGAAGATCATGGGACAGATCCTCCTAGAAGCTATGTTAAGGTATACGAGATAAAGAGGTGATTCAGGACAGCCAGCATAGCTTCATGAAGGGCAGATCTTGCCTGACCAATCTGGTGGCCTTCTATGATGGAGTGACAGCTTCAGCTGATGGAGGAAGGGTGATGGATGTCATCTACTGTAAGTATTATTTTAAATCATAATTGTCTCAAAGCTTGCTGGGAGACACAGATGAAGAAGTCCAGGCAAGTCCTGGGCAGGGGTAGAGAAATCCTTTGTCTAGAGAACTTTGATGGACAAGTCCTGGGCAAGGGTTGTGAAATCTTTTGTTTGAGGGACACAGGTGGACAAGGCCAGGGGCAACAAGAGAGAAATAAGCTGCAGCTTAATGGCCGTAAAGTGGTCTTTTGTGTGGGCTTATCTCGAGGAAGACAGCCATCTCAGGAGGTTCTCACATGACTCTTGCTCAAGCACCCAGGGATGTCACGTAGAAAGAGAAGAAGGATAAAATGGGGACCTACAATCATGAAGAACTGAGGTTTGCTGGCAACAGATTCCTCATG
The DNA here is from genome assembly GCF_987193195.1 of Phasianus colchicus. Lineage (NCBI taxonomy): Eukaryota > Metazoa > Chordata > Aves > Galliformes > Phasianidae > Phasianus > Phasianus colchicus. The sequence goes on along the minus strand of NC_143476.1, from coordinate 86,690,882 downwards.
AAGAAGCAGAGGTTTCTGCCATGAAGAAGCCTCACAACCTGCCTCTCTCCCTCCCGGACTTGCTCTGCACTCTCCTTCCTGGACTTGCTCTGCTCTCTACCACGATACTGAAGAAGAACAAAGGTGTCTGCCATCAGATTCCTCACTACGGAATTCCTGTTTGCTGACGGACTCACCTAGGCCGGCTATCTGAGTCCTGCTGCTTCCTCACGGACTAGCTCTGCGACTGCCTCCTGCTGCCTGCTTGTTGCCCAAGGCCAGCCACGCTGCTGCTCTCCCCCCCTGCTGCTTCTGCCTCGCACCTTTTAAACGTCGCACAACGGGACTGTTGCTGGATCCTGGTGGTGAACTATCCCCACTTTATGCGATTCTTCTTCTTTTCTATCTTTTCTATTGGCCTCCTCCCCTTCCCCGTCTCTCTGATTAGAGTTTATAATAAACTGGTTGGACTAAAATATGAACCGTTGTTCCTTAATCTCACACCAGGTATACTGATATTAAAAGATCCTCATCTCTCTCCTATAAATTGGGGCGAGACATCTACCTGTACTTCTGCAAAGTCTTTGACATGGTCCCTCACCACATCTTTCTCTCTAAATTGGAGAGGTGTGGATTTGAAGGATGGAATGTTTGATGGATTAGGAATTGATTGGCTGGTCGCATCCAAAATGTTGTGATCAACGGCTCTGTGTCAGGGTGGAAGCCGGTCACAAGCAGTGTCCCAAAGGGGTTGATATTGGGAGCTGTGCTTTTCAGCATCTTCATCAATGACACAGACGATGGCATTGAGTGCACCCTCAGCAAGTTAGATGACACCAAGCTGAGTGGTGCAGTCGATACACTGAGAGGAACGAAGCCATCCAGAGGGACCAGGACAGGCTGGATAAAATAAATGGTCCCATGAAAACTTAATGAGGTTCAATAAGGCCACGTGAAGGGTAATCCCAGGTATTTATGCAAACTGGGGGAAGATCTCCTTCAGAGCAGCCCTGCAGAGAACTTGGGTTCCTGGTGGATGAGAAGCTGGACATGAGCCAGCAGTGCTTGCAGCCTGGAAGGTGCACAGTCCAGTGTGTTCTGGACTGCAGTAAAAAAGGGGTGGCCAGCAGGGAGAGGGAGGTGATTGTCCCCATCTACTCTGCTCTTGTGAGGTCCCATCTGCAGTACTGCTCTCGGGCCTGGGAACCCCAGTATGGGAGGCACGTGGAGCTCTTGGAGTGGGTCCAGAGGAGGGCCACTAAGATAATCAGAGGGCTGGAGCACCTCTCTTGTGAAGAAAGGTGGAGGGAACTGGGATTGTTTCGCTTGCAGAAGAGAAGGCTCCAGGGAGACCTCAGTGTGGCCTTCCAGTAGTTGAAGGGAGCTTGTAAACAGGAAGGAGAATGGCTGTTTACAAGGGTGGATAGTGATTGGACAAGGGGGAATGGTTTTAAACTGAGGCAGGGGAGGTTTAGGTTAGATATTAGGAGGAAGTTTTTTACTCTGACGGTGGTGACACACTGGAACAGGTTGCCCAAGAAGGCTGTGGATGCCCTATCACTGGAGGCATTCAAGGCCAGGCTGGATGTAGCGCTGGACAGCCTGGTCTAGCGGTTGACGTTCACATAGCAGGAGGGTTGAAACTAGATGATCACTGTGGTCCTTTTCAACCCAGACCATTCTATGATTCTATGATTCTATGATTCTATGATTCTATGATACCCTCTTTAAACTTAACTGTCTGGAAATATTTAATTTGGATTATTAATTGGTAATAGCAATTATCTGTAAAGTTGTAAACTTCTGCATTTTTTCTTTTTTTCTTTATTTTCCCCACCACATCTGCAGATGATACAAACTGGTGGAGTGGTTGACCCCAGAGGACTTCAGCAACAACTGCATGAGGTTCAAAAAGGAGAAATGCCAAGTCCTGTACTTGGTGAGGAACAGCCTTAGGCAGTAGTACGTGCTGAAAATTACCCACCTGGAAACCACCTATGTGGAAAAAGATCTATGAGTCTTGGTGGACACCTCATTAATCTTGAGCCAATAGAGTTTACTTGCTGCTAAGAAAGCTAAAGATATGTTTAGCTGCTTTAGGCAGAGTACTGTCAGCATGTCAAAAGAGATGATCCTTCCATTCTAGTCTGTATTGATGAGGCCACACTTGAAAGTACTGCATCTGGTTTGGATCTCTTCACAGCATGATAGACATGGAAGGAGTCTGATATAGGGCTACCAAGATGATCAACGTTCTGACTCTATGAGGCTGGGACTGGCCAGCCTGGATAACAAGAGGCTTATCTTATCAATAGATATAAATACTTGAAGGGAGAGTGCAAAGTGAATGGATCAAGGTTATTTCCAGTGATGTGAGGGAAAACAGGCAATGTGAACAAACAAAAACTCTGGAGGTTCTATTTGACCATCCGGAAGCATGTCTGCACTGTGTGGCTAACTGAGCATTGGCACAGGTTGCCTGGAGATGTCATGGGGTCTCCCACCTTGGATATCTTGAAGAGCCATCTGGATGTGGTTCTGGATGACCTCAGCTATTCTGTGATTCTGTGATTTTGTGAAAGATAAATAAATAAGAAAACAAACAAACAAACAAAAACAAAAAACATATTGAAAAAAGCTGATTTATGGAGATTTGAACTCTGCAACACATAAGATGTCTCCAAGAACAGACATATATTGTAATACTTTACAACCTACTACCCATGAATCTTGCAAAGGAATGTAAGGGACAGACAATAACAAAAAGCTGGGTGTTATGGAGATCTTCCCCAATAAAATAGTATGGATTTATGTGTAAATTCAAATCAATTGAACCTTTGGCAGAACTTGTTTTTTTTTTTTCTTTATTTAGCTTTTTAGAAGAATTTGTTTTCTTTTCTGCTTTCCTCTGTTTTCATTTAGTTAAAATAACCACAGGCAGAAAACGCTAGGTGAAACTCCACAGCTTAGGTTATAAATATGTATGAGGAGGAGTATTCAAATCTATAATTCTCTAAGCAGACAGTAGATATGCTAAGAGGCCAGAAGCAAATAGAGTCTTTACGAAACAAAGAGATCCTTCTAGGATCGGGGCACTATGCTATATACTATATCTTTTGTGTCCCTGGTGCCAACCTCTGCTGAAAGTAAGACACTGAACTGTATAAGCTAACACTTCTGCCAGTAAAACCTTAAGATGGTTGCTGTTGGGGTCCTGACAAGTCCTTCTCCTTTACAGAACAGAAAAAAATAAAATAAAATAATAATAAAAATAATAATAATAAAAAAATAAAAATAAAATAAACAAACAAAAAACCTCTATTGTCGCTAATAGATAGTTGCTTAAAACCGTTATCATTCAACACTGATGTTAAAAATACAGCATTTTGAAAGGAAAGTTAGCAGGAGGTATCCACCTTTCAAGGAGGGAAAATGTTTGAAAATGAAGATGGCTTAATTCAGGCAAATTTTATGCTTCTTTTTAATAATGTCATGCCTTACCGTATGATTAAGAAATGATGTATTGACAATGATATAAGTTATCTGCAAGTAGAAAGAGACAGGACATCAGAGTACTGAAGAAAATGGGATTTTTAACATCTGATTTACTACAGACATTTTTCCAATACAGTGTTAAGAAATTTCATGACAATTTACAAATAAATAACCTTTTTGTGGAAATATCCAATTTGCAGAAGTTTCTGACAAGAGATTTTAGCTATTTCATTACAAGTCCTTTTTAAAGAGTTTTTTTTAAAAAAAACCTTAGATGACTACTGTATAGTATAAATGTGATGTCTATTAACCTGTCCTTGTTACCTTGTTACACAAGCAAAAAAAAAAAAAGAAAAAAAAAAAAAAAAAAAAAGAAGAAGAACAAGGCAACAAGGCATAGTAAATAATGTATATAAGCTTGTGGGTAGAACAGTAATGTGATTAAATTGGGTACAGAAGTGTATCTTAAATACAAACATGAGTGTGTGTGAAAAAGATAGCATGTAAATCCATTGTGTGGTATAATTACATTTTCATGAAATCTAGATATTTGGGGATCAAGCATGGGACTAGCAGAAATTATTTCAATATGAGTGTGAAAATGTTTGACATATGCACTTCTTTGTATGAACCCTCTCCACAAATATCCTACTAATTCAAGTGAAGTTCTTGTGTTACTGACCAACTTCATGGACAACTATTTCAGAGATGCTCTGAGCTTCCCTGCAGCCAACACCTTGAAAATTTTCCATAGGGATCTGAGAACAATGTACTTGTCAAAGTAATACAAAAATATTTTCAGGAATATTTATTCAGTGTCACACAATGGCAGATACATGGAAATATTTTTTCTCTTGTAGCTTATATTAGTTATAACACATATTGGGGAAAAAAAAGAAACAACATTTTTGAGAACAAGGATCTGGGTTATTTTCTCAGCTTACATAAATTGCTGCAGCTTTACTGATTACTTTCAATTCTGTTTGGTGGGAAGAAATCACACATCCTTCTGGTTTCACCAAATATCCTTCCATTTCATCTTTCATTCCCCAGGGCAGTGATTATTAGATGTTGGGTGACTTTTTGCCTCAGGCAAATTCATAAATTTGTACAGTTTTGCTTCAGGGCAGAAGTAGAATGTAATCACATGTGCCACAAAAAAAAAAAAAAAAAAAAAAAAGTCAACTCAGGATGCTTTTTTGGATAAAATTAAATTTGTTTATATTTGTAAAAACAATTAGTCTTCAAGTACAGGTTGCTGCAAAGTAGAATTATCATATTTTTAAAATAAGGATATTGGTTGAGATAGTTCTGTTTACATTTAGACATCTTCATCTGAGCTACTTATCAAGATTCCCTCATACTCAATGGATATAAATGAGAGCTTTTCAGACAACACTTATCCTAGACTCACATCTGAGATGGTGGTATGCTTACAATGAAGCATACGTTAAAAAATACAATTTCTTTTCAGTGTAAGAGCTATGGTTACTAATACAGAGAGACATTTACATTCTAGAATCCACAGTTAGAAAATAAGAAATTTTAACTTTGTTCAGCATTTGATGATATCAGTGCTAACTGTGTGGGGAACTGGGTTGCAGAATCAACACCTCATTCATGTGTCTTGTACCCTGTTGTCCTGGATTTGTCAGTATTCCATACCATGATATCATGCAGCAAACTGTTTGGTGCTTAAGTGCAGTGCTGGGTGGACTTCCTGGGTCTTGTGGTACTTGCAGGTCTCAGATATTCTCACGAGTTTTGGCTTTCTGAGAGAAAGGTATGCTGAGATGAAACACGGTACAGTCCTCAGAAGTCTCCAGTACTCCCCATGTGATTTTCAATTCTGAGAAAGAGGAGAGGTATCTCTGCCCTTGTGGGAGGCCAGCAGTGAGGGCCTGCTGTTAAGAACTCAGACTCTCTTTCTCTCCTCCGCTTTTTGATTTATTAATTATTCCTAACTATTCTATATTACTTCACATTCATTTTAATAAATTAGTTCTCTTTTCTCAATCAAGTTGTCTTTATTTTTTCTTATTCCTTTTCCCTTCTCCTGAGGAGAGGAAGGGATGTCATGTGATTAATGCTTCAAACCTCAACACCTGTGTACTTAAAGACAGATCAAGTTTGGCACTGTTTAATTAAAACAGTTACATTTAAAATTCCATTCTACCTTCAATGAGGTAGAATGGGCTGTAGAGTTCCGTTACTTGAGTGGTATCCTATTATTCTCCTCTTTCACCCTTGTGCCTCTGAAAAGAAGCATAATGTTGGGGAGGTCATCAACCTTTCTGCATGTATCACCTGGTGTGAGGTGCACCATCTCTATCACTGGAGCAAGAACTACACCACAACAAAATCACAGCCTTGCCCATCTCTTAAGAGAAACAGGTTTACATCACACTTCAGATCACTGTATTTATATATTATTACCTTGAATTGCTATCCTAGAATTTTGGTTATAAGAGACTGAAGTTAGATTTCTAGTTACAGAAAAAGAATAACAACAAAAATAAAATAAAATAAAAACTAACAAATAAGGCAGCATCTAAATTAACGTAGAATTTTTCTTCATTCATAACGGTGACTAGATTTGCTGCTTTAAAACTGTCAGTAATCTGTAGTCTTTTTTTTTTTTTTTTTTCATTATGATTTTTTTTTCTCTAATGAGAATAACACAACAGCAACTTAACATCACTTTCATCTCATTGCTCTTGTTTACACACAGAGCTATAAAACTTTACCTCTGCAGACTGCTTTAAAAACATAAATAAAAATAAAATCCAATTTACATTATTTTTCTTTTCCAACAGGTTTTCTTGACAGACAGCTGCCCACAGCTCAGTGGTTGCTCTGTTCAGTGTACTTTAATTTTGAGGTCTCAAGTTTTTCTGCAGCCCATTCAAAAGTAAATTCTCAGGGAAAATTGAGCTCTGTCATGGATGGATTAGTACTATAATAGTTGGTCACATATCTTGCATGAAACCTTTCAAAAGCAAGGCAAATGAGAAGGAAATGAAATTCATTTCATACTTCTTCAAGCACGCTAAAAGACTTTCTCTCCAAGTAATCTGTGAAGTACCACTAGTTTATTGGAGGTTCACATAACTACCATTACATTATACCTTGTCACAATCTCATATATTGGGTGACTGCTTTTTCTGAAATGATGGCACCCACAGACTGTGCTCCATACACACTAAGAAGAGAATGCCGTTTCTTAGATCAAAATGTATCGGTTCAAGGAACGGCATAAATAAGAGAACTTGAAGCAAATTGGGACATTATGAGTCATAGGTCAATGAAATCTGAAAAGGAGATAAATTGAGGAGACGTCACATTTGCTATGTGATGAACTGATAAAAGAGGAGGGAGAGTGAAAAGGAAAGAGTAGAGCAGAGAAAGAATAATCTAGGGGTTTTGTTTGTTTGTTTTTCTCAGTCAGCTAACATAGAAAAGCTATCTCCATTTCCCCTTATAAAGGGAGAAGAGGTTATATTGCTTTTAGCATCACATTTGGTTTCTTTGTCATTTGCAATGAAGGCAACACTTCATCCCTTTGGCACAGCTCTGAGTACAGGGGTAGTGTATAATGCATGTTTTATTTCTTCTTAAGGTAAGATAAACAAATATCTGCATTATTTTTGATACTTACTTGATTCGCTCTTTCTTATGAAAACTACTTTCAGGCCAGGGGAAAAATACCCGAAGAGATGTTTGATGTTCATGCATTGGCAATGTCTCAAAAAATTGTAAGCAAAAATACAGCTGGTGTTTCGTTGAGGATGCGATCACAGAAAGAATAATAAAATCATAGAATTATTTGAAGTTGGAAAAGGCCACTGAAGTCATAGAGTCCAACTGTCAGACCATCACTACATTGTCCACTAAATCATGTCCCTCACTGCCACATCTCTATGTTTCTTGAAAATGTCTAGGGATGGGGACTGAATCACCTCCTTGGGCACTGCATTCCAATACCTCACCATTCTTTCCGAATTCCTAATATTTGACCTGAAACTCCCCTGGTGTGACTTATATGTATTATAGATGGAAGGAATTGGAATTGGAAAAGAGAAGGATATGGGGACATCTCATTGTGGCCTTCCAGTATTTAAAGGGAGTTTATAAACATGCAGGAAATCAACTTGTTACATGAGTAGATAGTGATAGTATAAGGGGGAATGTTTTAAAACTAAAGGAGGGGAGATTTAGGTTAGATATTATGAGGAAGCTTTTCACTGAGAGGTGGTGGAACAGGTTGACCAGAGAGGTTATAGATGCCCTTCTCCTGGAGGTATTTAACACCAGGTTTGATGGGGAGTGGGAAATCTGACCTAGTGTTTGATCTAGCAACTGGCAAATCTGCCTGTGGCAGGGGTGTTGGAACCTGATTATCCTTGAAGTCCCTTCTAACCCAAGCCATTCTATGATTCTATAACTCTATAACTCTATGATTCTATGATTCCATTGTTATTGCTGTGCTATCATTTTTACATGGGAATAGAGGCCAATTCCAATCTTGCCACCCTTTCCTTCCAGTAGTCAGAGAGAGCTATAATATCGCCCTTGAGCCTTTTCTTCTCCAAATTAAAGAATCTTGGTTTCCTCAGCCACTCCTCATCAAATTAGTGTTTCAGACCATTCACAGTTTTGTTGCTCTTCTCTGAACACTTTTCCTGAAGCGATTCATTTGTCAAGAAATACAGTTGATAATGAACTGTGAACCATAATGAAACCATTGCAAAGGTGACTAAAATTCAGTACCTTGTTAGAACAGTACTGAAAAGAATGTTTATTTAGTTATTTTGATTTAAAATCTTTTATATTTCAAAAATCAATTATACTCAAATGCACACGAAGAAACAAAAAGGAGTCAAGTTCCCCCCCAAAAAGAGGCAATTGCATAAATTTAAAATGCTTTATTTTCCTTGAAATTGTACTATACTTATTAGAATAGAGGTCCTCTATAGCTCAATTACAAGAATGTGTTTTTTTTTGTTGTTGTTTTTGTTCAAAATAAAAATAAGGAAGAAAAAACTTTTATGAATAAAGGAATTCAGTGACTTACAACCAGTTTTTTTTTCCCATAATGAATCCAACAGAAATCACTTGTTCAACAAAAGAATTGTCCTAGTAAGTTTTTAAATTACACAAAAGAAAACACTAAACTAAGCATTTTTTCTCAATGTAAATATGATCAGCACAAAATTTTAGGATGGGTCATAGAAGTTTAATTTATCTTAAGGTAAAGAAACAATTTTACTTGATTTCAACACCAGCAAATTATTTTGTTCATTACCGAATTAAGTTAAAACATTCTGTTGCATGTTTCTCTTTGTTCTATATTTATCACTTATCATATATAAATATATTTATTATCTATAATATTATTATCAGAGACTTCTCTCAGAACGTTAAGGAAAAAGAACACATTTAAAAATTTAATACCCAACACCAAACAGCTATGTTCGTAATGTTGTTGCATCAGATTCACTGTATATTTCATGAAGTAATAAGGCACACAAGCCATGTATTGTTGAGTGACTAGAGACAGAGAATAAGATAAACTTGGGTATCTTAGTTAATTCTTCAAAGAATTAATATGGCCATGTTGTCCTCTCAGTAGAACTCATCACAGTATTTAAGAATAGCTATTAGGTACCAAAATATCATTGTGCTCTCTGAACAGAAATCAAAAGACAAGTTCTGATCTAAAAGAAATACTGCATAAACAAAAGATTGAAAGAAAATGAAATTATATTCAGAAAAACATGGTACTATAGAAAAACAAGTCAAAACATAGGTCGCCTTAGAAGGTAAGGCTTTCTGAACATTTTCAGCAGTCTGCAGTGATTTCTGCAAACAGCAACAGTCATTACATTCAAACCAAAGGCAAATGCTTGTGAATAAAGAGATGAAAAACAATAAGCAGCAGGATACTTTTTAAAGAAGTGTGCCACTACAAAGGTAGATTCAAAGAAGAATTTATCCTGGTGTAAGAGAAGACATGCAAGTTAAAGAAGAAATGCAGTACAGTGGGAGATTTTTCATATTTATCTATATAAAATTGTAAAGAACTACAACAGGGGAAGTGACCAAATTCATATCAAGCAGTCTACTAGTTACAGAATTAGAGAATAGCCCAAATTTAAAGGGTTCACAGGCATAGAATTAAAGGATCAGTTTCTTCAGTTGGATGGTACTTTAAAGATCATCTAATTCCAACTCCCTGCCGCAGACTGCGCTGCCACCCACCACATCAGGCTGACTAGGACCCCACCCAACATAGCCTTGAACACCTCCAGGGAGGGGGCATCTACAGTCCTTCTGAGCAACTTCTTCCAGTGCCTCACCATCCTCTGAATAAAAAATGTCCTTCTAACCTAATCTAAATCTCCCTTCTTTTGTTTAAAACAATTCCTTCTTGTCCCAACTCTATCTATGTAAAACATCAGCCTCCTTTCTGTTCATAAGCTCCCTTTAAATGTTAGAAGGCTGCAGTCAAGTGCCTGTGGAACATTCTCTTCTCCAGGCTGAACAAGCCCAAATCCTTCACCGTTTCCTCATAGGAGAGGTTCCCCAGTCCTCTTTGTGGCCCTCTTCTGGAAAGTTCTACATCCTTCTTGAGCTGGGGGGATTTTGCTCCCTTAAGTCCTGCCTAGAAGCTCAATGATGTGAGAGATGTGGGAAATCAGATTTCCAGTGAAGACTGAGACAAAGAACTTGTTGAATACCTCACTATTCTCCCTGTCCATTGTTACCATTTCTCCCTTCTCATCACTAAAGTGATTACGTGACCACTATACCTGTGAATCACTTCTTGTTATCTTTCCCATCTCTTGCCACATTTTGTTTCATCTGTTTTATATTTCCTTATTCCATAACTACACATCTGACACCATTCTTACATTCTTCCCAGACCACTCAGCCCTGCTTCCACAGCCTATACTTTTTCTTCTTTTCTCTCTGTTTGACAAAGCAAGTCCTTGCTTAGCCGTGTTGGTTTCTTGCCACTTCTGCTTGATTTCTTATGCTGGGGGATGGAGAGTCTTGCGTTCACAGATAGGTGTTATGAGGATTCGCCAGATTTGTTTCATTCCTTTTTCCCTAAGAATTGTGTCTCAGGGGATCTCACTTAATAATTCCATAAATTGACAGAATTTCAGTCTTTTGAAGTTCAGAGTACTTACTTTACTCTATGCCATGCCCATACTCCTGAAGATGGCAAACTTCATCAGAGCATGGTTGCTACAGACAAAACTGCCTCCAATCTTATACTCTTTAATGATCTCTTCTGCACTGGTGAGCACCAAGTCCAATAAAGTTTCACTTCTGGTTGTTTATTTCTAATTCCTGGATAGCAACGTAGCACAGGAGTTTCCTGAGTTGCTTGCAGCTCTCTGTGTTGCTTTTCCAGCAGATGGGTAGCTGAAATACCCCATCGGAGTGTGTTGCTTCTTGTATCTGAAACAAGAAAGAATCATCAATTTCAATTCCAAACTCCACAAAGGATTACTCAAAATTCAAACCATATTTCTGAGAGCACTGTCCAAATACCTGTGGAGCTCAAACAGCTTGGAGCCATGACCAGTGTCCTGGAAGCCTGCTACAGTGCCTAACTGCACTCTGATGAAGAACCCAGCCTCACCTATCCATTTCAACTCCATTTTGTTCTATGTCACCAGACAGAAGAGATTGATACTTGTTCTTCTGCTCCCTTCATGACAAAACTGTAGGCTAGTAGGAACCTCCCATCAATCTCCTCTTCTCTAGACTGAATAAAATGAGGGATCTCAGCAGCTCCTCATAACATATCACAAAAATACATCTCTATCCAAAAGGAATGTGTTGAATGACACTGCCATTTCATTAGTGCTGGCAAGCAACATATTGTTATGAGTTCTCACCACCTTTCTCAATTCATACCTCAGTCATTGATTAATATGGGTGCTCCAGGCTATCACTTTCCAGCAGCCCCTAGGCAACCTGAGTAGAGAACGGCAGAAAATTAGATCTATCAAAAGTCTAGGAGGTTAATCTAGCAGTGCTTTGGTAATGTAAAGAATTAAAGAATTATTTGGTACAGTAGGTCTATGAAAAGGCAAGAGTATATAGTCCAAAGCCAAACAGCATCTGATCATGCAAAGTAAAAGCAAAGCTACTATGTGTTACATTTATAAATCATCAACTTAGGAGAAAACAAGAAGGGAAACAGCAGCAGTTTGAACAGTTGTTGCTTTGCAAGGAGGATTGAGGTTTCTGGATTTGGGGATTTTTTTTTTTAAATTATTATTATTATTTTTATTTTTAATAGTATCACAAAAGTGTGCTGACCTCTTAGGTATAGTGTTACTCATAATTCAATAAAGCAAATACCTTTTGAAGAAATATATCCTCCAAAAGTATCCAATTTAGAAAAATAAGAACAAAGACCTGTAGCATATACCAGAGTTTAAAGACAAAAAATGGATTCAGTGGAACACTGGTGATTTAAATGTGAGAATCATCTCTTTCAAGTTCAGCTGTGCAGTCTAAACAGACCTGGTGAGTGAGAGGCAGACAGAAGGAGTAATTTGTCTCATTCTTAGACAAGTGTATAAAAAGTTATGAATTGCCTTCTGGAGTCATGATTCCTCTCCATGGACTTGTTGAAAATGTTAGGTTAGATACAAAGCTGCATTTTAGATGTATGAAATTAAGATAGATAACTATCTCTCAGTGTGTTCTGATTCACTGTTCCAAAAGACAGCTATTATCTGAAAAATCTTTTAACTTCTGCTTTGGTCACTCAGTGAATCTAAACACAGGTTACGATATTTGACATCTGTGATACAAGCCAGAATTACAAAGAATACTTTTGAAATGTATAAGTGAGCCATTTACATCACTTGAGAACCCAAAATCATGCATATATTCAAAATTGTCAACAGCATAACTTGAAGAAATGTGTAAAACAACAGCAAAATTTAAAAATAAGCAAAGAAAGAAGGAAAGAAAGAAAAAGAAACAAATCAAAAGACATCTTTTGTGTCTTTTCAGTAGGATCCAATGCATCGTTAAAACAAGCTAGGTTCCTACCTCAGTAAATCTGAAACCACCCATAACACAGGGGTATAAGAAGGTCAGGGAGATATGCTGGACTAGAAACATGTAGCAAATTATAAAGTGAGCAATGTTAAAATCAATATGATATTTGACTGTCAGCCAATGCAATTTGTTCAAAGTAGGTTAAATGCACTCCTGCCATTTCCTCCTTTATAAGAAACTTGGCAGACTCATTCTGTTATTAAGAGCAAAGCCTTCTCCACGATCTGACTGGGATAGAAATGAACACAACTTTGAAATATTCTATAAATGCAGACCAATACAGGGGCTGTGACAGGCATGAAATCATTCTCAAAATTTTTATCTGCTGTATATCAGGCATGCAGTGAGATGAGATGACCTTTGTTAGATTTTTCCCCCAAAGAAGAAAACAAAATATATGAGCATTTTGCACACATATCAAACTTTTTGTCTTTTAACTGAAAGAACTATATGAACAACATAGTAATTAATTATTAATGTACTGACATTGTTAAAGTGACATAAAAAGACAGTAGGCAGGGATTAGGTTTTATTAAGCTCTGCACTGACAGCTCACAAAAAAAAAAAAAAAAAAAGGATTCTTTTAACTCTGGGCAATGCCAAAGCAGAATGGCAATTTCTGGGCCAAATAATTATGCAGTTACACAGCTGTGAATCTGATGCAGCTCTACTGAAGTAAATGACAATAGATTAAAGTAAAATCGGTAACAAGATGAGAACTAGACATACAATATACAGTTGTACAAAATCTACATTTGAACAATATTGAAGTGTCAGTGGTTTGCTTAATTGAATTTCTTTCTCAAAGAATAATCTAAAACATCTATCAAAAATTTCTTTCCCCTTTATTTTATGTAGGTAGATAAAGAAAAGAGTAGTTAAACAAATAATAATTGTTATTATTATCACTACTAGTAGTTTCTACCCTTGTTTATAGCTGAATATTTGAATTTTACTTTTAACAAGATTCAATTCTTTCAGATTGAAGGTCGAAATAAAACTGGTAGATACCTACAGAAAATGAATTATGCACCAAATTGCAAATATTCTATTTCCTTTTCTGATTTGAAACTCCCCAAATATATATGAACAAATATATATGAACATTTTATTTAAAATTCATATGCAGTGACATTTTCTGGCTGCATAGAGCCACTTCCACAAATACATAAGTATTCACAAAAAAGAACATAGCTTTTTATGGAAATATTACTGTGCGTTAATTCAGTTTTTTGTTTGTTTATTTGTTTTGTTTTGTTTTTCAGTTAGTGTCCTTTTTCATTCACAAATAAAATATTTTCTAATGTAAAAGAAAATTTGTAAATAAATGCACGTTTCAAAAATAGGATTTAATGTATTTATACTGTTGAATTCATTTAGACCACAAGATAAAGGTTCACTCAGAAAAAAACACATATTACAAGATACATAAAGGCTGAAAGACAGGTTTGCAACACTATCTGTTGACAATTAAACAACAGGATGCTGGAGTATAATACTCCAGCTACAGAGTAGATAACTTCTTCCGTTGTCATGACTGTTTATTAATGGAATAATATTCTTTGCATTTTGTTGAGCCTTCCACCTGAAATACACAACTAACTCTCTTTAATTAGAGATCTGTTTGTTTTGATGCACATTAGAAGAAAATGTAATGAAAACATACCCATCACTTCTGTCATTATCTTATAGAATATCAAAGTTTACTGAAACTCAATTTATGTTGTATAAGTTTGGTTTTCTACAGAGAGAATAAATGAGGGCTAACTTGTTCTTGGTTTCTGCTCAAAATTCAGGATTAGATATTTTGATTCTTGGCTACGAAAGCCAATGAAGACAAAAACAAAAACATTTATATTCCTTTTTATTCATTATTTGCTTGGCTTTTTAAGTATGAACATTTTCTTCAGTCTGATTTTTTTTTTTTTTTTTTAATATCAAAATTCTTTGTCAAATTTACAAAGAATGTCTCTCTGAAAGTTTTATAGAAGAAAAGGGCTGAATGATCTTTAGATGCAGTTGACGTATCAAATGCATGTTGGTCATATTCAGACATATTTGTACACTAGCACCACTTGACTTTTAGTTTAACATAACATCCACATAAGTGTGACTTAGTCACTGTCTGCTCCCTTTCTACACCAGTGAGCAGAAATTGGCTCATGCAGAGGGCAAGTGTTGTATTTTGTGTTAAATGTCTCAAATCATTCACAAGAAACAATTTTAGAAGTAAGTGCTTTTCAAGGAACTTAACTAAGTTTTGGGACTCTGCTGCATAAGTGTCTGAAATTACAAGAAATTATTTTCACTATTAAGTAGTGGAAAACAACTTCTCCCTAACTAATTCAAAAAGCTCCTGGATCATAAGACTGCAAAGAACTGGAAGTCACATAGAGAATTCATTCCTTCCTTTTTCTTTCTTTTCTTTCTTTCTTACACTCTAACTATATGCTCTTTTGGTGTGTTGGACCACGTCTTTGTCTGAAAAAATAAAAATGAATAATATGTAATCCTGGTTCTCTTGTTTGTCACTTTTGAAGTACTATTTCATAGATGAAACAGAAAATACTTCTTTACTGAGTTCTGTGTGTTAAATCCCAGCTGTCTTTGTGATGAAACACACACACTTATAGCAGATCATTTTCCTTTTCTCTAACAATCATACTGGGCTTGTACTACAGCTTTTCAGTACAAACAGTATCTTCCCAGTAGTTCTTTCCTAACACACAGAACTTTCAGCTCTTTTCTTCTGCCTTGAGATTTATACTTAACAGCAATACCAAGCTCTCTTTGACTATTGTTAAAATAAATTAATATTTTAAAATATATATATCTATGTATAATTTCCATTTAAACTCATTAGAAACACTTGCTCTTTATTTTGTGCTTTCTTAAGTATATATATTTATACATATTCATTTGCTATAAGATATAAACTAAATCTCCATGAATTTAGATCCAAATTTAGTGAATTATCTTTGAAGCACAGCTGAACCTATTGAAATCAGCAGGAAGATTCAGATTCAGTGAGTCTTTTCAATGAGAATTGGATCAAGACCTTCACTATGTTTAAAGTATTCACTGAGTTGAGTTCTAGATGTAATATTGTATCTGCAGTGTTGATGACAGTAAACCAGAAAGGCAGATCTGACACAGGGATAAAATGAGCTTGGTGCATTCATCTGTTAAGATCATCAAAGTAATAAAATAATGGAACAAAATAGCACAGAGAAAGATTCAGATTCCATGCAATATTATATATGAGTTAGAAAATCCTAACAACAAGGGTCTTTAGGATTTTTTGTTTGATTGCTTTGTTTATTTTTCCTTGTGTGTGTGTGTCTGTGTTTTCTGGTATTTTTAATTTTTGTTTTAATGTTTTAAAACAAAACATTAAAAATACTTAAAATAATGAGAACAAGAGAAAAGCATTTCTATCGTCACAAAGACACATCTTTAGAAAATGTTTATTATAAACTTTCAAAAATGAAATAAACATTTCTATGAAACTTTGGATATATTACATTGCACTGAATATGATTTTTTTAAAAAGCTACGTGTTTAGTTAAAGTTGATTTTTTTTTTTTTTTTGTAACCTATAGTAAGAGGTAGGCAATTCCAGATATTCCTCACTTATTGTTCCTTTACTATTTGAGTAAAGTAGGCTAGGTGTTTATCTTCTTGATTGAAACAAACAAACAAACAAACAAATAAATAAATAAAGTGGAAAAGCATCTGATCATTATAGAATCATAGAATGAGTTGTGTTGGAATGGACATTCCAATCACCCTGCTGCAGGGAGGGTTGCCAATTATTAGACCAAGTACTAGACCAGATTACCAGGATTCCATCCAACCAGGCCTTGAACAACACCAGGGATGGGTTATCCACAACCACTCTGGGCAACCCGTTCCAGCAGTCACCACCCTCTCAGTGATAAACTTCACCCTGACATCTAATCTAAATCTTCCCTCCTTTAGTTTAAAACTATTTCCCCTTGCCATATCACTATCTACTCTTGAAAAAGTTGAAGTCTCTCCTGTGTACAATCTCCCTTTAAATATTGGAATACTGTAATGAGATTTCCCTGTAGCCTTCACTTCTTTAGACTGAACAAGCCCAGCTCCTTCAGTCTGTCTTCATAGCAGAGGTGATCTAGTCCTTTGATCATCTTCATGGCCCTCCTCCGGACCCAGTTCAAAAGCTGCACATCTTTCCTGAGTTGGGAACCCCAGACTTGTATGTTATGCCCCAGATGGGGCCTCACAAGGGCAGAGTAAAGAGGGACTTCCTTATTCTGCTGGGTATCCACTCTTTTGATGCAGCCTAGGACTTGCAGGTTGCAAGCACTCTTGGCTAGCTTATGTTAAATTTTTAATTTACCAGGATGCCTAAATACTTCTCTTCAGGGCTTTTCTC
The DNA here is from genome assembly GCF_987193195.1 of Phasianus colchicus. NCBI lineage: Eukaryota > Metazoa > Chordata > Aves > Galliformes > Phasianidae > Phasianus > Phasianus colchicus. Next base: position 86,673,895 of record NC_143476.1, on the reverse strand, counting down.
AAAGAGTTCTTATCCAAGTCTGCATACATACCTAGCATTACCTCCAAGTAATTGCAAGACCTTGCATTTCTCTTTGTTCATCCTCATTTTGTTCATATGGGCCTAAATTCTGAGTTTATCAAGGACCCTGTGAATGTTATCCCTTCCTTCTGCCATATCAGCTGCACCACTCAGCTTGGTGTCATCTGCAAACTTGCTGAGGTGAACCTGATTACATCATCTATGTCACTGATAAAGATGTTAAAGAATACTGGTCCTTAGATGGACCCCTTGGGGAATACTATTCATCACCAATCTCCACCTGAACACAGAGCTATTAGCCACAGCCCTCTAGCTGTGACCTTCCGACCAAATCCTCATCCACCAGGTAGTCCACCCTTCAAATCCATATCTCGCTACTTTAAAGACAAGGATGTGGGGGGGGGGGGGCAGGGGGGGGGGGGGAGGGGGGGGGGAAGGGGAATAATGTCAAAGGATTTGCAGAATTCCAGGTAGATGACATCTGTTGTCTCCTCTTTGTCCCTCAATGCCATCACTCCATCATAGAAGGCCACCAGACTGGTCTAGAATGATCTGCTCTTGGTGAAGACATGTTGGGTGTCTCATATCACCTGCTTGTCTCTCATGTGCCTTAACATGTCTTCTAGGAGGTTATGTTCTATAGTCTTCCCGAGTGCAGATGTGGAGCTCATCAGCCTGTAGTTCCCTGAATCTTCTTTTCTCTCTTTCTTAAAATGGGTAATAACGTTTAGTAAAGAGAAAGGTCCACATTTGAATCTTATTTCTTTCCCAGTGTTGGATACTTGTTGTAGTAAGATAGTTAGGGTTAGTTAGGCAACCTTGTTAAATTGGAGTTTCAAAGACAAATGAACATTTAAGCATCAGTCACCTCAGTCAATTATTTAAGAAGAAAAAGAACAGTCTGCTGCATGATTTATTTGCTATGAATCATTATTCAAGAAGTGCAAAAGCTGTCTCTTGATAGCATTTGTGATTTGTCTTCTGAAATGAGTGCTCTCTAAGTTTAAATCCATATTTTATCTGTGGAAGCTGGACCATGACACTGCAGCCTACTCATTAGGGAAAAAATCAATGCTGGACTTGTTGCCAGTTGAAACTGGAATCTATACAGGATACATATTGTCTGTATTTTTAATCCAGTGCCTGTTTTCTTGCAATGCAATGACCAAAATAAACTTCATTGTTCTCTTGAGTGATCTGCTCTTCTGGTTTTCCACTTGTGACTACATAACAGCCTAAAATGTATCGTGAAGACAATACAGAAGGACTGCTGCATGTACTCCACTAAATTCTGAGAATATTCCAACTTTTATTTTGGATTTCTTCTCAAAATACAATGTGTGTATCCTTTTGAGTCACTTTGGTTTAAAAATTATCTTATCAAAAGTGAAATCCCTTCATCAGATAAAAAACTCAGAGATTGTATATTGAGACACAGTAGAAAAAATAACTGTCAGTCTCTACTCATAAGATCTTCAAGAACCTTTCTTCAAATTTCTATAGTAAGTCACAAAATGATTTTCACATAAAATATTACATAGTCTCTATATTCCAGAAAAATTACTAGTGCAACAGTAAGTTGACTACTTTACTTTTGGCCTCTTACTCTCCCAAAATCATCTTCAGTCTAATCTGTATTCTCAATAAGCTTTTGTTCTTTTCCTAAAATTTTATCTTTTTTTTTTTTTTTTCCAAATCCAACTAAAATATATTTCTTCAAATACCACACTTCTAAAATCAAACTAAACTGTATTCTCTAATTGCTTGCATTTCACCAGTACAAGTGTTTCTTCCCCATCTATTTTAAAAAAATAGTATTATTTCTTCATACTCATACTTCAAAGTTTCCTAGTTTCCTGCTTTATTTTTCAAACCCTAGGGGGAAAAAATGTTTTTGTTTTTGTTTTTAATTTAATTTAATTTTATTTTCTGCTCATCCTACATTGACTTCTATATTTCACTTTTGTTGTTGTTGTTGTTGTTGTTTGTTTGTTTGTTTTTTTACTAGTAAGGAAGTATACTTCCACCAAGACTACTTCTGTAAAATCATTTCTGTCTCATTTCAGTTGTTTTGAAAATTCAGCTATGATAACTGTTCTCATTTTAGTTGCTATCTCCTGAAATAATGTATTTACTTCAGCTATTATAATATGTGACAAATGCTGAAATACCTTCTATGAGTAACTGAATAAAGAAATACCTAACAAAGAAAATTACTGAGCATTTTATTTATGATCTTATCACTATCATGGAAACATGAAGGGGTGATTTGCATAACTGGAATACCACCACTGAGGGCTATAAGCCATTTAGAAGTGATAAGGAAGGTAGAAGGAGTGGGGAACTTACATATGCTCTATGTTAAAAAGTGGATAGACTGCAAGGAACTATCTCTGAGAAACAGTTAGAAACATGCTGAGAGCCTGTGGGTTAAATTAGTGATGGGACCAATGAAGGACAGTTGGTGATCAGGGCCTACTACAGGCCACCTGATCAAGAGAAGCCCATTGTCAAGGCCATCATGCTTCAGCTGCAAGAAGCATCAAACTCTCATGTTCTCATCCTAATGGAGGATTTCAATCACTCAGATATCTGCAAGCAATCCAGGAGAATCCTGAAGACCACCGATGATAACTTTCTGATTCAGGTATTGACCAGAATGACCAGAAATGAAGCACTACTGGAACTGGTGCGCACCAACCTAGTGGAGACTGTTAAAGACATTAAGATCTGTGGTAGTCTGGGCTGCAGCAACTATGCCCCTATTGAGTTTGTGATACTGAGGAATGTGGGCCTGGCAAGAATTGAAGTCAGGACCCTGAACTTCAGGTGAGCGAACTTCAGGCTGTTTAAGGAATTCTTGGACCTCCTAGGAAGCTGTCTTTAGAGACATTGGAGTGGAGCAAAGCTGGCTACCCTTTAAGGCTTCCTTTCTGAGAATGCAAGAGCAAATTAAGAAAACAGGCAGAGAAGGTAGGGAACTTGGCATGGCTTAGCAAGGACCTCCTGATCAAACTGGGGGAAGAGAGGAGCATTTACAGGCAGACAAGGATATGTTACCTGGGAAGAATAAATGAATGATGTCCAGATATGTGGAGATGGAATTAGGAAAGCCAGGGCACAGATAGAACTGAACATTGATGAGGGATTTTAAAAACAAGAAGAGGTTTTATAGGAACAGTGGTCAGAAGAGGCAGGCCAAAGAGCATATCTCCTCTGATAAATGAGAAAGGAGAACAGTTAAAAACAGAAGAGAAATTAAAAGGAGAAATTAATGAGTTATTTACTTCAGTCTTCACTGGCAGCCAGGATTCCCTTATTTCTCACATCCCTGAAATTTTTGATGGGAACTGGAGAGCAAATTCTTCCCGAAACTGCAAGTACAAAGCTGGCTACCCTTTAAGGCTTCCTTTCTGACTGCCTCATGAGACTGAGCTTGTATAGTCTACTGTGTTTATTGTGTCTGGATGACATGTATCTCAAGCTTCTAATGGAACTGGCTGGTATAGTTTCTGAATTGCTCTCCATTGTATTTGAAAAGAAAGTTATGGCTGTCAGGTGAAGTCTCTGGTGACTGGAAAAATGAAAACACCACTCCCCTTTATAAGAAAGGCAGGAAGGAGGACCTGGGGAGCCAATAAGCCTCACCTATTTGCCTGGGAAGCTAATGAAACAGTTCATCTTGAAAGACATGTTAAGTCACATGAGGGATGAGAAGGTGATTCAAGAGAGTTAGTATGGCTTCACCAAGGGAGGGTCATAGCTGACCAATCTACTGGCCTTCTATGATGGCTTTGGTGGACAGTGGAAGGCATCTGATGCCATCTACCGGGACTTTTGCAAGGCCTTTGATATGTTTCCCCTCCACATCTTTAACTCTAAGTTGGGCAGATACAGATTTGAAGAGTGAACTATTTGGTGGATAAGTATTTGGTTGGAAGATCACAGCCAGAGTGTTGTAGCCAATGACTCTATATCCAGATGGAGGCCAGTGATGAGTAGTGTCCCCAAGGAGTCTGTTTTGGGAGCTTTTGGAGTAGGTCCGGAGGAGAGCCACAAATATGAGCAGAGGTCTGGAGCATCTCTCTTACAAAGATAATCTGAGGAGATTTGTTCAGTCTGGAGAAGAGAACGCTCAGTGTACATCTCATTGCAGCCTTTCAATATTTAAAGGGAGATTATAAATTGGAAAATGAATTTTTGAAACAGGTAGATAGTGATGGAACAAAGGGAATAGTTTTTAGCTTAAGAAGGGACGGTTTACATTAGAAGTCAGAGTTTTCACTGAGAGTGTGGTGAAGTTCTGGAACAGGCTGCCCAGGAAGCTGTTGATGCTATGTCCCTGGAAGTGTTCAATGCTAGGGTCCTGGTTAGTCTGATTTAGTTCTTAATCTATCAGTTGGTAACACAATCTGTGGCAGAGGAGGTTGGAACTAAACATTCTTCAAGTTCCCTTCTGACTGAAGCCTGTCTATGATTCTATGATTGCCTCACAGAGATTTTTCCATGCTTGGCAGAAATATAAAAAATTAATATCATGCAAACACACTTGATTTTGTAATCACAACAAGATAATAGAATTTTTACTGTAAATGTGTAACTATTAAAAAAAAAAAAAAAAAAAATTCTCGCTTCCATTGAAGATTTAATGTGCAAATGTAACTAAAAAATCAGCTGAAGAGCCTGTGATACAGAGAAGGTCAGAATAATCTAATGGTTCTTCAAGTCTTTAAATCTTTAAATCCATAAAATCCAGAAAATGACTTTTTTTTATATTTAGGTTTGGTGCATAATGTGTTCATAGACAAGAGTTGTCATAGTTCAGGTAACTTCACTGCCTACATTGGAAAATAAGTGCAATTAAGGGAATAAATAAATAAATAAATAAATAAAGTCTCTTAAATAGCAAGTTCAAGATCTAACAAGTTTAGGTTCTCACATTCTGCTTAGAATTCTTTTAATTTCAGATTGGTTTCCTTAAATCAATTAAAAATCTTGAAGTGAAAATAGGAGTCAGAACTATAAATCCATGCTTACCACTGTCCCATTATGTACATTTGAATATCTTCTGTATTGACAAATTTATGATGAATTCCAGTCACTGGTTCATAAACACATTACATTCATTTCTGACCCTTTATGGCATTTGATTTCTGACTGTGAATGTTACCTCCTGTTCAACAATCTCCAGTGTAATTTTCCATTTTGTTAGATTGAATTAAAAGAAGAGAGGAAACTGTCCTCAGAGTCTTTCATTTTATAGACAGCTGGTCATTTCATTAACACTTTTCATATTCTTGTTTGTCATGATGACTAACTATAGTAAAAAGATTTTCTTCCTATTAACATATGATGCTGCAACACCTTTTTTCAGGGATATATTGATTGAATATGGAGGACATTTATTAGAATGTATCCAGCGTCAAATTTCTGGCTTTTGTGAATGGTTCATATTTTAACCAGTTAAATAATATTCTGCAGCGATTCTTATTCTTGCTTAAAAGTGACACTGAATATTTGTTATATCCATTTTTGGAAGGCCAAGTTTAAAATATGACAGTAAAATGAGTACTGAGAAGCAATGTCAAGGAATGAGGAATAACATGATCAAAGACAAACCATATTATAATGTTTAAGGGTAGCATATAAAAAATCCTTCTATTCTCTAGTCTCCATTCTTCAGTCTTTCTATCTCACTTCTGAATTTTCAGACTAGCTGTTAAAAAAAAAAAAAAAAAAAAAAAAAAAAAACATAGGTAATCAATATATCATAGATGGAAAACCATTAAATTTTGTGATAATTTCCATAAATCTGTCTCTGTTATAAAGCTCTTTCACATTGTTTCACTGGTTAAAGGATAACATGGCAGTTATATTAAGAGAAAGTATAGTTTGTGTATTAAAGAAAATTACACTCTGAAGCTGAGAGTGCACTTGCTCCCAAGTTTTTTAAAGCACTTGATGCTTTCCTAAAAGCAAGGTGTGAAACCTCCTTCAAACATCACTGCCTCCCAATGGGTTTATTATTCATTAGCAAGCACCAGGGAGGTACATACCAGCGCACGCTATAGAAAACTGTGATCATTACTAAGTTAAACAAAAAATGCATTTAATAAGTGAAAAATAACAGCTAAATTATATTTGATGAAGACAACCTTTCCCAGTTTCAGCTGAAACAGTATTAATGGTAAACCAATGCTTTGGTTGTAGTTGTTGCTGATTAATGAGATCATATGTAAGACCAGGCCACTCAGTGAAGAAGAGCTCCTGCCTATAGCGCACAGAAGCAGGGGGTGGGTTGAAGCCAGAACCAGTGGTCTGAACAAGGCCAGGGGTTATTCCATACTACTTGACATGATGCAGAAGTCCATGAAGCTGTGGGGAGTTGGCTGGAAAAGATAATCCAGTCCAACTATCCACCTATCACCAATATTTTCTACTAAGCCATATTCCCCAGTACAATATCTAAATAACACCTCCAAAGATGGTGACTCCACCTTGTGTTCCTGCAGGGGAATTTTAGGCAGAGAGTTCTTCAAAAAAAGTAGATAAACAGGAATACGTTGAGAACATAAGTTATTGCTTATGTTATTCTGAATAGGTTCTACAGGACATTAATTAAGATAATAATAGCAGGTCCTAACAGATCACTTTTCTTAATAAGTACTGAAGTGATTTCAAAGGAGCCACAAAATGAAAAAACTCTAGAGATTATGTAGCTGATTATCACAGCTCCACAAAGAATACAGTAAGTGGATAAAAGGATGTTTATTAGAATCATAGAATCTTAGAATCTTAGAGATGGAAAAGACCTTTAAAAGTCATCTGGTCCAACTCCTCTGCAATGAACATGGACATCATAGCTAGATCAGGTTGCTCTGAGCCTTGTCCAGGCTGACCTTGAAAGTCTTCGGGGATGGGGCATCCACCATAACTCTAGGGAACCTGTTCAAATTCCTCATTACACTCACAGTAAAAGATCCTGTTATTGAAGACCTCTTACTATCCAGAAGAGTTTGCTGTGATTTAAAACATCCAGTAGCTGGCATTGGTTTTGTTTCTGCTTTGTTGCTGTTGCTGTTGTTGTTGTTTGTTTTTTGTTTTCCTTTAATGTACTCACATCACTCAAAGCAGAAACTGTACTAATTAAAATGAAATATTGGCGTGTTTTTTGTACTGCTAGATAAATTACTTTGAATTTTACCCTTGAGCATTTGTTAAAGTTGAACTGATATTGAGGCATATCTGCATATTTTATCAGAGGTTAAGAAAAAGATTTTTGCAACAAAGAGAATGATTTCAAACTGAAAAAGATCTGGATTCAGTGAACTATATTTCTACATGCACCTGTTTTGAGCAAAGGGCAATTTTTATGCAGAATGGTTAGCTAACAAGCAGCATTTCCACTCAGTCTGCAAGTAGAAATGCATGGTTATGAACCCAGAGGGAGACACATGAGGGACAGCCAGTTTTAAAAGTTAACCTTTCCCATGAATACACAGATGACAAACAATTCAAAGGCTGGTGCTCTCTTATACAGCTGTTTGCTATTAAGCATGAAGTTTACCATTCCAGTCATTTTAGCCGCTTTAATAAATGTTTTGGAGAAACTATTTGCAATACAAGATCTTGTAAGTAGCAAAAAATAAATCTTTTTTCATTTTCGAGTGTACAAAATGACTTCTGTTCAAATTACTAGGGAAACTTTCAAGAGATTCAGTGGGTATTGCATTAAATCTTAAATGAAATCATTATTTTTGCACTATTGCTACTTCTTCTGTTATCAGTATTCTTAAAAACATAAAATTTGAAGGATGATGACCATAACAAAAATCATTTGAGAACACATCTCCGAGAGTCTGAAAATTAATCAGCTGGTTTTCCAAGGGGTAAACTGTCCTGAAGATCCCGTAACTAAGAAAGATACTGAGAATGAAATCAAAGCTGAAAATGAAGTCATTAAAATGAAAGAAAAAATGAGAGGCACAAAGTGTCTTTAGATAAAGAGAAAATAGGTACAGAATGAGGATTTTATCTGACTGTACAGATGATAAATAGAAATCTGCTTTCACCAATTGCAAATATATTTAATGGCATTGCACTAGGGACAAATACATAGCCCAACTAAGGAGGCAGGAAGAATAGCTCAATGAAGCAGAATTTTCGGTCTTTTTTTTTTTTTTTCCCCTGCAAATGCTGAAGGATGTTCCTGAGCATACCACTGTGAATATCTGTGCTAAACTGTACTGCATATTCTTTTGCAATATACATTTACAATTGATTTAGCCCTATTTAGGTCAGTAGAACCACCGTTTATAAGAAAACTAGGCAACCAACACAGAGATTCAAGCATAAGATATAGGAAAACTCACCTTACAAGCAGAATTAGAGATGTGCGTATCTACAAATTGTTAGAGAACAGGCAAAAGAGAGTGTTTTGTGGCTTCTCTGTTTCTCTTAGAGACTGGTAGAGGAAGTAAACAAGGCTAACTTGGTCACTGCACAGAGTACCGGTGCAAACAATCCCTCTTTTTTTAATAGTTTTTTTGTTTGTTTGCTTGCTTGTTTTCACGTGTTGGAAGGAATTGTCATCAATTCCTCAGTTACTTTTGAGATAACTGAGTATTAGCTTGTATCCAATTTCATTTGGAAGCAGACAAAAACAAAGTTTCACATTCTGAAAAGTTTCTAAGTATTTCACATTCCAGGAAGGAATGATTTGTGCAATGAAGCCTAAGACAGTTTCAACTAGGAGGAGACAAAGTTATCTCAATTGCTCATATTTTTGTAAAGGAAAAAAAAAAAAAAAAAAAAAAAAAAAAAAAAGAGAGAGAGGGAGAAAAAAAAAAGAGAAATATTCTAATGTAACAACACAATTACCTTGCTTGCCACTGCATTACTTGGGAGAACTGTGAAGACAAGGTCAGAACATTTCTTTGCTATACTTCTCTATTAAAAAAAAATGAATAGATGAGGAGACATAGGGCATTTCCTTACTATCTTACCATAATATGTGTAAGCAATTCATTGCATAGATTGTTACAGACCTCTTTGACCATGAGTCCCTTGTTTTTCTCATAAGGCTTGTAGTAATGTATTTACTTTACACCTAAGACAGCAGGTGTATTTTCCAAAGAAGAATCAAAGTTCTGTGCTGTGAAGATTCCAAATCAGCACAGAACAATTCTTCTTACTCTCTCTGCTAGACACCAGCAAAAATGCTAAAGATATTAACTGTTGTGTTATGCATTAATATATTAATATTACCAAACATTTATTCTTCCTCATGATTGGAGAATTGGCAATTTTTCTGATCTTTCTTGCTCGTGTAAAGAATTAAATCATTAAAGTTTATGTCTAGTTTCCAGAAGAAGAAGAAGGGAAAAAAAAAAAAAAAAAAAAAAAAAAAGCACACACAAGAATGTCATGAAAATTATAACTTGTACTCATTTAAACTTAATGAGACACTTGCCGTCAATACATAAAGTGACTCTGATATTTTGGGGGTGACCAGGCAGTTATTAATCTTGTCCATTGTCTTCAGTGCATGATAGAGCACTAATGGGTATGCAGTAAACAGAAACAATTAAGTAAATTTGCTGGAAAATGCTCTAGAAAGTAAAACCCTCCTCCGCTTGACTATAACAGCCTTTCCACCATGATCAATTAGGCTCTGTTAATAAGATACTCAGACAGAAATACATTTTTAACCTTACTTTCTGAATGAAGTAATTCCAGAGTCACTATCTCCTTCACATTCAGATATTATATTAAGAAGTTATCAGATTTATAGAATGGAATTTGTTTAGCCTGAATAAACAAAGACACAGGAATGGAAGAACAGGCTACATGACCAAGGGCATTTGAAAGGTGAGGTAAAGAGAGATAGAAATGCTTTAGGATGGTTCAAGAGAGTATAATTAAGAATAATGACATTGACATGAACAAGAGAAAAAGGAAGAAAGCAAAAGTCTGTTTTCTCAATTAATTTAGAATAAGATTCAACAAAGTGTTAGACAGTAATCAGTAGACATAAAACTGATCCTACTTGTCTCTTTAAGATACTAAAATTGTGAAGTCTTTGTGATACCTTTATGTTTTTTTTTCCTTCTTTCTCTCTCTCTCTCTTTTTTTTTTTTTTTATCCTACTTTCAATCATTTCCTTACACTTTATTCATATTTTCATATTGAACTTCCTCTTGTTTCTCAATATTAATTCTTTTACAAATTCAAGACATGCTGACTTCAGTGGCTTTGGAGCATCTCTATGTTAAGAGATGTAATTCTGGTGTGCATGTGTATGTGAACTTTAACAGTACTGAAATACCTCCTTTTGACATGTCAGCCAGTGTAGAAATTGTCACAGATACAGTGAGTTTTGCCCAAACTTATGGATGAATGAACAAATAATCATAAGAATAAATAAATAAATAAGAAAATAAATAAATAAGAAAAAAGAAATAGGTCAAAGGATAAAGAGATGAGAAGTCTAAAAAACTGAGGCTTACTCAAGATTCTGACATAATTCCTTTGAAAAGTGAAAGGAGGTCCTTGTGATCATGTTCTTGTTTAAAACTGCTAGAACAACTATAATTTCTCTAAGATGACTAATCTCACTTCTTTGTGTTTTGTTTCTTTTTCTTTTTCTTTTTTTTTTTTTTTTTTAAGTATTTTTATTCTGTACTTAACCTGCCTTGATTCCATTAATTTAAAGTTTCCTTGTGCAGTGTTTTGCACATTAGATTAAAAAACTTGTTTTTTGTCAGTTGGTTCCTGACATAGCAGAAACTGAGAAATAAGTGTATAAAGAATGAAGAAAGAACAAGTCTTTCATGTTTCAAGTACTCCGTCACTCATCCGTCAAATCGTATTACATATGTTAACTCTTTTGAATATTCTTTATTCCCACAAGTACTGTCTTCTCTACTTTCTACTAAACTTTAAGTATTCTCTCCTGGAAGCTTTCCATTCCATATGCTAACAAAATATTTCCAATTTCTACTCTATCTTTGCACAGATCTGTGTTTGAAGATTTGAATATGCTCCACCAGTTAGGATTTGTTAAGTTCTAGACATGGGGGGATGAAGAATATATTATTTTGTTTTATTTTAATTTGTTAGATTTTACTCAGCAATTTTAAAACAATAATTAAAAAAAAATGTTTTGTTTTGTTGGGTTTTTTTTATTTGTTTGTTTTGTTTTGTTTTGTTTTGCAGTTGAGGTTTTCTCTCAACTACTTTTAACTTTTCTCCTTCTCACATGTTAAAAGACAACCAAATACGCAAGCATTAAAAGCTGAGATATGAACTGTGCTGCAATGCACTTTCTATAATGGCTAAAATTCTATTTGCTACTTACTTGAACTGCACGATTTCCAACATTATACTACAAACTGCTTTTAAAAATAAAGCAATGAAATGGGGAAAAAAAAAAAAAAAAAAAAAAAAAAAAAAAAAAAAAAAAAGTTACAGGAATAAATGTTCTATGTCATGATGATGCATTTAACAGTTCTACCATGTACAACATTAAATTTTATCAACAAATCTTAGAAAGGACATTTTGCACACAAAAATCAATTTACCTTGCAACTATCCACAACACTCACTTCTAATTTATTTTGACTGTAAAACACTTTACTTTTAAACCTAATTTTATTTCTTCAAGGGAGTGCAGAAGAGTAAAATGCTACACATTTTCTGCTTCCTGTAAGAGGCACACAGACAACAAGACAAGTTGCAATAAAAATAAAGAACTTGGATAAAAAATGAATATCTGTGTCCTTCAGTAAATGAGAAACTGTCGTGGATTCATATACTTGCTCCTTCACTGATTGAGTGTTTTGTTCCCTTTGAGGTACAATTGATTCGGGGAAATGTATAAAATGAGAAATTCTTGCATTGGTTTGTTATGAAAACATAAGGACCATAATTACAGTTTTCAGGGTCTTTCTTGTCCACAGTTCTCAGTCTAAAAATGACGAACACCAGATGCTTGTGACAATGATACCTGAAAAATAGTAACAAGACAAAGAGTCTTCTGACACAGAAACTTTCTTCCTTAATGCTTCTCAGCTGCATGCCAGGCAGTTTTATCCATGTTTCTTCTTCAATTTCTTTTATTATATGTTTTTTTGTATATATACTATATACTATGAATATATGTAATGAAAACAATTTGTATTACATAATTTATAAATAAATGCCCCTTTAAAACAAAATCATAAGTTGAATGTTGCTGTGCTCCCAGACACAAAAGCCTCTTGCAGGAATGAGGTATGTAGACTAATTGTGTGCTGCTTATTTCCTTTAATCCAATTTCAATGTGCTATCTTTGATAGAAGTTACAATTTGTGATATCCATCTGAGTAACCTGTGAATACTGCCTGTGGCTATAAGTTCTTAATGGGTCTGAAATGACAGTTCTATGAGTTCTCTATCTTCTGTCATTTTTTTTCCACTTTCATGTTGGATAGAGATGAGGAGATGAAGAAGCACAGGTGTACAATTTCAGATCATTAAGTAGATGGTCCTGAGTTCAAACAAAACCATTTAATTAAATAAGATAACAAAAACAATTGGGTTGCAAGGTAAGTGGTTTTCAGGCGACAACGGACGACTTTTCAACGGACGAAGAGAAGGCCGAGGTACTGAATGAGTTCTTTGCCTCGGTCTTCACTGGCAGCCAGGACTCCAGTACTCCTTCCGTCCCTGAGCCCTGCATCCCTACACCTCTGGGTGGGGACTGGGGTGGTAAATCCCCCCCTGCTGTGAGGACAGAGCAGGTCCGAGACCGCCTCATGAGACTGAATGTGTACAAGTCTATGGGGCCGGATGGCATGCATCCCAGGGTTCTGAAGGAGCTGGCTGAGGTGGTTGCCGAGCCGCTCTCCATCATATTTGAGAAGTCGTGGCTGTCTGGTGTGGTCCCAGATGACTGGAGGAAGGGTCACGTCACTCCCATTTACAAGAAAGGGAGCAAGGAGGACCCTGGGAACTACAGGCCGGTGAGTCTCACCTCTGTGCCTGGGAAGATCATGGAACAGATCATCCTGGATGACATGCTTGATCACATGAGGAAAGGGCGTGTGATCCGTGACAGCCAGCACGGCTTCACCAGAGGAAGGTCATGCTTGACCAATCTGGTGGCCTTTTATGATGGAGTGACGGCATCGGTGGACAAGGGAAAGGCGACCAATGTCATTTACCTGGACTTGAGCAAGGCCTTTGACATGGTCCCCCACCACATCCTTCTCTCCAAACTGGAGGGATGTGGATTTGATGGGTGGACCACTCGATGGATAAGAAACTGGTTGAAAGGCCGCAGACAGAGGGTGATCATCAATGGCTCTATGTCCAGGTGGAGGCTGATAACGAGCGGCGTCCCCCAGGGATCTGTTTTGGGACCGGTGCTCTTTAACATCTTTATCAATAACATTGATGACGGAATTGAGTGCACCCTCAGCAAGTTTGCTGACGACACCAAGCTGAGTGGTGTGGTTGACACAGTTGAAGGACGGGATGCCATTCAGAGGGACCTCGAGAGGCTAGAAAGGTGGGCCCGGGTGAACCTGATGAGGTTCAACACTGCAAAGTGCAGAGTTTTGCACTTGGGCCGGAGGAATCCCAGGCATCCCTACAGACTGGAAGGAGAGGTCCTTGAGAGCAGCCCTGTGGAGAAGGACCTGGGGGTCTTGGTAGACGAAAAACTTAACATGAGCCAGCAGTGTGCCCTTGCGGCTCGGAAGGCAAATGGGATCCTGGGCTCCATCAGAAGAGGGGTGGCCAGCAGGGACAGAGAGGTGATTGTTCCCCTCTACTCTGCTCTTGTGAGGCCCCATCTGGAATACTGCGTCCAGGTCTGGAGCCCCCAGTACAAGAAAGACAGGGAGCTGTTGGAGAGGGTCCAGAGGAGGGCCACAAAGATGATCAGGGGACTGGAGCACCTCCCCTATGAGGACAGGCTGAGGGAGCTGGGCTTGTTCAGCCTGGAGAAAAGAAGGCTGCGGGGTGACCTCATTGCAGCCTTTCAGTACATAAAGGGAGCCTACAAAGAGGAGGGGAATCAACTCTTTGAAAGGGTGAGTGACAGCAGGACAAGGGGAAATGGTTTTAAGCTGAGGGAAGGGAGATATAGGTTGGATGTCAGGGGGAAATTCTTTACGGAGAGACTGGTGAGGTACTGGAACAGGCTGCCCAGGGAGGTTGTGGATGCCCCGTCCCTGGAGGTGTTCAAGGCCAGATTGGATGGGGCCCTGGGCAGCCTGGTCTAGCATTAGGTGGAATGGTGGTGGCCCTGCATGTGGCAGGGGGGTTGGAGATTCATGATCCTTGAGGTCCCTTCCAACCCTGGCAATTCTGTGATTCTGTGATTCTGTGAATCTCTGGTCACCAAGAAGGCAAAATGGTCAGTTAGCTATGGAAAAGGTTATAAAACTGAAGGACATAATGCCTTCCTTTCTTTCTGGTCAGGCTGAAAGAGAAGGAGATTTAGAAGGTGGTTTTGTTTGTTTGTTTGTTTGTTTTCTAAGAAGAGAAATCTATTAACATTTGGACTTAATGAATGCTGTGTGAACAAACTGTGGAAAAGGATCTGTCTATGGAAAAAGAGAGCTAAGGATTTCTGTGTGAAACCACTCTCACCTGTGAGAAGACCAAAACTAGAAGTTGTGCTGTGTTCTTGTGTTAAATATTTGGAGCTCAAAAACTCACTAGCAATGGCTTTATTAAATATCATTCCTAAAAATAACTAGGGAATAGGATAGTAACCTGTTGAGAGACGATTTTATTTAATATAACTCTACTCTCATGTTATATATAGTTATGAAGTAAAACATTTATATCTATTTATAAACATTTTTACTCTTTAAAAAGATGTTCTCTTCTCTAATTTCAGCCATATAAAATGTTTTCTTCTGTCTTGTCTGAATCAGTTGTAGGATGTGGTGATTTAGTTTCCAAAGATGCTTAATTTTCTTTACTATCTCCAGAGACAGAATAGGCAAATGTCTCTTAATTGGGAGGCAAAAACTACATGGGATGATTTCCAGACCTGTGCAATTCACCACTTGAAAATTCATCCCCAGATATTGCCACTTGAATAGTATTAAAGTAAGCGTTAAGAATATCCTGTATCTAGCTCTTACAGTAACCTCCAATTCTATTGATAAAACCATCCTTTCCATGAAGTATTAATAGTTAAATCTCTCCCTTGAGCCTTTTATTTTTCTGAATGTTTAGATGCTGTTCAATATTTATAGCCAAGTTTCCAGTTGCACTTGTAAACACCAGAAGGTGGGAAGATTTGAAGCCTAAATATAGGTTGCTGAGCCTGGTCAGATGTTATACTTCAGGTGCCAATAAGGACATTTGCATATAAACTGTACTATCAATATCTCATTTCGGAAGGCTAAAAAGCTTGCTGTAATGGGCGTTTTATTGTTTCTTGCCCATTTTATAGAGTACATTTGCACTTCAAGATCTCAATCAGGAAAGAATGGGAAAATCCCAAATCCTATGAGAAACAGAATGTTGAACATTAGAATTGCTACTAAAAATAATAGTAATAAAAAGAGTTTATATTCTATCCTGTCCTCCTATTCCCACAGGAAATCTGCATGAGAGAAGTGAAACTTCTCTCTCTTTCTCTCTTATTTTTCTTTAAAATGTTACCTGGAAATTTGAACAGTGCTTCCAGTGCACAGGATGAAATCCCATTTCTGCAGTGTTATTTGTATTTATAGAAAGTCTAACACTGTGGTCTGAATTATAACACAGACTGAGGAATGAAACTGAAGTGATATTAAATAATTTGTTTCACTTATGAGAATTTTATGAATTTAAATAAAAATATTTCACATTAGATAATTACAAATAAAGAAGGAAGCAATTCCCAACCCCCTCCCCCCCCACACACACACATCCCCTCCCTCCATAGGAGAAGTAGAAAACCATGAAAAATGAAGGATTTTCTGTCAAAGAGGAAAAGTGGGTCATAGTCTCTCATTAGTTTTAGAATAATTCCTCTTGATGAAGAACTGACTCAAGGAAAATTGGGAGGGGAAAAAGAGAAGAGATTGTCCATAGAAGCTTTTCAATTCTCAGGAATCATAACCAAACAAGTATCTATCAGGTTGCATGCTTTCCCTCATCTTGTTTGAACTAACACAACATTTGGTGTTCTTGAAATGCCAGTTTGATGCTATGCTTTACTGTTGCATCTCAAGAAAAATCTTACAAGGAGTAGATGTGACTAACCACTGCACAATTAATAAATGCTACAATATATTTTTCAGTCCTTTATGTTATCTGTCTTTAATTACCACTGTGATGACATTCCTGTTAGTTCCTCTAAGAAACTAGTATTGCAATCTTAGTTTCATTCCTTGATATGTAAACCAGAATCTTCTGTCCAAATTCAGCCTTCTAATTTCAGTATATTTTTGAATCTAAGAGTTGGTCTGACTCTTGCTGCAACTCATATATTTATATGATATATAAAATATCATAATAGCAATATTTTGCAATAGCAAAATGAAGTTGTGTGTCTTTGGACTGTATATTTCACACACACACACACACACACACACACACACACACAAAGAGGAAACTGCTTATCTGAAACATATGTCTATACTTAAGACAACATTTAGAGAAAAAATATTTCAAAGGTTTGAAATTTATGTGTTTTTGTTTATTTGTTTATTTTCCTGATAGCAACTATTTTGATGATTCTTTCACACTGTCCAAAATAAAACTCGCCTGTTTTTGGGCACTCAGTTTGGAGAATGGAGAAATCCAGTGCAGCTTACAAACTATCTGAGCCCTCCAGCAAGTGTCAGCATTATCCAAGATAAACTCACATCAGAACAGATGCCTTAATTTACAACCAGCTTTTATATTCCACAAATAATTTATTAAGATACAGAACATTCATCCATTGGGATTTAGAAATAAGCTCATATCCTGTACAGATTGCACATTTCAGCTTCAAATTGGAAACAAAGGAGTCACCAAATATTATTAACGCAGCTGCAGTGTTGTAATAGATGCTGAGGGTGGCTTCCAGCTGAGACACTCTCAGCATGGTGCTTACTGACACAACCAGAGGAAGGAGTCCATTTGGCATAGCTTGTAGCCCTGTGGAAAGACAGGAATTGAGTTTGTCTGCATCCGTGTAGCCTGACTATAGATGCATGCCTGTTCTTTGGATAAAGATATTATTGTTTTGACACTTACCTGCATCACTGCATGAATAGGACTAGGAAGTGACCAGACATAGGATTCTCCTAATTCAGTGAATATGTTCCAGTGTCTATGTGCCAATTTTCCAGATGAAATCTAATATGGGACATTAAGTCAGAGCAGCCAAAATCTATTATAACTATAGCTTATGTGCAGCATTGCTACTATTGCATTTCTGCTGCTTTCTTCCTGTGTGGGAACAGAGTCTATTTTAATATGACACTTGCCATGCTTAGGGAGAATTGCTTCTTCTGGAAAATTGATGCTAATATTCCTCAGGAAATAGCTGCAGCAAAGATAGTCTATAAAATTTGTATGTAAGATTTTATATCCCAATCTTACAGCTTTCTAGCAGGCATTTGGGGAGTACTTACTGGCCAATTGGTGTTCAAGGTTGCTGCTGGACTCCTAACTTAGGTGAAACTACTATATGCCAATAAGTCTAAGAAATGAAACTGTTTTCTGGCAAAAAAAAATTCCAAATTTGTGGATGACAGTCTCACTTCAAATAGAAGGTTTATAAAAATAAATACATCTGATCTAGACGTGAACTTATTTACATGTTTTATTAATATAAAAAGCTTCTATGTAGTTACTTGGAATTATGTTCCCTAGCTACTATGAAAATCTCAGAATTTCTTCAGTTTCTTATCTTGTCTGTCTTAAGAAACTTCTTTAGGACTTTTAAAGGTCTTCAGTTTTTGAATCAATAAGTACAATGTAATGTGAATGAGTACTTAAAGAGAATAAAAATGAAGAATGTACTGGATGATATATTCTTTAAGACAAAGATTCAAGTCTGATTATGTAAGAAACAGATTTTTCAGTCTAGTTGAAGACTATTAAAAAAAAAAAAAACCCAGTAAAAAAAAAAAAAAAGGCTTTTTGAAAAATTGATGAAATCAACATATTTGGCAATGCAAATGTCAACTTTTAGTATAAATCTGTAATAGAATGCTTATGTAGAAATAAAATAAATGAAAATTAGATCTCAAAACTTAAATAGGAAACCACACCATATTAAAAATAATAATAATAAAATCAACAAACAACAAAGTAAATAAATACATTTTGAGTGTATGTGTTCACACACTTCTCCAGGGACTTAGCAAAAGGAATGAATCATAAATGAGAGATGCTAATAAAGTAATTTGAAATCATGTGATGTTTTCATTTAATATGTCACAGAATCCAGTACATGTCGGTTTGAACAAGTTAGCAAGTTAGCAAAGAACAAATGGCTATGCAAGAAGGAGTCTGCAGCACATTTGCTATAGTCACACCAAGTCTGAGCTTAGATTTTCCTGTTTTTTCTCAGTTTGCTTTGCTGCAAAGATAACTGTAAGATGAAAATCATAGTCACAAATTCCCAAGCATCATACAAGTATTAATTGAAACAGTCAGTGTGGAAAAAAAAAAAAAAAAAAAAAAAAATTTGTTGTAGAGACAGCTAGGAAAATAAAATAATGCTATAATTTATTTGGAAGTAGGAAATTAAAGCTCTGATGTTGAAAGGTGAGTTTTGTTAAGTCATATGAGAGGCTTCTACTCAGGGTAGGGAATGAAAGTATCTCTACTTATTGGCTCGTTGTCTTCACCATATTACAGTTTTCTTAAAAAGTCTGAATTCTTCTCACAGGAGCTACAAAAACTAGATTTTTATCTGTATTTAATGTTTCATCCAAACATTCCAATGGGCTTATGAAGTGAAAAGATATGCAAGCACTTTTGTTTTATGGGCATTTAACTAATACAATATCTTTTGGTAAGTGGAGAGAACAATAGGGTTTATATTGTTACTTCTTTAATAGGACATTTTCTTCACATAGTTGGACAAAGAGTTCCAGTGTTTGAATCGCCTACATTGTCCCCCTTTGTTCATGAACGTATTTGCTCATGATTCATTTAAGATAGTTTAATAAAAAAAAGACATGAAAGAAATGAAATGTAAATTAAAGTACACAGATGTTCTGCTTTCTTATCTCTTGTCTGAACTTTGAACCACAATATTCTTCAAATGGAAACAAGTAAATAACAGAACAGAATAATTCTGTACAAGTAGCATGAATTTATTAACAATCAAATTCTGCTACAAAAACTGACTGCTCTGTCACCCAAAAAGAATAAATACCTACTTTCATTAAGTTGCTAAACAATTTTCTTACCTTATGCCTGAGTTTCAAGTACTTGAGAAGTTCTGTTTCTTATTTTTTCATGCTTTGCAGCTACCAGGGAGACATTTCTCCTATTTTACATAAAAATATGGTCTATTTCTCATACTAAGATAATTTAAATGTTATTAAAGGGAGAATGCATTTCAAAATTAATAATAAGGCATATGACTTCTTATTTTACAAATGTTTTTAGAAGAACATTTTTCAAACCCAAAATTATATTTTGTGTTTTCAACTACTTAAAGGCAATTAAGAAGCATTCTATCAGGAGTTTTATAAAAAACAGCTACACTAAAAGACATGCAAGGTCTGTAAACAGAAATAGTTGCAGCTCAAAAATGGTTTTGTATTAATCTGTACAATATAAGATTTTTAAATGTTCCAGATTTTATGGAGACATATACTGGAAAAGCAATTGAAAATGATCTAAAATTGTGAAATATAATTAATTATTGCTAACATAACGGCAATTATAAATGATTAAACAAGTTAGTAGTTGTGTGCTATTCTTTTAAAAGAATATGAATATGTGATAACATTGTAAAATAATAAGTTTCTTCATCATATTAACAAATCTTAACAGTGAAGAAGAATGAAATGCTAAATATGATGTACTAGAGACTTAGTTATATACCTAAAATCTATCTACATATGAAAAACATAAATTCTGAGTTCTCTTAAGCTAAGAAGACAGACAATTTGTTGAGACTGCATACTGAATGGATAAATAATTTGCTTAGAATAAAATATATATACATATGTATAAAACAATAGGTTGATTTTCCCTTAAGAAAGAGGACATAATTAGCATTTATACTTTGATGAAGGCTAAATCCACATTACCACTGTCATGTTTAGTGCTGGAACTGTGTAAACGTTCTCACAAGATTTAGGAGGAAGGGAGTTATTTCACATCTACAGCTGTCTAGTGAACAAAGAAACATATGGGTCTCCTACTACTACAACCTTATGGACTTGCATTGCTCTTAGGTTAAGCTGCCTTAGTTTTGTATTTCCCTGTATAGATCCCAGTGATGATAGCATTCATGAGCACTCTGTAGGCTAGGTGACATCCAGCTCAATTTCAATGAAAGGAAGAATGGTTTTATGACACTGTGAGGCTGTAACCTTTCATTAGTCCAAAAAAGGAGGCTTGTTTTTGTCCATTCTAATTTGTATTTGTTGAGTTGTCTTGGCTGAAATTCTAGATCAAATCTCTAGATTATCATATGCAGGTGTATCTCTGTTATTTAGAACCGCTCCAAATCTTTACAATTGAAAAATAATTTATTTTTCCCTGTATGAGCATCCAGTTCATTATCCACCCGTTAGTTCCCTAAAAAATTAGCTGCTTGAGCAAGGATATATTCCATAAAACTGTGGATATGAATATTAAAATGTAAGTGCCAAGGACTTCCAAACATCTCAAAGGCAAACAAAGGAGGAAAAAGTAATGAGGGGTATGAGGTAGGAAGGAGATTAGAAGGATGCTGTGCCACAGGTTTCTATTGATGTTATGAAACTTACTAGGTCATTTGTTTCTCATGAATGTGAAATTATGTCCTCAATTATCAGCACAGATATGCCCTTACTGAGCAGATCCATCAGTGAGATGTAGATGATTAAATGTGACCTAGAAAATGTAAAGAGTTCAAAATAGAGAACAAATACAGTTAATGGTGATATAGGCCACTGAGATTCAATTCCTTATTTTGACCTCAGGCTATGTTTGCAGGGGCATATATAGGCACATCTTTTTGGTATTCGTAATGCCTAAGAAAGCAAGCACTGATCCTAATACCTTAACCAGACCATACCTTGATGGTTTAATACAGAATCCTAATTCAGATTTGTCAGCATGAGAAATCAAGGTACCTGGTATCGACAGGATGTTTGAATGTGTTCTTCAGCTGCATCACCTCTCTGTACAATGAACAGAGAGAACTCAGTGCTTCTGAAGAGTGATTCATAATGCACTAATGAAATGCCTCCCATTTCATTATCTGGGCAGGAGAATAAGCATTCTTGTTGGGTTACTGAATCTTCTTAAGCTGAACAGCCTAACAAATTACTGGAAGAAGCTTACAGGGACAGGAACAGCAGAAGAGATTGCTAATTCAGGGGTTTGCAGCAATATGTTCAGAATTCAGATCAGATGCAATTGTCTGGATATGTGGCAGAGGGCCCTGCAACTGTGTAGTAGTTATGGCCTATGCCAAAAAAAGAAATACCTCAATTCCTTACAGAAGGACAGGGAGAATCACAAATGATCAGCTCCCATTCTCCAAGAAAATTCATTTGCCATAGGTCAGACTGGGAGGAATCACAACTCTGAACTTCTCAAAAAGATGAATTGGACTTTGTATGTCTAATGCACAGTATAGCATGGTATCACCTGTTATTGTAAATACATGGAAGTAAACAGTTTTTGACCATTGGCTTCTAACATGAAGTGTCAGAGATTCCTTTCTCTAGATACAAAAACAGGGGATGAAGAGTAATGATTCCATGAAAGCAACAGGAAGTTTTCCTTGCCTTTTTCCATCTTAGGGGACAGCTTACAATGGATGTTCTGAACTATCAATTCAGTGCCAGCCACCAGTGGTTATCTCATTTTATGTGCATGTTCATTTTGTACATACTATTTTGTAGGTCTGTCTGCTACATGCATTGAAAATTAAAATTTCTTTACTCAGAATTTAACTTGGGAAGCTATTTTTCAGAAGAGAACATTTTATTCTAGTTCAAAATCAGCCTGTTTTGAGCAAGCTGTTCCATGTATTAAACAAATACCAATAAACATTAAAAAGGGTGGTATTTGATGGAAGAAATGTGTGTATAAGTCTGATATAAAGAATATTTGCTTTGTTTTGTCCTGTTTTTCTTTTCATTTTCTCCCAACACCCCCCCCCCTTTTTTTTTTTTTTTTTTTTTTAAGGGAACTGCTATGTCATTGTGGAAAGTGGTTAATAGTTCTGTTTATTTCAAAAGTAATCAGTTCTTGATTCAAAATGCATCATAAGGAACTAGAATATCTTAGGATATTAATCATGTGAGAGAAAAGTCTATGTGAAGGAGCTGTTACAATTCATTATTGTACAAGAACTATCCAGAGAAGAGAGATGTGTCAGGACAGAGATAATTATTATTGCCTCCACTTCTTATGGTATTGGGATTGGCTTGGAAATGGGTTATCTCTTTCTCTTGTAATAGAGTTGGTACATAAACACAGCATAAAGAGGAAAGTTAAAAGTGTAACTAAACATCAGCACTGCATCAACAGTGTTGTAGTCAGTCTGCTGGGAACTCAGAAGAGCAGGTGTGATGCTCTTCTCAGACATTAATCTGTTAGGAGATGGTTTTCTCCAAAAGCAATAAAATAGATCCCATGATTTCATAACTGAAGAATAAACCTGAAGGAACATATTCAAAATTTCAGGTAACTGTTCAGACATTCCCCCTTTCCCTTAAATTAGCATTTATTTTTATGCAGTGTTTTACATCTCTTTTCATTCATGTGTTCAAGTCTAAGGAATGATTTATTACTTCCCCCTTCAAAAGTAGTAAGTATGGATGAATAAATCAATATGTGCCAACAACTTCATTGTTTGGTGCTCAGCACTGAATGATCAGCGTACACATAAAATTCCTTCAGCAAAGAGTTTCAATGTCAGGAAATGTCTGTTATTTAGACCACTACTTTTGGACAGGTAGAATAATAAAATAAAAATACAGTGCATATATGTTTTAATAATATAACCATTACTGCTCCTAAGTGTATGTGAAAAATTAAGTGTAAAAGAAAGAGGAGAAGTAATGTCTGATTTTTTTTTTTCTATTTTAAAACTGATTTATAGAGTCTTCTAATAGGAAAGGGAAAAAGAAGAAGAAGAAGAAAAAAAAAAAAAAAAAGTTAAAAAAGAAAAAATGAACTTCTCTTTCCAAAATCCCTAATTAAAATATCTTGAAAATGACTGGTAAGAAAAAGGAACTGCAGCTTAAAGTACATTTTTTCAATTTTGAAAGTGAGAATTTTTTTTTTTTTTGAAAGAATAAAAGGAAAATACTTAAAATTAAAAATATCATGATCTAATTTTCATCAGGTTTCTAAAGAAAATGTTTTATTCACCAAAATTACCACAAATGTGCTTTCACATTGAATGTCTTGTAACTTATTCTGTTGAATTTGATGATCAGAATGAGATATGTTCCAGTTACAATGTTCTGTATTTTTTTTTTTATTATTTATTATAGCAATGATAATAATATATATTAAAAAAAAAAAAAAAAAAAAAAAAAAGTTCTGCATTGTAGAATTCTCATTTGTAAACTTATTCATATTTAAAGAACAATGTTTCATTCCAAAGCTAACCAATGATTTTCACTTACATCCTAGTCTCCAATTTAGGCCAATATTTAAAGCATGCTTTACACTGAAATATTCCCACTGGAGAATGTATAAGTCTAAAAGCATGCAATTTATTCAATTTAACTAGGCCATAACAATGCCCTCAAGTGGATACATATCTGTAATCTCTGGCTGTTCTTCAGAATGTTGTGTTTTCAAATTGAGAGCTGAACTCTCTCTGTTGTTTAGTACTGGCATTGTGTAGCATGTCTTTAAGTATTTTTCAATAAGAACCCAAATTCACACAAAATCTTATCCTGCTTTTCTCCATGTTCTGATGAAACTTCCTATGTTCCAATTTGTATCCATTGCCTCTCTTCCCATTTCTGGACACCAGTGTAAATAACCTGGCCCCCTTTATTTGATATCCACTCTTTATTTGTAAGCATTGTTAAGGTCCCCTGTATGGGAACTGCTGAGTCACACAGCCTGAACCTCTGATTGATCAGATGAGGCGAGTAACGAGTCAGCCATGGGAGTACAGGTGAAGGCAATTCACCTGTGCTCTCATGGCTCCACCTCTCCTAGACCTATTTAAGAGCTGACTACCAGTGGGGAAGGATCTCTCTTCTGGAGATCTACTCTGCTGGAGTTTCCTGAGCAAGCCCAGTGTATGGGTAAGCATCCTATTTATTCTCTTTGTCTTGCTTTGCTTAACTGTCTTGTTTATCTCATTATTACAGCATCTTAATATTCTTTGAGACTATATGTCTACCATGTTTCTAGTCATCAGCCCCTAATGTCACTGGGAAATGATGAAGCTGACACGCTTGCCTTCAATGGATTGAGAATTCACTATCTGAGAACATCGCCTGTTGGTTACATCAGAAGCTACAGCATGTGGGACAAAAGACAATGTGGGCAGCTGCTAAAGCATGGGGACTGCCCATACAACTACCTGACATCGTCCAGGCGTGCCTAGGATTGTGACGCTTGCTCTAAGATGAGACCAAGATCGTTGCCTGAAATGACAGCATGAGAGCCCATCTTGCTAGAGGACACAATCCTCTCCAGCGATGGCAGGTTGATTACATTGGGCCCCTTCCTCAGTCTGAGGGGGCAAGATATGCCCTGACCTGCGTTGACACTGCAAGTGGGCTACTGCAGGCCTATCAAGTGCCGAAACCAACAAAGCACTCACTAAACTGATGTCTGCCTATGGGACATCTCAAGTCATTGAGAGCGACCAAAGGACTCATTTTACTGGTGCGACAATACAGCACTGGGCAGAAGAAAAAACATCAAATGGTGACTCCACCTGCCATATAACCCAATGTGTGCAGGCCTCATTGAACTTTATAACTGTATTCTTAAGGCTGCCCTGAAGACAGACTCCCAGACTGAAGACAGTCCCTGCAGGGGTGGATGAAAAGACTGTATGAAACCTTGCGGGACCTTAATGAAAGACCTTGAGATGGCAGACCCAGTGCCTTGAGAATGTTGCAGACAACATGGGCCACCCCACTTAGGATCCAAATTACAGGCACTGATCATCAAGTAAGACCCCAGATTGGTAATGAAAATAATCTTCTGCTCCCTGCCCCGGAGAATTTAGATCCTGGCACCCATAGAATAAAATAGAAAGTGCAGGTAGGACCAAAGTTTGTGGCTTACTTTCACCTTGGGGGAGATTGTTGGAGATGGGAGGCTCAGTAGTCCCTCCAGTAATAGGTACATGGCCTACTGATATTGTGGTCAACACTCCAGTCTTCATTGCTAAAGGGACCCCCATCATGTCCTTATGGCAGATCTGGACACCTCCTTTGGTGCCTGATATAGTTATGCAGCTGCAGACATCTGGCCAGAAGGTGTGATACAGGCAGCCAGGACATGCCCCAGTACAAGCAGAAGTGTTGACCCAGGATAGAAATATGGCCTGTATCTTGCCCTGGAGAGAAGACCTTCCCCTCCTGGTACCCATGAAACATTTGTATTACTCCTCATGAGTCTTTGAGCCTTCAAGATCACCAGAAGGAATGAGATGCCATCAAAGTGTTCCGGTGTTACGGTCAGATCACGTGCAACACCTGGTGATGGCCTATATGGGATTGATAGAACATAGGACGGACCTGCACCTCACAACTGCATGCCTCCAGTAACATCATCGAGCACTGGTCCATAAAAGAATCTAGACATTCACCAATTGTCTCTTGTCTGAATTGTACCAATTTGCGTTTTGATGGAAATCGTATAAGCGTCGTGATATAGCAGATCTCTGTATTAGGAAAAGCTTACCCTTTAGTCAATCTGATCATGCTGTGAAGGGGTGGAGTGTATGGGAACTGCTGAGTCATAGCCTGAACCTCTGATTGATCACCTGAGCTGAGCAATGAGTCAGCCATGGGAACACAGGTGAAGGCAATTCACCTGTGCTGCAGGAAGGGGAGGAGCCTGGCTCCACCTCTCCTAGACCTATTTAAGAGTTGACTACCAGTGGGGAAGGATGTCTCTTCTGAAGATCCACCCCACTGGAGTTTCCTGAGCGACCCATGATACAGGTAAGCATCCTGTCTATTCTCTTTGTCTTGCTTTGCCTAACTCTCTTGTGTATTTCATTATTATAACATCTTAATATTCTTTGATTATACAGTCTCCTCTTGTTGTCTTCAGGCTAAATAGTCTCATGTGTCTCTTCCTTTCTTTATAAGGAAGATGCTCCAGGACCCTAATCGTGTTCATAAACTACCTCCTGGACATGCTCTGATAGTTCCTTTTCTTGAACTAAGGAGAACAGAGCTGGAAATAATGCTTCAGATGAGGCCTCACCAGGACAGAGTAGAGATGAATCACCTCCTTCAACCCACTGTCCACATTCCTCTTAACAAATCCCAGGATACAATTGGTCTCCTTGGCCACAAAGACACACTGTTGGCTCGTGGCTAACTATGCAGTTTCTAACAGGTCAGCCCCTAGGTAACCTAGTGTCTCAGTGTATTTCAGCTTTCATGCCATGATGCCTGAACCAGGTACATCCTGGGGAGATCTTATTAATACTTGTAAGTACCTAAAAGGCAGGAGTCAAGTGAATGGGGTCAAGTTCTTTTCAGTGGTTCCTGGAAACAAAATAAGGAGCAATGGACACAAAATAGAATACAGAAATGCTCATCTCTACATAAGGAAAAATTTCCTTTCTTTGAGGGTGGCAGAGCACTAGAACAAACTGCCCAGAGATTGTGGAGTCTTTTTCTCTGGAGACATTTAAAACCTACCTGGGCACTAATCATAGAATCACAAGGTTGGAAACAACCTAATAAGATCATCTAGTCCAACTGTTTTCACACTACCACTGGTACCACAAGCTACTAAACCATATCTCACAGCTCCTCGTCCAGATGCCTCTTGAACACTGCCAGAGATGGCGACTCCACTACCTCCCGTGGCAGGCCAGTCCAGTGCCTGACCACACTCCGAGAGAAGTAGTTCTTCCTGAATTCTAACCTAAACTTCTTCTGGTACAATAAAGAAATCCTACTCTCAGAGGAGTTGGACTAGGAACCCCTTTCAACCCATGTGATTTTCTAATAGTGTTATCCTGAATTTCAAAGACTTCAAAGTCACATTAGTGGTTGATGGCAAAACAATGGGAGTGATAAAGGAACTGTGAATCTTCCTATAAATACTGAGATAGGCATAGACAAGCAGCATAGGGAAAAAAAACAAGTTTTTTAACAGACTGAGAGTGAGCCATTATTTCTATGTGTCCATTATTTCTATGTGTTTTTCTCCTCTGCACCATATCAAATGGAAGATAACCCAAACACAGAGATGAAAGAGAGAGTTTGATGGCTATTGAACATTGTGATTTTTCCCGTTGTATTACAATTACATGGAACTTATGCTAAATAATCTGATGATGGTTTGCTGTGAAAATTCATGGTGTTAGTGTGCTTACTACATTTCTTGCAATCATTTTATTTTCGTGCTTGTGGTTAAGAACCCCTTTTGGCTTCTGCCATACACTACTGTGCTTTATCCTCTTTTGCATTACATTAAGTTTGAGATCCAGACATAAGTGCCCTTGAATACCTAGAAACTTAATATTGAAAATCAAATAGGAACTTCATGATTGACTGACCATGCACTGAATTAAGTGTTTATGTCTAAATGTGATAAATGCTATCTTTACCAAGACATTGCAGTCTAAACTAGGAACATCTAGTTCACAAAAAAAAAAAAAAAAGATTTTGCAGCTTAAATAAAGAAAACTTTTCCCCCCTGTATTATGTCTTGCAAGACAGTGGTCAGTGGCAGATGCTTCCAAAATTAAAGGGCAAATTTACCTTTATCTTGATTTCAAGAAAAATCTTATTAGTGTACGGTAGAATATAATATACTATAGAACTTCTCTCTTCAGTACATCATAGTTAGGAGCATTAACTAGTGTCTGGATGTGACAGAAGGTTCTCAAGTTCACCCCATACAGAATACAGTGTGAATCTTTGAAGGAAGTTGCTATTAAAAAGAAAAAAAAAAAAAAAAGGGAATTTTTAAATTCTTAAATATCAATGCATTCTGAAAGAAGAGTCTAAAAACCTCTGCATCACAGGCACAAAAGGAAAAAGAGAAGCAGAACTCATTTATGAAATGTAAATGCATTTATAAGAGCAGAAACAATATTATAATGATCTAGTCTAATCAATGATTTCCACTCATTAGCTTGTACAGCAAATATTTATCTGGTAGATGAATTATAGCATGTTGTTCACAGGGTGAGAGTAAATGAAATCTTGATGATATTACATTAGGTATTTGTGAGTCCATTATTATTTGAAGTTATTCGAGTTTTGCTGTTACAAATGTACTGGACACGAAGAAGTTCTTTCAGCCTCTGAAATGTATCATGCTGTTTTCTAGCTTATACCTCTTTGAAAAATTCTCCATATGTATGGATTGGACTCAATTCACTGTCTTTAGTAAGCTATGCAGATAGAGCAGACTATAAGCCTTCTGAACTCTTTATTTTTTTTCCTCATCTGTATAGCAACAAAAATAATGTTTTCTATATCACATAAAATCAAACCTATTATTTCCTTGTAATCACAAATCTCCAGGATTACATTCAAACAGAAATATAAAGTAAGTATATTGTTACTGACAAGCATTTAAAAAGCAAATGTTCTGTTTCCTAGATTTAATTCAGTGAGTTATTTGTTTTGTTGCAAAAAGAAAACCCAGGGTGGAAGAGAAGGGAGAAGCTATGATAATGATAGTGATGCTGAAAAACTTTTGTCTGAACCCTCTGGATTCTAAGCAAATGTGCCCCAACAAAAATTACTGCCTAAGCAGTTAAGCAAATACCTCTTCTCCAATCCCAGCATTATTTGTCATAAATCAACAGACACTTTGGGGACTTTGTACAGCTAGTGTGCAGGTGTAGGGCATTACACGAATGAAGTGAGGACAGTTTGTGTGATGATCACAGCTGCAACAGTGACAGTCATTGACCCTGGTTGCTGAGAGTTATTTGCTTTGCATTAATTGGTAGAGCACTTGAGCTATTTATTTTTCTCCAATTTGCAGACTAGACATCAACATCAGCTTCAGAATAATTGCCAAAATAAGCCATTTCACTTATCTTTTCCATCTTCTCCCTGGGATATTATTCTAAGTTAAGCAGATTTCTTGATACAAGCCACATGGAAGGGACAGTACTGTGGCACTGCTGCAGTAGGGCTAGGAATCATCAGCAATTTGAAGGCTACTGATGATAAAGACTTCAGCTAGCACAGCTGCTTTGTAAATCAGTACCAAAGATGCCATTTCACAGGGGAAATGGGAAAATGGAGGGAAATACATTTTTATCAATTTAAAGTGTTTCACCCATAAGGATTCCTGCTCTTATGCTGGTGCAAAGAGCAATTTTTGAAGCACAGCTTTATTTGGATTTGGACAGTCAAATACTACACAAGCAGAATTCTCAACTGAAGTTCTGTCAGAATGTCACAAACTGAAACCTGGCCTTTTGATTCCACACAGAGATTCAGAGATTGCTGCAATGTTATGATGAAGCTTGAGAGATCAAGGAAATTAGTAAATAATTAATTTTCTTAAAAAAAAAAAAAAAAAAGTACAAGTAATTGTAGAGGTGTGTAGCGTACAAGTAATTGTAAGGTCATGTAGAGTGCAAGTAGTTGTGAAGTACTTGTGATGATACATGATGATACATAGACAGAGGCTTTTTCCTCCTGTAAGGGTATCTGGTCAAGGGTGTTTTTCAGTGCAACTACAGATAATAAGAGATAGAGGCAGTGATGGGTTTCAAGTCTTATCTATGATAACTAGAACCAGGAAGGAAAAAGTATGTGGGGATGCTGACTCAAGCGAGGTTGTCTGATTGATGGTTTCTGGATTGGGATGTTAATAAGAAAATAAGCCAGAACAATAAGCAACACGTTGAGGTACAAGCCTGAAAACATAAAATTGAGGCAATGACAAGATACAAACATTCCAGTCACGCTACTTGATAGGCTATTGAACTAGAGGCCCACTTCCAACAGATCAACCTGTACTTTGCAGATGACAAAATGAGAACCAGGGGACCTGGACTGGGAAGATGCAGAAATTCCAGAACTCCACAAATCCATGGAGGTGTTCAGGGAGAGGTGGGAGCAGGATAAGCAGAGATGGAGAGGTAGAAAAAGACCAGTTGTTTGTAAAAGAGAACTCTTAGTATCTTAGCTTCTCAGGCTGACTCCTGCACTTGATCACCATAGTTTGCCCTATGTACGTTTTGTTTTTTTGTGTTTTTTGTTTGTTTGTTTGTTTGTTTGTTTTTCATCAGGTGTTTTCTTAAGTCTCTCTCTGCATATTCACACTGTCCCTTGTGTATGTTTGCTGAAGAACTACGTACTTGGCTGGCAGCCTGTGTGACCAGCAATGTCAGTGACCTCTTTGTGTCTCTGGAAACATGGTTTTGGCTGAATCTACAAAGGCGAAGATGGCAGCTGCATCCCCCAGCCTGAACAGAGACCCTGAGTCTCAGGGACCGGGCTAGGCCCCAGTGGCTGTGCTGTGCTAGAGAAGCTGAATGAGATGACAATCCTCTGTACCACACCTGATAGAATTCTCTTGAGAATTCATGTGGCAGCTCTCTGAGAGCAATCTACAGAGGCAGTGAATGTATTGTATTGTATATTCACTAAATATTTATTTACTTTTATTCCTAAGAGCTCAGGCTTCACTTGTCTAAACAAGACAGTGGTGAACATCACACCAAAAATAATAGGAAAGGACTACCTAAAATTTCTCTTTTACTATTTCAGGGCATATGTTTCTTCAGGAGCTTCAAAATGAAGTATAGATACTACCACTACCTTTTTCTACAAAGAAAGGTAAAAACTAATAAAAGTAATATTTGCACGGAGTTACTTTCCTCATAGAATTCAAATTATTCTTTACAGCTCCATAAGGGTTTTATCAACAGTAAAAGTAAACAACAAAAGGTAGAAATGTAAAATAATTTAATTGAGGTTATTATCTCCTGGCTAAAAACAGATAAAGGTCTATCTTGTCTACTGAATCCCAGTGATAACAGGGTATGTTGAAAACTACCAATTTCACAAATCAAATTCTTCTAAATATATAAGAACAGTAACAATAATTATAATAATAATAACAAGAATAGTCTCTGAGTAACAGTGATATGGTAGAACTTCATCAGATCCAGTGTAATTTCTGGTCCGAACCAAAAAGAGAAGCAAAATGGAGGGCAAGCATCCAGTCTCAATAGCACAGTGTGAGAATAGTCTCCTGAGCTAAAGTATTCCCAGGATGAAATTTGTCCTCTGCCTTTCTTTCCCTTCTTGTATTCACTCTCTCACACTCACACAAACACATGCACACAAAAAAGAATATTTAAAACAAACAAACAAACAAAACAAAACAACAAACAACAACAACAACAAAACAGAATCCTGAAATCTTCTCTTCCTTTGATGAAATAAATATATTTATTTATTTATTTATTTATTTATTTATTTATTTATTTATTCATTCATTCATTCATTCATTCATTCATTCATTCATTCCTGGGCAAAGTAATACAGAACTACAGATATATTAACTGAGGAAAAAAAGTGAGAGCCTGGTACACAACATGTTATTCAGAACTGCATCATATAAGCCTGTAGGTTCTGAATTATTGGTAAAGAAGGAGCACAAGGTACAATTCTGCTAAAATCTAATGCAAATCTTCTAAAAATCTAGAAAGAGCAACAATAAATTGCTGGCACTGTCATAGTTTCATGCACAACATGTTCTCTGTTGAACTGATATAATAAGAGCAAGAAATGAACTTCACTGGAATGGTATTTCATATCTGCTCTTTTGTATCTTGCAATATCCTTTCTGATCAAGTGCCCTATCTCTGGAGCATGTATTGATTTTCACAGCTGAAATACAATGCCTCAGCATGCTAACCCCTATTCACACACACTTTCCTGTTCCAACACTTTTTGCCTGTCTTATAGTTACAAAATGTTAAAGGAGCAGCTGTGCATTTTCTCTAAAGAGGAGACATTTGTTTAAAAAAAAACAACTTCAAGTTTTTCAAGATCTTTTGTACATTCCAGACATTAACAGTCATTTACATCTTTCCAGTAGACTCTGAAATTGCGGGCATATTTTGAATTTCTACTTCCCATCTTGCATGTATTTCAACTCTTGAACAACTATATGTGTAATTGTGTGTTAGCATTACCTTCTATGTATTGTTAGGGATATATTTAGATAACTGTGAACAATCTGAATATGCCTTTTACTGTTTGCCATAAAAGCAATTGGCTTGAGACATTATTCTACAGAGGAGCAACTTAGTCATATCTGTAATGATAAAATTACTGTGTGAATGCAAGTTCCATATTTTTAATTAATATTCAGTCTTCCGCTCCACTTTTTCCTCCTCAAATAAATCTGTGATTGTGAGGAATGGTAAACATCTGTCTTAGGTCTATAAGTCTTACTGATCTGCACGATATCACTGACAAACATCAGTGAGAAAATATTCAAATTTCAGTAGCACCACTCTTCTGTAGTACTGGTGAGAGTTGGAAACGTTCAACACTGGATTCATTCAACCAACACCTCTTAAATACACTGGGGGAGAGGATGGGGAGGGGGGAGGAAGCTTTTGTTTTAAAAGGTAATTCATTAGGAATGAATAATTGGATATCCTTCATGAGAAGGCTAATTTAATACAATACTGAATCTATTTAAACTATGCAAATTCAATAACATTTCACTTTCACCTATGCTTTGTACGGGATCACATTCCGCTTCTCATTGCACAGCTTTAAAGACAAAAAGATATCATGGAAGTCACAACTGTTCTTCCGTTTCTGGAAAATAAACATTTAGTGACCCAGACTTCATTTTTTATAGAACTAAGGTGGCCCAGTGGTACCTAATGACCTTCCGGAATGTGGAGAGAGCCTAAAATTAATCTTCTGAAAACCAAGTAATGAAGCATTAAGGTACACGCCAATCCAACCTTAATTCTTCCCTCCTTGAGCGATGACCCAATACATTTGTAATACATAGACTTTCACTCTGTCTTTTTGGATAGAGCAGAATTTTCAGGGAACAGAGGATGTGTATAGGATATGATATAAACCCTTCTGCTAAGGAAATCTGGTGCTTCTCATAACTACTGAAAATAAGTTGACAATTGCTTTACTCAGAGCTGCGTGGACTCCCAAGATGCTTTAGCAATTGCTCGTTGTGGTCATGCCTGATACAGTGTATCTATATAGCCCTTATGAAACCTACACACAAAACCTGTTTTTCAGGACTGACCTTTCCTACTGGATTTTTTTATTTTTTTTATTTTTTTTTTATTTTTTTTTACTGTCGTGTCTCAGAAGGTCACGTATTTCAAGTTTTAGCATACTTATGGGATCTAGGAAAAGCTGGGACTCAAAGCCCCTTACAAAGCACATCTGATTTGCTTCTACAGCTAATTTCTCTTAATAAAGTTTTACTGATTTCAGCTGGAAAACATAATTCCAGGAGTCTGTTAACAGCACACAGGAACTGCAGTTGTGTTTCACTGCTTTGGACCTAACTAATTTTCTTCCTCATCTTTTCCTGGCCACCTCAGTCTCTCACTGTCCTTTAATTTATCCATTCACCCTTATTCTAATATATTCTACATCATAACTGCCATAAAGGCAATGTTACTCATTCAAAAAAAAAAAAAAAAAAAAAAAAAAAAAAGTAGGTTTCTTTTATTAAGGGACTGCATATTAGCTATTCTTGACCTGAAGCACATTTGGGTCTACTGTTCAGTAAACACGATTACATTATTCTCACCGTCTTTCATCTTCTCCTCTAGTTAATCAGAGCTGGCATTCTGCTATAATAATTTTCCATGTGAAAAAGGAGCATCATGTCCACCAGACTTTCTCACATATACACTCTGAAAATGTGTAATTTATTATCTTTCAGAAATGGTTAGAGTTCCTTCTAAATTAGTTCAACAAATTAGCAAGAAAACTTTCCAACAATTTTTGTTCTGTTTTATTTTTTTGTTTGTTTGTTTTAGAAAAAAATAAGCTGTCTATTTTCTAGTGAGACAAAGTCAAAGGGGTAAGGTGTCTCTCTCTAGAGGTCTTTAAGAGCACTTAAGAGAAAAATGGCTATGAGGAATCAGTAGATGTGAATTTCCTTGAATGAGAAGACAGATAAAAAAGGGAGCTTTATGACTGGTGCCTATACAAGCTGCCTGGTCTAGTGGAGAATTTTGATTAAATCTTATTCCTCCAGATACAGGAGCCATCATGATCACAGCCTCTTCCCCTAATGGGAGAATTCAATCACAGTGTCTGAAGGTGGGGACTGGTGGAGCAATGTCCCTCATGCTGTAAATAATGGTGAAGTTTGCAACCATCTGAGGAACCTGAACGTCCATAAGTCTACAAACCCTGATGAGATGCATTCCAGAGTCTGGGAAATGAGGGAATTTATTGATGTAGTTGCCAAGCCAATCTTTGTTGTCCCTGGTGATTGAAGAAAAGGCAATGTTGCATTCATTTTTAAGAAAAGTAGAAAGGACAATCCCGGCAGCTACGGACTTTTCAGCCTCACTGCTGTGTCTGGGAAGATTATCGAAGATTATCCTCCTGGAAGCTATGTTAAGGTACCTGGAAGATAGGGAGCTGATACAGGAAAAGGAGCATGGCTTCTCCAGGGGCAAGTCCTGCCTGACCAATCTAGTAGTCATCTGTAATGACCTAAATGCATCAATGGACAAAAGAAGAAATCTTGATGTCTTCGATCTGGAGTACAGTAAAACCTTTGACTTGTTCCCCATAATATTCTTCTCCCCATATTGGAAAGATATAGTTTTGACTGGTGGACTGACTGATGGATGAAGAACTTGTTCGAAGATCATAACTAAAGAGTATCTGTCAGTGGTTCAATGTCTAGATGGAGATCAGTGATGAGTAGTGTCCCTCAGGGGTCAGTACTGGGAAAGATATACCTTAATGTCTTCATCAGGTACATCAACATTAGAATCAAGTTTACTGTCATCAAGTCTATGGATAGCAGCAGCCTGTGGGGAGCAGTTGACATGCCTGAGGGGTGAGGTGAGGTGTCATCTGGAGAGACCTAGACAGGCTGAAACAGTGGGTCTAGGTGAACCTCAATAGATTCAACACATCCAAGTGCAAGGTCTTGCACCTATATTGCAGCAACCCCTCTATCAAAATGTGCCAGGGGACGAAAGGATAAAGTACAGTTCTGCCAAAAAGGACTTGGGTATTCTGGTGGATGACATGTTGGTCATGAACAATGAATGTGCCCTCACAGCTCAGAAAGCCGACTGTATCCTGGGCTGCATCAAATGAAGTGTGGCCAGCAGGTCGAGGAAGGATCCTGTCCTTCTATTCTGTGCTGATGAATACTGTGTCCAGATGTGGAGTCTTTTCATGCCGTGGAGAGACATGGACCTGCTTGAATGTGTCCAGAGGAAAGCCACAAAAATTACCCAAGAGATAAAATATTTCCCCTATGAGGACAGGCTGAGAGAAGTGAGGATGTTCATCCTGGAGAAAAAAAGAAACAAGACCTGAAAGTGGCCTTTCGGTATCTAAAGAGAAAGAAGGGAACTTACACTTTTGCAGGCCTTTGTGGTATATCAAAGGGAAATGATTTCAAACTATAGAGGGCAGATTTAGAGTGGTTATAAGAAATGAGTCTTTTAAACTGGAACAGTATGATGTGGTAGATGCCCTGTCCCTAAAGACATTTAAGGTCAGGCTAGATGGGTTTGACAACCTGATCTATCTATGGATGTCCTGTACATGGTAGAAAACTTGGAGTAAACAACATTTAACAATCCATTCCAAATTGAACAATTCAATGATTATATTCAATGATTCTATGAATGTCCCAAATGAATTCTTGCATTTCCTTTCAGTCTTATTTGAACATGCCTATGAGTTGTTCTTAGATTTTTCCAAATAAAGAGGTTCAAATTTCTAGGTGATATAAGGCCACCTCAAGCCATAAGCAAAAGTGAGATTTGTGAACAATGAACTGCAAGTAGGGGCATGCAAACCTTGTTTCCCTGCTTTCTGTCTTACAGTAGAGTGTATGCATGTATTCTGGCATCTGCTTGCCTCTTGGAACAATGAAATACTTGCAGCTACAAAATGTCAACAACCCTCCTATTCATTCTTGTTTTAGAAGAGTATTTATGTACAAGTCTTTACAGAAAGCAGAAGTCATTCCCTGATATTTTTTTTTTTCTTTTTTTTTTTTTTTCTGTCCTGACAGTAGGAGGAGCCATACTGTACATAAAGTTAAATGGAAATTTTGAGTTTCAAAAATGTCAGAAATGTCAGCATCTAAGGGGAAACATGGTTAAAATGCTGTGGCTGGATCTTCTGTCTACTTGAAAAGAGCAGGTTCTGTGAATTAAAGATATATTAAAATAGGTAACTCTTAAAACATAATATTTTCAGAAAATAAACCATAGCATTACAAGCTACTCTTCATTTAATTACTTTTCACAAACAAACTGGAAATGTGTCTGAAGTTAGAAAAATACATACTTGAAACATAGCTGCTTTTTCTCTAATAGTGCTTCTTGTTTATTCTTCAGTTATTTCAGTTACGTATTCCAATTTTACTGATGAAGAAAAGTGTATATATATATATACATATATATATGTATACATAATACACATAATAATGTACATAATACACACACACACACACATATTATATAATTTCCCATTGTAAAGTCAATACAAGTCTGGACAACTGTTGGATTCTTCTCTGCCTCGTGCATCATTAACAAAATTGTCAACAGCTAAGCAGTCTTTGCAAGATCCTCATTGCTGGTGATGGCGCAATGACAGAAGAACATGGCTTGATTTTCATATCCCAACTTGCAGCTGTACGACTGGCAGTCAAGAGGAAGAAAAGAAATCATGTTTTGACATGAATCAGGCACATTTTATTTGAAAGTCGCTGCAAAAGTCTAAAAATGACATTTTCTAGCCTTTTTATATACATTTCTTTTTAAGATTAAAAATACAGTTTAATAAGAGAATGCATGCTTACACTTTTCTTGACGTCTGATGAAATTACCAGTGTCTGTTTTTTATTTGCTTATTTTTCTACTGCCATACTGCTACGGAGTTATTTTTTACTCATTTATTTTTAATATACTAAGGGAATGCTGCTTCTAGGGTGAACGCCTCTTTCCTCTCTGACAATAATTTCTTTACTTAATATGATTATTCCAAGAAATAAAATAGAGAGCTTATCTATTACAAAGCAGCTTTATACACACGTGCGCATATATATAAACACACTGTAAGCATAGAACTTATTAATTTGCTACAGAAAATAAAAAATTGATACATTACGATAAAAGTCAGAAGAAAACCAGTATGCTCATAATCTTATTATTAAACATTTGTGACATATGATGGGGAATTATCCATTAATCCAAAATATCCATACAGTACTTGAAATACGTGATATCTCCCAAATCAGATATATCCTTTCAAAGCAGGTCTTTGTTCTGAATGTAATTCATCATAGTTATCACACATCACAAAGTGTTACACTGTGTCATTTTACATTGCAACATGACATGACATGGTGTAATTAAGGGAACACAATACAATAGCTCCTATTACACACACATACACACACACATGCATATCCCCTCCCCCCCCTCCCCCCCCCCCCAAAAAAAAAAAAAAAAAAAAAAGGCAAAGCAAGTGGAGGAAAGGAAAGTGAAGGAGAAAGGTATGGCAAAGGCAAGGGCAAGGCTAGGCAAAGGCAAGGCAAAGGCAAGGAGAAAGGCAAGGAAAAAAGGCAAGGAAAAAGGCAAGGAAAGGGAAGAGAAGGGAAAGGAAGGCAAGGTAAAAGGAAACAAAAGGAAAATTTATTTTCCACATCGGTAAAGAAGTTTTCAGTTTCAAATATGCCTGTATGAAGGAGAAAATCTTGCTGACTAAAATTAAAGAAGAGCCTGAACAAGTTCCCACTGAAAACAATAGAATGTTATCAATCAGACAAATGTTAATGATTATATTGTATTATATTATATTATATTATATTATATTATATTATATTATATTATATTATATTATATTATATTATATTATATTATATTATATTATAATATTATATTATATTATATTATATTATATTATATTATATTATATTATATTATATTATATTATATTATATTATATTATATTATATTATATTATATTATATTATATTATATTATATATATTGTTAAAGTAAAAAACTTTAAGATTCAAAATTCAATTTTGGTTAAGGAAAAGAATTATCAGGGGGACCTCTTGATTCCCAGGAAAACAAAATCAAAATCAAAAACAAACAAACAAAAAACCCTGAGATATCACTGCAAATTATTATTAGTTATGTTCTACAAAGACACGGAATTATCAGGTGCATTGGTTTGGTCCAGAACAGAAAGCTAAAATAAGCTGGCTTCTTTGGCCTCCACAGTAAAAGAGCTTATAGACTAAAGACACAACTATGAATTGCAATTCCTTTCTCTTTGGCATTTGTCTTTGAATGGGTGGATTTTCACCAAGTGTCTAATGTATTTCCAGCTTAGGAGATACTTAAACTGTTCAATATACATCAGGGAGAAAAAAGAGCTTTTTCAACTGAAGGCCAATATTGGCACAAGAACAAATGGATATAAACAGACCATGAATAAATTTAGCCTTGAAATTAAGAGATTTTTTGCCATCAGAGTGGTGTTCTGGAACAGTCCTTCACTGGCAGTTGTAAGATCAAACAACAGAACTAGTTTAATAATGGAGCTTGATAAATTTGCAAATGAGATTATATGCCATGGTTGCCTACAAGATGAGGCAGCTTGATTTTAATGATCCAAGAAGAACCTTCCAGTCTTAGCAAAAAAATGTGGGGGAAGGAGGGGTTAAATTAGAAATGGAGAACTCCAAAGTGTACGGATTGTGAAGAATAATGCAGAAATGCAGATTTTCTGGATTTCATATTTGAAGATACTGCCTTATTCATCTTTAGAGATATGCTCAGGAGAAGCTTCTAACAAAGATACATGAATTTGCATCTTCAGCTGGAGTATTCTTGTACATTTGGGGCACAATTTTACCAGATGATATGGTGTTTTGATTAGGATTTTTTGTTAGTTCTGTCTTGTTTGTTTGCTTTGATTCATTTGGTTTCTTTGGTTTGTTTTTGAAAATGCTAATTGTTTGATGTAACACAGTTTAAATCCACTGCAGTACTTTTAGGTCTTCATATACAATAATTTAGAAAAGAGAATTTTAGACTTCTTAAAGATTTTTCAGAAGAGTTAAATAAGACATATTGATATTTTTAAGTGAATAAAACATGATTTCTTTCTTCCTCTCCTTCTTTCAGTTTAGATCTTTAGATTTCAGAATGACTTTTATCAGATGGAAAAATCTGAACAGAAATTTGCACTGGTACCATCATCCTGTGGAAATGATATTGACTAGGGAGCTGGAGGATGTGGATTTCATACTCAACTCTGCTGCATACTTGTTCTGTTTTGAATAATAACTTAATTCCAGTTTTCCATTTTTTTAATTGTTGTTGTTGTTGTTGTTGTTGTTTTCCCCTGGAATTGAGCTGTTTGGATACAGAGCTGTTTCAATACCTATTTGTTAAGTGGCTTGTATTGTACTTCTTATAGTTGCAAGTAGGAGAAAACGTCTGAGTAATGGGAAGAGATCATCATAATTGTAGCATGTAATAGTCTAGCTAAGTCAAATATAACTACAAAAAAACCTATGATTTTTTAAGCAAAGATAGCTATTGCATGCATGAATTTATTCTTTTTCGTTTTTCTTACAAAGACATAAGTAAACTCATTGACTGGCTTAAACTAATTCACTGTTAATATTTCCTATCAGCACTGATTCATTCCTGCACTTCAGATGATAAAAAGTTACTTCTTAGTGATGTTTACTCTATCATTTGAGTTCAGTGACACAAATGAGCATTATGCATTTGCAGTCTAGAAGGCCAGTAGTATCCTGGGCTGCACTGAAAGAGCGGTGGCCAGCAGAGAGAGGGAGATAATTGTCTTCTTCTGCTCTCATTAGGTCCTATCTGGAGTACTCTACTCAAGTTTGGGACAAAGAGGATGTAGAATTGTTGTAGTGAACCCAAAGGAGGGCCATGAGGATCCTCCAAGCACTAGAACACATCTTATGAAGAAAGGCTGAAGGAGCTGGACATATTCAGTTTGGAGAAGTCTCTATGGAGCCCTTAATGCAACTTTTCAGTGCTTTAAAAGTAAAAGAAGGAAGATTTAAGGAGGAAATGTTTTACTTAGAGAGTGCTGAGGCACAGGAACATATTGCCTAAAGAAGGTGTGGATGTATCATCCCTGGAGACATTCAAGATCACACTTGATGGAGTACTGGGCAACCCGATCCAGTGGATTATAATCCTATCCACAACAAGGGAGTTGGAATTAGGTGATCTTTAAGGTCCCTTCCAACACAAACTATTCTATAATTCTATGATACTATGACTCCATCATTTTTTTTATTAATTAGATATGCAATGTATCTCAAATGACCAACAGAAGAAAAGCATGGAAAATGTGGACTATGCAGTTTGTTTATGTCAAATGGAGTTTGTTTGTTTGTTTGTTTTTAATTTTAAGCTGTAATATGGGATTTTTTTAACTAAGATTTCGGACCTTTTTTTTTTTTATTATTTCTTCTCAATTTTATTTTATGCCATCTCTGAAGATTTTTAAACACTTCACAATAAATAAAAAATATTATCCTATATGGGGAAAAAAAAAATCAAAATATTTTGGGATATTTATAGCAACATTGTATCAGAATTCTTGATGAACTTCATTGGCTTTTTATGTCTATTTTTTTCTCCTCTACAACTTTCTTATCATGACCTCAGTCAGCAAACTCACAGCAGCACTGTGTCAAATTCTTTCTCACCGTGAAAGAACTACTCCATAACTAAGTAGAAATAAGACTTCAAGAGACAAAAATATCCTTATACTATTGTGATATCACAGTTTTCTCTTTGCTCTTAAAAGAAAGAAGGATGACCTAATGGTTAAAACGGAGACTGTTGTACCAGAAATTCCTTATGTCCACCAATTACACATTACTCAGTCTGTAAATTGGTAAATCTATGATGGTTTTGGGTAGATATTATGTTCTCTACATTCAAAACAAAGACAAATGATGCAGAGTTAGACTTACTCATATCTAATCAAGCAAAAATTCCATTTATGTAAAGACGTATGTCTTCTCACTGAAGGCATGACAGTAAGCAAAATCTTTGTTTCATAGTAATTCAGATCTGACACTGATATTGTGCATATCATTTCTAGATATCTTATTATTTTTTTAATACAGACTTCCAAATATGAAACAGGGATGAGCATTTCCTTGGCAGGAATATCTTGATTTAAGTAAACACAGTGAAGATAGAAAATTCACTTTAGTTGGGTTTTCAGTTTAGTGAGATCCCACTGATCACAGGTGGCTACACCAGTGTCACCTTCCACTGACAAACTTCCTCAGATCACTTGTACATAACATCCTTATTGCAGCCATGAGAATAGAGGACCTTTTCCAAGTGGGAAGAGTAAGACTACGGCATACTGCTACTACTGTGAATTCAGAGTCTTCGCTACTGCAAAAGGCTTGTTCTTTGAGCTCCTTATGTTAGAATAGTGTGACTTTCCCATTTTGTTTCAAAACTCATGGTATTAATTAGCTCTGTAGATTCTTAATCCTTTCCTCCTTCCCTCGGATAGAGAAGACTTAGATCCATAACGTGTTTCAGAATGCAAATGA
Source organism: Phasianus colchicus (assembly GCF_987193195.1). Classification (NCBI taxonomy): domain Eukaryota; kingdom Metazoa; phylum Chordata; class Aves; order Galliformes; family Phasianidae; genus Phasianus; species Phasianus colchicus. The sequence goes on along the minus strand of NC_143476.1, from coordinate 86,631,698 downwards.
AAAGAGGAAGACAGACTTCTGAATAAAGATCTGCAAAGATCTTATAATTTAATTTTGCTCCTAAATCCTGGATAGAAACTCAAAATAAATCTGTATTTTTCAGGAAACGGGAGCCTTTGCTAATACAATCTGTCTTTTTTGTTACCACTATATCTCTGTGTAGGAACACAGAAGACACTTTTTTATTTAGAGATTTCTTCATAGCTTCTAAATGGTTAATAAATGATTAATAGAGATTTTGATAAATGGTTAGAGTACGTTTTAGAGGCTAAAAGGTCAATAGTTGACTTATAACAATCTATAACACATTTCACTTGTGTCTCTCCAGTCATCCATAACACAGATTTCTTATGTCTGTAGCTTCTAGTAATCATGTTTTAGTTCTTTGTAAACTGTTTATAGGTGGGACTCTAGTATAAAGTGTGACATGGAATTGGATACTGTCTTCTGAAGAGCCTCAGACCAGTACCCAAGGGGTCTCTGTACGGTGCTAAACTTCAGAGCTCTTTTAATATCATTTATTGATTTGGTATTCCAAGGGTTTTGCTTGTTTATTTTTAATTATTATTATTTCTTTAGGATTAGAGAGGGAGTTAGAAGCTTAGGTCTTGTTGGCAATTTAAATCTACTGCAACTGCTGTAGAATGACTTATCTGGAATATATGCTGTGAAATTAAAGTCAACTAAATGCTTTAGAAATCATACTCACTAGACAAAGCTTTCATGGTGGACTACTTAGTAAAAAGAGATTCAGTAGGGAATTCCAACTTATGAGGAAATATCCAGTCCTGTCACCATTGCAATTTAAAAATAAATAAATAAATAATATAGAACATGTGAGGGGAAGACTTTTTTTTTTTTTTTTTTTCTTTTTTCTTTTTTTCTTTCTTCAGACAAAATTTTGGTATCTGATAGACAAATTTTCTAACTTGTCCACAATACTAAGTCCACAAACCAGACATCTCGAGACACTGGATGGGAGGAACAATGTGCTTAAGAACAAAGATCATTTTGAGTGAGATCACACATTACATGCTGGACAACCAGAGGGATCAGAACCATACGACATAGGTACCTGAAAGGCAAATACTACTCAACCAATAAGATCCCCTTCTGTGACAGTGTCCCACCAGTGAATGAGAGATAACAGAATATTTTACACTGTCTTCTGTATTCTCCTACAGAAGCTTGCAGCCAGTAGTTTGAACAGGTGCACTCTTTGCTGAGTAAAGAATTGGCTGGATGGCCAAGCCCAGATAGTAGTTGTGAATGGAGTTAAATCCAGCCAGCAATCAGTCACAAGTGCTGCCCACTAGATCTCAGTAGTAAGGTCTCTTCTGTTCAGTGTCTTCACTGATGTCATGGAAGAGAGGATTGAGTACACCCTCAGTAAGGCAGCAAATGACAAATTTGTGAGGAAGTGTAGATCTGCTTGAGAATAGGAAGGCCCTTCAGGGGGATCTGGACAGGCAGGATCACTGGGATAAGGCCTGTAGGTTGAAATTAACAAAACCAAGTGCCTGGTTCTGCACTTTTACCACAACACCAGGTAACACTACAGGCCTGGAACAGAGTAGCTTGAAGACTGTATGTAAGAAATAGACCTGAGGACCTGAGGATGTTAAGGATTTAACACTTGGCTGAGTGTGAGCCAGCAGTGTGCCTAGATGGTCAAGAAGGCCACTGGCATCCTCGTATTATCAGAAATAATATTGACAGCAAGTAAAGATGTGATCATCCCTCTGTACTCAGCTCTGATGAGGCTGCACCTCAAATGCTGCATTCAGTTTTGGACCCCTCACAAGAAAGACACTGAGGCCCTAGATCACATCCAGAGAGTGGCAATGAAGCTAGTGAGAAGCCTGGAGCACATGTCTTATGAAGAGCAGCTGAGGGAGCTGGAATTGTTTAGTCTGAAGAAGAGGAGGATCAGGGGAGATCTTATCACTCTCTGTAACTACCTGAAGGGAGGTTGTAGTAAGTAAGCTGGGGGTTGGTTTCTTCTGCCGTGTAACTAGTGATAAGATTGGACAGAAATGCTCCAAATCATTACAGGGAAGGTTTGGGTTGAATATCAGGAAAAAAAAAAATTCTCTGAAAGAGTGGTCAGATGCTGGAATAAGCGGTTGGTGAAGGTGGTTGAATCACTGTTCCTGGAGGTGTTAAAGAAACATTTAGATGTTGTACTAAGGGATATGGTTTACTGGAGAAATATGGGTAAATAGTTGAACTGGATGTCTTAGAAGTCTTTTCCAACTTTGGTGAATCTATGATACTGTGATTCTATGGATATCTATTCAGAAAGATTTATTAATGAAAACTTTTTTTTTTTTCCCATTCACAGAAACTACATTTTTAACATGGCATTGTTTTTTTTTTGTTGTTTTTTTTTTTCCCCCTAGTGATTTTTTTCTCATATTTAAGAAAAAAAAATCCAGTTTTCATTAAGATTTCTTAAGACTTTATTGGTTCTCTCCTTGTGAGAGTCTTTGTGTTGACTTTCTTCCTTTTAAGAGAGGAATACAATAGCTGAGGATAGCAGGGTCTTTAGGTGTCATCCTCTCTGCACAAGAAAGGATATCCAGAAGATTATTACCCAGGACCACGTCCAGACACCTCTCTGCAATCTGTGCTAGTTTTCAGTCAAACTCACAGTAAAGAAATGTCTGTTGATGTTCAAAAGCAACTTCCTATGTTTCATTTCATGTCCGTTGCCTCTTGTCCTGACTCAAGGAATTGCTGAAAAGAACTTGTCTCCATCCCTTTTCACCCTCTACTCAAAGCTTTACATGGAAAGCCTTGAAATTTAAATCAGTTTGTGCAATTGCAGAATTGTGTAAGCTTGCAGGCGAGTTCTGAGGAAAAAAATCTTAAAGCTGATCAGTCTACAGGCTTCTTAGTCTTGGTCCAGCTGACTTCTAAAAGACTTTCTAATCTAAAAGATTTTTGTAATCTGTTTTGATTCTTTTGCTCTTCTGTTATGAATGTTCTAGAAGAGAGAGCGCTCTCCCTCTCTTTGTCTCTGGCATACTCTGATCCCCGGCCCACCTTGAAGATTTTTTGTGGATTTGCTGTTTCTCTATGTCTTCTTTTCCAGAGACATCAAAGTTGAACACATTAATGCTCCCAACATTGTATCAGATGGACCAAGTATAGAGGAATTAACATTTCCCAGGAGCTACTAGTGATGTTGCTGAACATGCAGCACAGGATGATTCTCATCCCTTTGATATAAAGGCAAATCACTGACTGATTTTCTACTTGTTCACTATCAGGACCTCTCAATTCTGTTTTGCAGTGCTTACTTCTATCAGTCAACTCTGAGTCTGTGCTATTGCTTGGTGTCTGTCAATCTGAAGAAAACCAGATGAAGTGGAACATAAAATCTTCAGCAGTGACTGATGGAATATTTATTTGTTTGTTTGTTTGTTTTCTGACATGAACAATTTGAGAAATCAAACAGGTATATCCATGGCCCTATCACAGTAGTTTATCTTTTCAGGTGGATCTTTTTTTTTTTTTTCCAGATCCAGTATCAAAACTCTAAAACTATTCATTATTTATTCTTCTTGAAATGATAACAATTGAATTCAGAAAGATAGGAAACACAACTTTTGCCTATAAAATAAAAAAGACTTAGTAAAAATACAGGACAAGAAACTTCCTTTTCTAGGAGCAAGAAAATTTCACACTACTCATGGACAGAGAGTTTATTTTTCTCTTCTACAAAAAAGAAGTATAGATCGACTTATCTGAGCTATAAGGATAATTGAACTTATTGCAAATATGCAAAAGGATCTTAGGCTATGTGGAAGAGTTGCACTATATATAATTGTCAATCTTATCAGCTGTGTATCTGTTACTTTATTTTGGTGCTTACTGGACTCATAATCACAGAATCACAGAATCGTAGGGATCGGAAGGGACCTCCAGAGGTCATCGAGTCCAACCCCCCTGCCAAAGCAGGTTCCCTACACCAGGTCACACAAGTAGGTGTCCAGGCGGGTCTTGAATATCTCCAGAGAAGGAGACTGCAAACCCCCCTGGGCAGCCTGTTCCAGTGCTCTGTCACCCTCACTGTAAAGAAGTTCTTGCGCACATTTGTGAAGAACTTCCTGTGCTGCAGTTTCTGGCCATTTCCCCTTGTCCTGTCTCCGCACACTGCTGAAAACAGTCTGGCCTCGCCACTTTGCCCCCCACACCTTAGATATTTATAGACCTGGATCAGGTCCCCTCTCAGTCTTCTCTTCTCAAGGCTAAACAGACCCAGCTCACTCAGCCTTTCTTCACAGGGGAGATGCTCCAGGCCTTTCACCGTCTTTGTGGCCCTCTGCTGGACTCTTTCCAAGAGATCCCTGTCTTTTTTTATACTGGGCAGCCCAGAACTGGACACACTACTCCAGATGGGGCCTTACCAGGGCAGAGTAGAGGGGGAGGATCATCTCCCTCGACCTGCTGGCCACACTCTTTTTAATGCACCCCAGAATGCCATTGGCCCACTGCTGGCTCATGGCCAACCAGGACACCCAGGTCCCTTTCTGCAGAGCTCCTCTTCAGCAAGTCATCCCCCAGCCTGTACTGGTGCATGCAATTATTCCTTCCTAGATGCAAGACTCTACAGTTGCTTTTGTTAAACCTCATCTGGTTTCTTACTGCCCAGCTCACCAGCCTGTCCAGGTCTCGCTGAATGGCAGCACAGCCTTCAGGTGTATCAGCCAATCCTCCCAACTTCGTATCATCAGCAAACTTGCTGAGGGTGGCCACTATCCCCTCATCAAGGTCATTGATGAAGATGTTGAACAAGACCGGACCCAGCACCGACCCCTGTGGAACAGCACTAGTTACAGGTCTCCAACCGGACTCTGCATCACCAGTGATGACCCTCTGTGCTCTGCCAGTCAGCCAGTTCTCAACCCACCTCACTGTCTACTCATCTATCCCACACTTCCTCAGCTTTGTTATAAGAATGTCATGGGAGACAGTATCAAATGTCTTGCTGAAATCAAGGTAGACTACATCCACTGCTCTACCCCCATCCACCCAGCCAGTGACAATATCGTAGAAGGCTACCAGGTTGGTCAAGCATGACCTCCCCCTGGTGAACCCATGCTGAATATTTCTGATAAACTCCTCTTCTTCCAGTTGTCTGGAGATGGCTTCCAGCACAAGTTGTTCCATCACCTTTCCAGGGACAGAGGTGAGGCTGACTGGCCTGTAATTACCTGGATCTTCCTTCTTGCCCTTTTTGAAGACCGGAGTGACATTGGCTATCCTCCAATCTTCAGGCACTTCCCCCATTCTTCAAGACCTCTTAAAGATGATAGACTCATAATAATAATAAAGGAAAATAAACTGCTTATATGCTTTTGGGGCTTTTTTTAAGAATATGTTGGACCACAATTCCTTAAAACAATATTAGTATCCTATCACAAGATTTTACCAAAGTACATATATATGAATTAGTATTGTTCAGATATTCAAATTCTTCTAAATGGAACATTCTTACTTCAGCATATTTAAGAGTTGGTACAATAGTTAATAATCATATTTTTGTGTGTTTGTTAGACACAACAATTTTGACATCTGATTCATTTAATATTATTCTAAACTACCATGGGGTTAATGGGAAGTTAATATTCAACACATGCTTTAAAAAAATAAGGAGACGTTCTAGAGACATTGTAATCCAGGGGAATTTTGGGACTTAGGTCAGGATAATTTCAGTACTTGGTCCTTTAAAAGACATTAAAGAATTGAATAATGGAAGAGAGATTATGGTTATTAAATACGCAGAGGATACCAAGCAGAGAGGATGTGTAAGCACTTCACAAGACAGGATTAGAATGTAAAATGATCTTAACAAATTGGAGAAATGTTCTGGAAAAACATGATGCAGTTTAAAAAGGATTTATGCATTTAAAAATAACTAACTGCACAAATACAAGATGAGGATTCAATGACCAGGCAAAATTTCTGAATAAAGCAGATCTGATGCTTTTTGTGAATCACCTTCCTGACATGACTCAACAGTTTCAGAGTTAAATAAAAAGCAAGCAAAGAGAAAGCAGCAAAATAATGAAGTGTATATACAAGCTAGTCACATACACAAATAATCTATTTTTTCTTGCTATTTGTCATTTTTTAACTAAACTACAAAAACTGTTGACATCACACATTTGAATAAATATGTGGCTCAAACTGAAAAAGAAAAGTGAGTGAGGAAGCTTGCCATATACTTTGAAAATATGGCTTATGTGTCTGAATGTATTCAGGGTCCACCTGTCGGGGCAACCTGTGCTTCACTATTTTGTAAAAAACTTTTTTTTTTATATTCATTCTAACTCTGCCCTCTTCTATTTTGAAACCATTTCCCCTTGTCCTATCAGAACAGACCCTATTAAAGATTCTGTTGCCTTCTTTCTCATAGCACTCCTTTAGATATCTAAAGGCTACTCTCAGGTTTCCCCAGAGTCCTCTCTTCTCCTCGCTGAACAGCACCAACTCTTTCAGCCTGTCCTTATAAGGAAGGTGTTCTATCCCTTGGATCATTTTTGTGACTCCTCTGGATGCACTCCAATAGGTCCATGTCTCTCCTTTACTGAGAACTCCACAACTGGGCACAGTACTCCAGGTGAGGCCTCAGCAGCACAGAGTAGAGGGGCAGGATCATCCTTCTCATCCTGCTGGCCATGCTTCTTTTGGTGCAGCCCAGGATATTGTTGGCTTTTTTGGCTGTGGGGGTACATTGTTTGTTCATTATCAGCTTACCTTACCCTTTTCCCAAAGCCAACTAAACGAGCTCTTGATTTTCCTCTAAGCTCTACTTCTATAAAATTTATTTCAATCTCAGTGTCAGATAGATGCTTTTTTCTTACCTGAAACACTATAATTGCAGAATATATATGGTTTGCTATATTTTTGCAAATCTGGATAATGAAAGCATGTATAAGGATACTGTAATGGTGGTGAATTTCTGTTTGTTTTTTACTAAGATAAAGGATGAGGTGTGTGAGAATTATACATAAAGTAGGTAATTGAATTTGTGATATTTCTTAAGGAGCAAAAATATGAATTGATGGTCTCCATGCCTTACTTCAAACAGCAGTTGCAATGATTCCTTCCCCTGTTTTCATCACAGACTTGATTTTGGTTGATACATCTCACTCAAATTGTGAATTACTGACTTTCTTTGCATGATAAACAGATATCCACTCCTCCAGCAAAATTCCTAAATTGATCATCAGTCTCTAACTGTCCACCAAGTTGATAAAATATTTTTCAGGTCAATATTGTTTTATTTAGAGCCTGAACTAATGCCTGCATTGTCTTATTCAGTATTTTAACTGGTAGAATACTTGTTATTTTGGAATTAGGTTTTCAGTGTTTTCAGCGGAAACTACTTCATAAATAATCAGGAAGACTCAAAGAGAGAAAGAGGTTAGTATGTTATGCTAGCAGTTGAAGCAAGGCATTCTCCTGATATGTTAAAAAATAATCAGTGTTTCCATTACAAACCTGGTAGCTATTTGAATGAGTTTCTTGTGCCTAGCATAAGTGATATAGTGTTACTAAGCTGGAGGGACTGTTATTTTAGTTTATAAGATTGCAATCATTGAGACTCATAGCTAAAACATTGATGTAGTTAGCATTTTTAAATATATATATATATATATTAATGTGCCTGATATATATATATATATATATATATATATATATATATATATATATATATATCAGGCACATTAATTTTAGTTCTTTGGACATGCAAAATAGTGATTACTTTTCTGATGAATCATGCAAGCCAATATAGGAGACAGGCATTTGATCACTTCAATCTGACGGAGAACCTGCACTCTATCATTTCTTTCTCATCACATCTGGCTAAAATTACAAAGTTACACCAACCAGATCTGAAGCTCGAGAGGAAGGAAAACAGATAATCCAGGTTGAAATCACTGTTACATGTCCCACATTCAGCTTTAAATCTAATATTCTCTTCTTAGCCTGCTAGAAGGGAAGTTTAAATTTCATTATTTTTACATCTGAAGTAATATTTTTGGATACTCTAGCAGAACTAGAAAACGAGACAAGAAGGAACAGATGCCAACTGACATATCCAAAATAATATATGAAAATAGTAGCAGAGGTAGAAAAGACAAGTCTTTCTTGCTCTATATGAGCATACAAATTTCTGGTTAAAAATTCATCTTGCATTCTTACAGAACTCCCCAAAATGTACTGTACAAATGGACTGCTTAGCTGATATCTCTGAAAGAAGTATGCAAGTGTACAAGGGACACAGTGTCCTTTTTCTTTTTGAATGTCAGTATATAGAGATGGAGATAAATAATGTCACCATCGAAATGGGCACTAATTAATAGCCTTATTGTCAGCCTTAGCTGACAGCCCAAGAACTGAAATTAGAACTGTCCTTAAAATAGAGTCCCTGACCAGTAAAAATTCTGGTATTTCAGTATGTGTTTCTATTCTGTAACACAAAGAAAAGTAATACTAATGAACATTTTACAGGAGAAAAAATTCTGAAGTCTGTCCATTTGGAAAGGTCACAATGCAGAATTCACTATTTTCAAACCAAATAGTACAGATCATTGATCATTCTGACTTCATAACATTGGTAATTCAAGTAGGATGCTATATTATCCTTCACCCCATTCCCTTCCTTTTCCAGAAAATTGAGAGGTTAAATGGAAAGCAGAAGGGACTGACAATGATGATATCTCTGGTAAAAAATGGGGAAAAAAAGATGATTGAAAGAGAATATTTTTGGAGGATCTGAAGGCAGGTCAGACAGCTCTGGTAACAATGTACCCTTGTTTTGCTTGTAGAAGTTTTGTTTTGACCCTTTACCACTTGTACCAAAATTTAAATCTTTTTTTTTTTTTTTTCCTCCACATAAAGATGAAAACAAATCAGCAATTTATTTTCATGATAAGAAATGGATCTTTATGTGCTGTAGCTGCAAAAGTAAGCTGTGAAGTAAGAAGATTACACTGATTTACAAAAGCTTAAGAATATGACTATGTAAAAAGCCTAAGAAATTCAGCATTTATTATGTTCTACCATTGCCTCATTTCTTTAAAACAGAAGGCATATTTCACTGTAGATTTCTTACAAGGGAAAATTAAGGGAAATTAAGAAGTGAAGAAAGGTACATAAAAGCTTATTAGTTAATACATTCATGTCTTCTTTAGAAATGGCACACAGAATAGGGAGAAAAAAAAATAACCATGCTGAAATCTACTAGACAAGAACAGAAATATCGGAGATTCCAATGCAGCGTATAGAATACTGTCTGCAACACAGTATCTCTGTTCTAGTAGAGGCCACTGCAGAGAAGAGATAGATTTTACATTTTTCATTAATGTACAGCATAGATAGTTGAACTCTATTATAATGTCTTCAGGAAGTATCTGATCCATTCTGTTATCACTGTGTCAAAGAGAAAGAATTGCTTATGATTTTATAAAGGTCAAACTAAGCTGATGTTCTGCCCCTATATGCTCTACCTATGATGACGATAATAATAATAATAAAGTTTAAATATGAAGTTTACTGTCAGACATACTGGGGGAAATTAAAAAGAGACATTAGAAAATTAACATTTACAAAGAAATTCTTATCTGCAAGACATTTTCTGACACTTATTTTTCTTCAGCACACGTAATGGCAGTTAATGTGTTTATACATGTACATATAAACAGGGGACAAGTTTCTGATATCAGCTCTTGGAGGCTAAATAAAATGTTACAAAAACACTGCAATAGATTATTATTATTAACAGTTATTTATGTGCTAGAATCTATCTGTCTGTCTGATATAGGGAAGATGTGAAATTGTTCTGACTATAGTGTAAGATCCAAGCCAGCTCCAGTTTAAAAGCAGCATGGCTTATTGTGTTGTTCAGCTCAAGATAATCCAGTCTCTCTCCCACCAGAGCTGCTTATTTTTAGCTCTGAGCCAGCAACTGCATGGCTTAGAGAAAGAGCAGGCCAAATTCTTGCACATGTTGTGGATAGATGATATCACATTTAATATACTCCCTGTAGTGCCTGGAAGACACCAGACAAAGGTGGACATCTCTTGAAATAAATGCTTTGCACATAAATTGCATATAACAGTCCCCTTCCACAGTGATTGGCAACTGATATCTAATTATTATTAACTCCTTTGGTAATCTTTATAATAACAGTAATCATGATGAAGTTCCTAAGTTTTTAGGTGATACCATTTGAGCAAGTATCTCGGGTATCTCCAGTGAAACTATGAAAATAATCAGTTCATGTTTAAAATGCACAGAAAGATGTCTGCATTGAAAATTATTCCAAAGGAGCATAAGGGAGTCAGTTAAGATCATTGGATAAGAAGAGGAAGAGATAAATGCTGTATGATGAGGCAGTTCCTAGAGGGCCTGGATGTTTGTCAGTTTTGTGGTAAAGTGCTGAATATCTGAAATCCAGGAATGGGACAGAAAACGCAACATGACATAAACGGACACATAAGACAGTGGGAAGATTTACTTTATTATTCAGAGGAATTAACAAAACAAGGTAATAAAAAATGTAACTTTGACAAGTCATGTTTCAGAGGCTTTGGAGGATGAAAACTGCAAATGTGACTGCAAAAGCAACAACATCAACAAACAAAACAAAACAAAACAAAACAAAACAAAACAAACAAACAAAACAAAACACCTGGGAAGTCACTGACCTATAATCATCAGTATAAAAGCTAAAACAGGAAAAAATGAATCACATATAAAGTAGAAAGCATGGATTCAGGACTCAGAAGATTCTTTAGCATAATTCTTCCATTTTCATTTTGCTACTTTCATTTTCTTCTTGCAAATATAGCTCTATAAGCCATAGAAATAAGCTAAATGCAATTAAAATGGCATAATAGCTGAAAGGAATACATTGATAATTATGCTTAAATCTGTAACATGAGAAGAGTTTAGCGTTTTTCAGAGTCCATGCTCTGTCATCTGTTGGCATTTTCAGCTCTATTATAATTTAAATAAAAACTTTTTTTTTTTTTTTTTTTTTTTTTTTTTTTACTTCTGAGCTAACTTGCTGACTTCTCTTACAACATATCTTAATAGCACGGTCTTCCTTTTTTCTCTCTTCTTTCTTCTTTCTTTCTTTCTTTCTTTCTTTCTTTTTTTTCTTTCTTTCTTTTCAGTCATCATAATATAGTTCTCAATTCTTTTATCAATTTAATGATCTGAAAATAAGAAAAAAAAAAAAAAAGGAACAATAAAGTCATCTTTTATCAAAGACTTTGTGATATATTTTTTTGAGATTATAAAGTCCATAGATATAATTTGATACATCCTGTGTTCTTTTCAATGGGAAAATAGTTGAGAAAGTATCTTTCATCAACAAACACATCAGTGATTTTGTGGAAAATATTGAGCTTTTTCTCCATTTTAATCATTCAGTACAGGAAAAAGTGCACAAAGAGTCTGGAGAACTATAACAGGAATTATCTGTTACAAATCAGGAATGGATCCAGCAATGAATTTAAGCACAAGATTAAGAGCTTTGCTTGGATCAAGGATTTATGACCTGCTCAAAATACAAAAGCTATTACTGATGTCACTGGGCACTGGATCATGCCCTTAATGAACTAAGTAGAGGCTGCAATACTGAACTTTAAGGGCCTAATCCAAAATCTATCAAATTCTAGTGCATTCTGGATTTATACAATATTTAGTGATGTAGAATGAGATTTGCAAAAAACTTTTGACACTTGTCAAAAAGAATATTAATTTAAGATTACAGTGAAATAAGTGTGTAAGTTTCTGTTCTGTTTCTGGTTCACAATTGTGAAAACATTGCACTGAAGTCTTGAGCATAGAGTAACAGCTACAGAACAATACTATCAGAGTGGCTGAAATATATTCATATTGGTAGTGGTTTGCCATTACTTTTCCATTTCTGCTACTTTTATTTTCCCTTGGAAGCAATGGCAAGGGTACATCAAGTAAGTGTCCTCATTCCTCTTTCAATCAAATTTTCAATGTTACGTATAGATGCAATCTGTAAAATTAAGAGATACTTATTCTAGCAGCACTCAAACTGCTCCAATATGCAAAGGCTGAGACTTAGAGAAAGGAGTGGTATCTTCTGATTCTAAGGAAAGCTTCTATTTGAAGAGAAACCTCAAGGAGAGCTGGGCAGTAAGAAACCAGATGAGGTTTAACAAAAGCAAGTGTAGAGTCTTGCACCTAGGGAGGAATAATTGCATGCACCGGTACAGGTTGGGGGATGACCTGCTGGAGAGGAGCTCTGCGGAGAGGGACCTGGGTGTCCTGGTGGACGACAGGTTGGCCATGAGCCAGCAGTGTGCACTTGTGGCCAAAAAGGCCAATGGCATTCTGGGGTGCATTAAAAAGAGCGTGGCCAGCAGGTCGAGGGAGGTGATCCTCCCCCTCTACTCTGCCCTGGTAAGGCTTCATCTGGAGTACTGTGTCCAGTTCTGGGCTCCCCAGTACAAAAAAGACAGGGATCTCTTGGAAAGAGTCCAGCGGAGAGACACAAAGATGGTGAAGGGCCTGGAGCATCTCCCCTATGAAGAAAGGCTAAGTGAACTGGGTCTGTTTAGCCTTGAGAAGAGAAGACTGAGAGGGGACCTGATCCAGGTCTATAAATATCTAAGGTGTGGGGGGCAAAGTGGCGAGGCCAGACTCTTTTCAGCAGTGTGCGGAGACAGGACAAGGGGAAATGGCCAGAAGCTGCAGCATAGGAAGTTCCACACCAATGTGCACAAGAACTTCTTTATGGTGAGGGTGACGGAGCACTGGAACAGGCTGCCCAGGGAGGTTGTGGAGTCTCCTTCTCTGGAGATATTCAAGACCCACCTGGACACGTACCTGTGTGACCTGGTGTAGGGATCCTGCTTTGGCAGGGGGGTTGGACTCGATGATCTCTGGAGGTCCCTTCCAACCCCTACGATTCTGTGATTCTGTGATTCTGTGATTCTGTCAAGCATATTTTATTCTATCTATTTTGCCTTCTTAGGTACTGGGATTGCTGTGTTACTTGATGTCAGAACTCAGCTAGTATAAAGATATTCCTCAAAGTCCAAATTTCAACAGACAAATTGTCCTAAAATCCAGCTGAAATTTCTGACAGTATCTAATAACCAAAGATGCACTTTGCTGCAATTATCCTGTCCATAAAATGGTGGAAAGAGAGACACTATATCATTCAAAGAGATTATGCACTTCAAATTTAATTGATAATTAAATAATTATGATTTAAAAGAATACAGCCATTTGTCATGGTTTGGCCTGGCTCAGCCTAGTTCTGTGATATTGGGTGAAGGGACCGTGGAGAAGGGGAATGGGAAGAAGTAGGGAGATGGGTCTAGACGCTGGCAATGAGCCAAGGAAAAATCTTAGCTTATTAAATACGATAGCGAAATTAAGGATAATACAAGATGATACAATATGATTGGAATTGAAACTAATAAATCAAATAAAATCAGACTGTCCAGAACAAAAGTCTTTGTTCTTATACTGTATATGAGATGGCAAGGGAACACAGAGAGCAAAGAGGCAGTCTTGTGACTCTCAGTTGGTTTTGTCTTTTTCTGTGAATGGAAAATGGAAACGGAAAAATGAAGCATGCTGGGAGTTGCAGTTCATTCTTTTCTTCTAAGACCAAAAGACGGGAAATAATGGTTATCCTCAGAACTGCAGCATTAACTCTTTATCTCACAATACACTACATGATGTTATGATGTGGAATACCAATCAAAAGTCATAAAAACATGCCATCAATTCAGAAGTAACCATAAAGATTCAAAGCCAACTTTCATCTTCTATATTCCAACTCTTTAATGTCATCTATTTGCTTCCATTTTTTCTTCTTTCAGCAGTGAGGACACAAAAGACTAAAACAATTAAAAAACTGTTCATACATTAAAAAGGGCTACGTATTATACTGCAAAAACACGTGTACATGCACATGGAGGAAACAGATTTTAAACTAAACAATAATAAATTTATTTGTTGTAAGAATAAGCACATTTATTCCAAGTAGAATAGTAATAGTTGAATACCATTTAATACCTTGAGTGAATTACCCATTTCAATAGTTTTTTTGTATATTTTGGGCCTTCATTTTTCAAAATGTAGCCTTCTTTCCATTACAAAAAGTAAGTGGAAATGCATAACAGAAAGAGTGTGAAGGAATTATTGTGATTCACCAAATTTTGAGGCATTAAATTTTCCATAGGTGGTTTGAACTGTGGAATGAAGAAGTCTAAAAAGGATTTAAAAAATCCACACAAATTATGTATATATGTTAAATCCTGATGGACTAACACATGAGAGTTCTATTAGTCAAGATCATTATTCAAAGCCTGAATTTTTTTGGGGGGTAATTTTTTGGGTAATTGTGCATACATCTGGCAGTATTATCTCCTTGAGCAACAAGTAATAATCTTAGGATATAATCCTCAAATTTATGTTCATGATATAAATATAAACAGAGATACACCTTTGAAAGACTGTTGATCAACAGAGATGAGAGGAGTACAGCACATGCTGAGGTTCCTTTTATAGGTAATGGATCAGCTCAGTCAGATAATGCGTCAAAGTGTTAGCCTTCCAACATTGTTTGCTCATTTATTGGCTTATAACCCATCTACAACTTTAGATTTATGCTGAAAAGATAATTCATAAAAATTTACGTAGATTGGAACCATGAGTCCAAGGCAAAAGCTTCACAAAGACTTACACTGTGCAGATAAATCTTAGCAGCTCCTCAGTCCTCAAGTGGCCTTACAGCTACTTTTTAATTGCCTATCTCTAAGTTAGCTTTCAGAGTAATAGCAGTAAATGCTAAAAAATTTCTTTTTTGTGAAGAAGCAGGAAAGCATGTGTCTTCATGAAAGAAAGCTTTTCTCTTAAAAAAAAAAAAAAAAAAAAGAAAAGAAAAAGAAATAAAAATAAAATGTACAAAAACAAAAGGGTATGCAAGTTCTTCATGTGCTGCTATGGATCCTGGGCTCTAATGTATGGTTTGTTTTTACACTAGGTAAGTATAACTGTCTTTCCTGGGTCTGTGAAAGCGAAATGCATACATGTCACTTCCCAGACTTCCTGAATTTCTTTGCAAGCTTGAGCAGTGATAATATTTAATATTTTTCTACCTGAATATTCACATCCATTAAAGTAAACAGTGGTACCATCAGTCTCTTTATAAGATCTATTTGATCTCTTTGGACAGAAGCTTCTTCAGTATGGAAGCAATAGGTACAATTAATAAGTAATGATGATGTTTTCATTTGCATTGAAAAATCATAGAATCACAGAGGAAACTCTGGAGACCATTTAGATAAATCCTCTGCTAAAGTAGGTTCCATACAGTAGGTTGCACAGGAAAGCAACCATGTGGGTTTTGAATATCTCCAAAGGAGGACTCCAAAATCTCTCTGGGCAGGTTGGTCTCTGTCACCCTCAAAGTGAATAAGCTTTTCTTCATGTTCATATGAAACTTTCCATATTCCAGTTTGTGCCCACCACCCTCATCCTGTCACTGGGTGCTACTGAAAGTAAAGCAGAAGAAAACAACAACAACAACAACAACAACAACAACAACAAAGAAACAAACAAACAGAAACACTGTATTATAACTCCTTACTGCACTGTGACAACTTCTCTTGTTGTTAAAATTGGAAGGCTAATTTAATCATATTTTTGCCATCTTCCATACACTACAGGCTCTGGATCTCCCTGTGGACACAGCCTTAAAGAAACACAACAAAGCAGTAAGGTTTAAAAAGAATTTAGTATGGATTTTTTTTTTTTTTTTTTTTCCTGTCTAAACATAAAAGGCTCTCTGTAACCAGCTCCTTAAGAAGGAAAATAAAAAAAATGAAAAGCTGTTGCTATTATTTTTGGCAGTCTGCTAGCACACAGAACCATGCTGGCAGCACTGTCTTTCAGTCACATGTGCTTCTCTCCCCTTTCCAAACTCTGCCCAGGGAACTTATTTTTATCTGTGTACAATGTCCTGTTTTCCTGGATTATCTGCTGAAAACTGAATAACAAGTGTCTGGGAAAACAGAAATACTCTTCATTTCATATGATAAAGAGAGACATAACTAAAATATTTTTTTCATAATTATTCTGAAATTCATTATGAAGACTACAACAACAACTACAGCAACAGAAAGAAATACACAATGGCAGAAATTTATCCTTATTTCTAGTTATTTATAAGAGACATCCAATATATCTGCTACAACACTGCTTAAAATCAAACATTTCCTTTTTTAAAGACATTAACCAGAGATCAATATCTTAAGAGTGAGACTTCAAGAATTACAGCAGTGGAGATGATTTTCCCTAACTTAACCTGCCTAAAAGTTTAGTTTGGGGCAAGAATTATTGTCTACCTTGTCTCTATAATTAATAGAGAGAAGGGGAAACAGGTTACTTCTCTTAGGCACCATTTTAGGATGAATCACCCTCTGGAGGTATATAATACTCTTCACTTATTATTGAAAATCTTGACATTTAATTTGGACAGGAGGTCAGATTTTTAGGCAACCAATGTTAGTGAAAAAAGCTCCCTCATTTAGCTCTAAGTGAAGTATCAGGAATTGGATTTTAATGCCCAGATTTTTAGAATATTTCAGCCTAAGCATTGTAGAACCCAATTCATTTAAATAGCTAAGATCCATTTTCAAAAGTAGTTTAAACACTTACGTAGCTATTAACATGCATAAAGAAGCAGATAGACATCAAATGAATATTCCAACTGTTCACACATGCCTAATTCCCATCAAAATCAATGCACAGATGGTTTTGAAAGTCCCAGTAGGCACATATCTATCTAAATACCTGAATACTCTAAAGAATCTAATCTTTCATCTTTCACCAGGTAATGAGGAACTAACATAACTTGCTAACATCTTTTCACCTGGGTAAAAAATTGTGTCTTGCTCATACAGCTCAAAACATTTTGTCTTTACAGCACAACAGAAAGATAATTCACTACATCCCCATCCCTAAAACTTCTCTGGGTATGCAAAGAGTTTTGTTTTGCAAACACTATTATTTTTCTGTCTATTTCAAGTATTAGATTCCATTACAAACTGGCAACAATTCTGCGGAAAAATGTTATTTTTTCTAGTTTCTTTCCCCTTTACTTTGCAAGCGTTTCTCTTGTTCTCCTTTGGTATATATTCTCCAGCTGCTTTTCAGCCCACGCTACTGCTTTGAGCTGTGCAGAGGTTTTTTTTTTTGTTTTTTTTTTTTTTTTTATCACCATGCCTCACAGATCCTTTTACATTGCTCTTCTCAACTCACTCAGCTTTACAACACCTCCCAATTTAGTTGCATCCATTAGTTTAATCACTCTGCTGTTGAGTCTCATTTACAGATGTGAAGATAAGGCTAGTCCTTAAGCCACGTCATTAGACATATTCTGACAATGCAGTACATCACTATTTATCATCACCTTTAATTTTAAGTCCTATAGCAACATCCGATATTGTGTGAATCTGTTCACAGGCATCTGAATTCAAATGAATTGCTATAGTCAGACTTTGTGAAATGAATGTGACATTATGCAAAGTCAAGCTGTAGGACACCACATAACCAAAAGAATCAGATGTGATTCACAAACACTTTCCTGTCAGATGCTGCTAAGTATTCTTCATCATATATATGTGGAGATTTACAACCAGAAGCAGTTTTGGTACATGCAAATATGAGGCTACTCCAAAAGTAATGCATCCTATTTTAATATATTGGCCCAATGTATCAGATGTTTGTGGTATGGCAGTAGAGCTGAAACATCCCACCCAGAAATATTCCATTAAATTTTGTTGCTGTGCAACAGATGTCACCAGAGATGCAGTCTGACAAAAATGATGTCTAACATGGGAATGCATATGAAACAAAACTGAGTCAATGAATTCCTCTAAGTGAAAAAATTGTACCCATTGACATTAGTTGATGCTTGCTGAACATGTACAGAGACCAAACAGTGAATGTGGACACAGTGAGTGGTACTTCAGCAGTGACAACAATGACATGGAAGATGGATCACATTCCAAAAGGCCATGCACAGTTGTTACAACATGAAAGGAAGAGCATCTCAATCAGCTCATCTGCACAAATCGTCTAATGGTGGTTACTATGTTGAAAAATAGTGTTCTGTTGCTGAGAATTTGCTTTATTAATTAATGTTATCATGCTCTTTATATCTGCTGTAGTTTCCATGGAAATAAAACAAAGGCATTACTTTCAGTATGATCTGCATACATATTATGCATTTCGTATGGATAATCCTGATAAGTTTGGGAAGATCAGGATCAAAACATGATATGACACATCAGTTTATGCTTTACACATTGATCCTCTGGATACTCCATCTCCCATTTATTCATAAAGGATTTAGTTTTCTAGTTCTTATTCTCTTCTGCTGATATAAGGGAAAAAGGAAATACTGAGATACTGATTGGAAATGTAAAATTCCAATTATTTTTCCAACAAGAAATGCTATCTTTTTTATAGTATCATATTATTAACAATGTAGTCTTTCAAAGAAGCTTCCCCTATTGGTTTTATATCACAAACAAAATATAGTTTTCCCTTTTTATTTTTCATCACCCTAGTAAAATACATGCTCCTTGTTACCAAATTTCTTATGGGAAAAAAAAAAAAAAAAAAATTAAAGAAATGATGAGGTTCGCCCAGACAAAATCTAGTCACAATGAGAAAAGAACGATGACAAAACAGAACAGAATAGGAGTAGTTCAGTTGGAAAGAACCTACAAAGATCAGCAAGTCTGATTGCCTGACCATTTCAGAGCTAATCAAAAGTTAAAGCATGTTACTGAGGTCATTATTTTAACATCTCTTGAATGCTAATAGGCATGGGGCATCAACCTCTTTGGGAAGCCTTTTCAGTATTTCGCAACTCTCACAGTAATGATTTTTTATTTTATTTTATTTTATTTTTTTTTCTAATATGCCATGTGACCCTCCTCTAATATACCTTTGTGCCATCTTTGAGTATTCATTTTGGCATCAGATCCCAGGGAACAGAACTTGGCACATTCCCTTCCATTTCACCTCCTTAAGAAGCTGCAGAGAGCAATGAGGTCACTTCTCAGTCTCCTTTTCTTCAAACTAGATAATTCAGATGCCCTCAGCCTGTTTTCACAGGACATGCCCTCCAGCTCTTATAGCAGTTTTGTTGCCCTCTGCTGTACACTATAAAGGACCTGAATATCCTTTTAATATTATGAAGCCCAGAACTGAACACAATATTTATACTGAGATCTCACCTCATTTTTGAATTTCATGCAATTAACAAAAGTAAAGATTGAAAGCTAGTCTTTCTTTGTCAAATGCAGACCTAGGAAAGACCAATCCATTTCAGAGAATTTGGTTCTGTGAAAGCTTACTGTGTCTTATGAGAACCCATTATTATTATTATTATTTTCTTTGCATTCACTTGCCTTTTTTTTTTTTTTTTTTTTTTTTTTTTAATCTGACTTACTTTACAAGATTTCCTTCTCTGGACTTTTAAAGAAAATATATTCCAATACACACTTACTCTTAGCATTATTTTGAGATATGAGCCTGGTCATCTTCATCTAACAGCTTGAGCACTGAAGAATTAACAAATGAAATAACTTGGTAAACATTCTTAAATAAGTTAGTGATGCCAGTTACACAGAAACAGGATTTTTTATTATTATTTTTATTTTTTTTATAATTTCAGATTAGTGTCCCAACAGTTGGGACAATTTCCTTTTAAAACTAGTGGATGGTTATTAATGCTTATGTGTGTGGCTTTGAAGCTTAATTCCCTTAAGCTTCTGGTGAGAATTGAGTTTACATATCTCAGTAGACAACCTTGGTAATACTTCCCTCTGTACTCTCAGGTATAGCTTGAGACTTGTTTCAGTATCACATATAGCACAATACCAGATAAATTACTCATCCTTTTTATTCAGTATTAAGGTGATAGGGTTTTCTTTTGATACTGTGGAAATTGTGAAGTTCATACGTGCCATTCCTCCACTTCTTCTTTAGGAACATAAGTTTTCTTTGTTTAAGTTCTGATATAAGAACAGGAAAATGGTAGTAAAACTTACCCATCATTCAGTAGATAAGGAAATGTTACAGTATTCAGCTGAATGATTTCCTTATTAAACTTTTGCTGCCCAAAGCTATTAGTGGAAGATATGCTGACTGAATTAGTGTAAAGTTCCTAACTATTTACCACAAAGTATTTCAACAGCAAGAAGAGGGAAAGAAATAAGAACAAATTAGGCAAGCATTACTTGAGTGTTTTCAATCTGAAAAACAAGAGAATCCACACAAAGGAAACGCACTGGTCAATCAGTGTTTTTCGTTATGCACAATAGGAATTTGCTCAACTCTATAGATCTGATTGTTTAGTTCTTTAGCAAAAATTAATTACATTATTTTTTCCAGTAAGAAAATGACAAATCTAGAAAATGACAAATCTGCTAGATTTGTCATTTTCCAGTAAGAAATCTGTTAGATTTGTCATTTTCTTACTGGAAAAAATAAAATGACTGTTTTCACTAAGTATAAGAAAGATTATTCTCTAAATACAAATGCTTTGGATTTGTTTTATTTTTATTTTTCATTTGCACACTTGCACAATATTCTTTATGGCTCTTAATTGAAAATAGTCAGACCAGCAACCTGTCTAGTGGGAGAATGACCCTGCCTATAGCAGAGGGATTGAAACTAGATGATCTTAAAGGTCCCTTCCAACCCAAACCATTCTATGATTCTATGATTCTATGATCTCAGAGATATTTTGGCTGGTGCGTTATATTTTCATTCGTCAAAATTACTATAATTTTGTAAATGGACTGCAGATTTTACAACCTACAAAAAATATACCCATTTAACTGTCAAAGTGATGAGAAACAAAATATTCTATGTTGCTAGATTGCCATTCTTGATGAGAAGGAAACGAATCCCCAAGTCCTCCAGGATCTGTTGTTTCCAGGCTACAATATTTATTACTTCCCATTAAAGTCTATTGCATGATAAAGCCTTCCCCTCTCCCTGTTGCCAGAGATGGAAACTAAAGACTTCACTCATAAGTGAAAAGCAGGAATATATTTATTGTTAGATTTGACAGAGCTTGGTTGTAGATAAGAGGGCAAATAACAGGATTTGATGTGTTAAGATATGCTTGATTATTCACTGCATAGAAGATTTGCTGTCTCAGTCATGTGGGAGACCCCCCTTCTTGAATCATGAGGTTCAGTGGATTCTCTTGTTTTCTAAACATCTTAAACCACAGAGATAAGGCATTCAGATGATTCTGAATCTACACCTTGTCCCAGATTTGGTCAGAAGTTTACATCTAAAAGTTGAGGAAGCCCTCCTGTTGATTCATGAGATTCAGAATGAACCCCTTTGCTTTCTGAATGTTTTGAACCAGGAAGTAAGGAGCCTAAGTGCAGCTGAATCCATTCTTAGTTCCAGACTTGGTCAAGATTTTACGTCTAAGAGATTGCATTTGCTCAATCAAAGATGAAATCTTAGTGAAGCTAACACAGCTTAAACAATTAGTCTCTTAACAAGGAACTGTATCAGCAAGATATCCCTTGACATCAAAGTGTGAGTTGTCTCTGTGCAGGTGTAACATCAAGAGACATCCCTGATCAAGGGAAGATCCTATAATACAGCCAGTTGCCATTCAGGAGAACTCAAGAGACTCTTGCGCTTCTCACTATTTATATGGTAAGATGCTTGATTCACAGTCATACTTTTGACAGATTCTCAATTGACCTTCTGCTGTTGATGGCATCTGCCATCAATCTTTCATCCGTCTCCATTTGTGGAAGTTTTGTGATTATTATCTGTCTTAGCAAGACAATGTTATCAGTACTTGGTCATTGCCCGTATACAAGGCCTTGGTGGTCCAGACGAAGGAGAAAACTGGGGTTGTTGGGATGCGGCAACATGCTGCCACACATGCTGAAGAGCTATATCATCCCAATAGAAGCCAACCACATTGGAGGCTTCAATTAGATTGCAGGTATCAGTACAATAGACTGAAAGATGAATGACTAATGAGGGGGCACAACCCGTGTTTGAGTATTCTTAATGGCACAGTTTTCCTACATCTCTCATTTTATTCAATATAATAAGTGATACTGTCTTTTCAGCTTTTATTCATTTTAATTGTGCATGATTTATTTCCTTGTTTCATTAACTTCATCTATCACAGAAAAATGGGAGTTATGAAAAAAAAATCTGAAGGCTGCCAAATACTGATTTTTTATTAATTTCTTCTATATATGCAATTAATTTCTTCTCTGAATGCTAGACTGATGACTGCATACATTCTGACTCCTGTTTAAAATAATGAAACAAAGGCAATATTAAAATAAGTAAATAAATAAAAATCTACACTTATTATGAATCTCCCCCCTTCATAAAGATTGAATATTTAGTAGGGAAATGCTTAGACGTATAGACCTATTTTACTTGGCAAACCTTAATTATTCTGTTCTTTTACAAAAATAGTGGTATTTAAGGCATAGTATTTTAGAATAAAGGTTTCACTTTCCCTAAGTATGAGGACTTCTTTAACATTAAAAAAAAAAAAAAAAAAAGCAAAGAAAGGAAGGAAGAAAAACATTTAACTTTGACATTATATTTATAGGCATTTTAATTATCTGGATGGTTTCCTTTACATACTAGATGTAGGCAGTGAAAATTTTTATTTAAAGAAGGGGAAACTGCTTCCAGGAGTTCCTAATTTTCATGTGTTTTGAATTTTAATACATTATGTGGGTCAGGTTTTCACAGTCTTAGATGTGGGAATACATTGACCTTAAACTATTATACAGTGATAATAATATTTTTAGTCTCAGTTGGCTATTTGTGGGCAAGATCTCTGGCTTGTTTATGCTTCTTTTTTTCTTCTGTTTCCCTTCCATGATAGCAGAAAAGCCCCAAGGCTTCAGAAAACAGGCTATTTCTTCTATTTTTCTTTTCCCTACCTCCTAGATTTTTAAAAGGCAAATAGAAAGAACTATGAAATCCACTAGTCCAGGGGGTCAGAAAGCTTTCACCCATTCTTGTCAGTTTGTACTGCTATTTTTGAGATAATGAATCCCTGAACTCCTCTTTCACAGAGTCTCCCATTAATGAAGCTGAATTATTATAGCACCTTTTTTTTTTTTTTTTTTTTTTTTTTTTTTTTTTTTTCCCATTTCAGATCCCTTCTCCACCCCCAACACCACTTTATTTCTTCTTCTTACATTGTTAGGAATGTAGATTACTACTGAGCATGCAGGGAACATTTAGAAATTATTTACTCTTAAGTTAGCTGGGTTTTTTGCTTCTTCTTCAGGTTTGCTATCATTTTACACCTGCCTGGTCAATGACTATAAACAGCATAGCCAGTTCTCGGAGATATAACCAGAACAATTCAATATCTGAAGTCTCATCATCCCAGAATGTGGAAATATTGTAGTAGGCGTGGCGAGGAAACGGTATGTGACGGGGTCAGGTTTCCTATGCTCAGGGCTTGCCAAACGCTGCCCCACAATAGGACAGCAGGTAAGCAAGGGGTGTGGACAAAGCGGGACAAGAATATTTAAGTGCCTACCACATTTTAATAAACGCCATTTTGCCTCACGCACTCTGGGGTCTGTGTGAGCATTTGGCCCCGGCCCGGTTGGGGTCGGTTTCGCTGGCAAGTGGCGCCCTCGGTCGGCAGAGGACGAACGATGAGAGACTACTACTACAAGTGGTGACCCCGACGTGATCTGCCTATCGAGGGTTAACCACCCGGCGTGCCCGTGAAGCGGAGAAGAGCCTGCGGAGTGGCGGCAGGTCGCTCACGGAAGACACATCGCGGAGAAGAGCCTGTGAAGTGGCGGCAGGTCGCGTGTGTAACCATGGAACAGATTATTAAGGTACTTTTGCAGTTTTGTAAGGACTACTGCGGCAAAAATACCCCTTCAAAGAAGGAGGTAGCCGCGGTGCTTTCGGTTTTAAAAAAGGGAGGGGAGCTGGACTCCCCTCAGCAAGTGCTGGATTCGGGTAGGTGGGATTCGCTCACCTCGGCTTTATGCCAACGCGCCATGAATAACCAAAAGGCTGCTGAACTTAAAACCTGGGGCTTGATACTTGGAGCCCTTAAGGTGGCTAAAGAGGAGGGTAAGCTTAAGGTGGAAAAAGGGGTGGAAAGGGCTCCGGGGGGCGGGTCTTTGCTACCTTGCAGTACTGACGACCAAAGCGTGGCAGACAAGATGGCGACGGTCGCCGCGGCGAAGGGCGGGGAAGAGGAACTCCCGACCGCATGTCTACCAACCGCTCTGCCCACTCCGCCCGCTCCGCCCCCGCCCTACCCTCCGCGGTCGTTATATCCTTCTTTGGAGGAAGAAAAGGCAAGGGCGGGGCTTCGTCCCAAAGGGGGGAGGGACGGGCGTCTGCTGACTGATTGGGCTAAAGTAAAGGAGGAGGCACAAGACCGGGGCCTTGCGAACCCGGAGGCATTTCCGGTAGTGATTTCCGATGATGATAACCCGATCTGGGTCCCGCTGGACCCGAAAGCGATAGCGAGGGTGCTTGAGGCAGTTGAAAAGAAAGGATTGAAGTCCCCCCTGACAATGAACGCCTTGGAGACATTAATATTGCCGGGACCCCTGTTACCATACGATATTGAGAATCTGATGCGCATGATTTTGAAACCGGTGCAGTATACGCTTTGGAAGGAGGAATGGCAGGCTAGACTTAGACAAATGCTGGTTACAGCCCAGAACGATCAGGGGAATCCGCTTCACGCGTCTAACCTGCAGAGATTGACGGGTAGTACGCCGGGTATGATCACTGCACATGCCCAGCTTGCGGAGCTGAGGCCCGGGGAACTAATAGCCACTACAGACGCTGCCCTTGAGGCGTTCAGAAGGCTCGCAAGAAATGCTGAGCCGTCTACTCCGTGGACGGAGATTGCACAAGGTCCCACTGAATCCTTCCAGGATTTTGCGGATAGGTTGATCAAGGCAGTGGAGGGATCGGAGCTGCCTAGGGCAGTGCACGGCCCCGTGATCCTGGATTGCCTCTATCAAAAGTCGAGCTCGGACGTACGGGCTCTATTACGGGCGGCGCCAGACAGGTTCCACACCCCCGGTGAGGTCCTTAAGTATGTGATGGACAAGCAAAAGTCTCAATCATCAGTGGCAAGCGAGGTTGCTGCAGCGGTAGCTGAGGTGATGCTAGCGCATGGGGTTGCCGGGCGGCAGAGTCCAGATCGCCCGCCTGGGCCATGCTTCAGGTGCGGTCAATTAGGTCATTTCAAGGCACAGTGTAAGAGCAACGGGGGTATAGTGTGCCAAATGTGCGGGAGGAGAGGTCACACTGCACCGCAATGTAGAGCTCGTGGGCTGCGATCTCGAGGTAGGGGGGATGAGGGTCCCTCTTACGATTCACGGGATTCTCAGGAAAGGCGGGCTTTGGATCTAGGCCTGCCACTAGCTGCGCTATCGTTGAGCTGTGGGGAGCGCCCCTTGGTGAAGATTACAGCCGCAATTACGGAGCTTCCCGCTGGCTCCCCAGGGCCGCGATCTATTTTCCTTACCGCCCTGGTGGACTCAGGAGCGGATGTGACGGTTTTTGCGGAGTCCGACTGGCCGCCCATGTGGCCAACGGGGGCCACTCAAACTATAGCGGGAGTGGGGGGAACTGCTCCAACGCGGAGGTCAGCCAAGCAGATCGAGATAATCGTGGTCAACAGAGACGGTTCCCTGGAGAAGCCCGTCCTGCTGACCCCGCTGGTAGCGCAGGTACCGGGAACCCTGTTGGGGCGAGATTACCTGCGGAGTGTGTCTGCTCGGATACAACTGCAGGCCTTAATTGCCCGGTGGGCAGGCACAGATCCGCGGCTGAAGCCATACAACGAGACCTCTTGGACTGTGGTCAGTCCTGTGAACACGGAGGCTTTCTCCATTACTTCGGGTTATTGCGGGTATACCAAAAATGAAACACGGGTCTTCACAGGGCGCAATACAACCTGCTTGTCAAAGGGTGGGGTCCTTTCTAAATCTAGCGGTAGATCCTCATTTAATTGTACGGCAGTTTGGGACTTTTATGGGTATGGGTTCACTTTCAAACGGGGGGTCAACGAGGTGCTATGGAATAACAAAACGGCTAAGGCGTTGCCCCCTGGAATCTTCTTGATCTGTGGGGATAGAGCCTGGCAGGGCATCCCGCACAATGCCTTAGGAGGACCCTGTTACCTAGGGGAACTGACATTACTGTCTCCGAATTTCACGACATGGATGCAGTATGGCCCGAGCATCACGGGTCACCATCGTCGCCGAAAGCGTTCGAGCCCTCTCCCGGAGAATTGTAACGATGAGGTAGAGTTATGGAGTGCCACAGCACGGATATTCGCATCATTTTTCGCCCCTGGGGTTGCTGCAGCACAGAGCTTGGCTCAGATAGAACGCCTAGCATGTTGGTCAGCTAAGCAGGCGAATTTAACAACATTAATATTGAATGCGATGCTAGAAGACACAAACAGCATTCGGCATGCGGTGCTGCAAAACAGAGCAGCCATCGACTTCTTGCTCCTGGCACAGGGGCATGGATGTGAAGACCTAGAAGGAATGTGTTGCTTCAATCTTAGCGACCACAGTGTATCCATCCATAAAGCGCTGAAAGCCCTGCGAGACCATACGGAGAAGATCCAAGTGGAGGACGACCCCATCGGGGACTGGCTGAGAAGTGTGTTTGGCAACTTTGGAGGATGGGTTGCGAAAATTATTAAGGTAGTTGCGCTAGTATTGCTCGCAATAATTTGTATTGCGGCCATTTTGCCGTGCATAATCATGTGTTTCCAGAATTGCCTCACAAGGATCATGTGGCAAGTTATGGACCAACGGATTCTGTATCACAAAACGAAGGAACAGTTGTGAGAGATGTACTCGCGTTGCGATCGCGCTGTTACGGGATATTCCTGAGCATAGGGAGGGGGAGATGTAGTAGGCGTGGCGAGGAAACGGTATGTGACGGGGTCAGGTTTCCTATGCTCAGGGCTTGCCAAACGCTGCCCCACAATAGGACAGCAGGTAAGCAAGGGGTGTGGACAAAGCGGGACAAGAATATTTAAGTGCCTACCACATTTTAATAAACGCCATTTTGCCTCACGCACTCTGGGGTCTGTGTGAGCATTTGGCCCCGGCCCGGTTGGGGTCGGTTTCGCTGGCAAGTGGCGCCCTCGGTCGGCAGAGGACGAACGATGAGAGACTACTACTACAAAATATGATTCTGCTTTACGTTATAATGATGTTCCTCCTTCATACTCAGTCAGGAAAAAAAAAAAAAAAAAAAAAAAAAAAACAGTTCTAGTTCTAACCCTGATTTGAGTTGCATCAGTGTAAATAGGGCAACTCTCTCTTGAAGGAAGAATTGTAACTGTTGTTGTAATTGGCAAACTCTGTAACTGAAATTATCAGGGACATACTTTTTTTTTTTTTTTTTTTAAGACTAGGTGAGTAGGTTTTCTTCTCTAACAAATGCATGGGAAAACTACATAGAGGTTGGTGGATAATTGCTTTATCTGAAATTCCCTGTACATGAGCTGAAATGGAATCTCTCTCCAAACATGTATGCTGGGATGTTGAAATTTGTACTTCCTATACTTTATCTACCTCATTTTTTATAGTTTCAGGCATTTAAAACAGTAGCTTCTTTAACACATCTGGAATTCTAGTGCATTGATCTTATCTGTTATTCTGAAACCCTGAAATATAAATAATGATGTGTTTAAGATTATCTCAAATTTGCAAAAATCCATAAGTACTACTTAGCTTTCTAGGCCATGAGTTTAAGTCACATGAATCTCTTGTGAGGCCTAGCTGAGGCAAATCAGTCGATTTCAGCATTTTGTAGTCATCTTGTAATTTTCCTTTCAAATTTAACATTTGCAGCATGCTCTGGAAATAACTTGAGAAAGCACCTAACCACACATCTCACTTTTAGTGCATGATTAATCTTTTTCACCACAGTTACAATCATAACATTTTTAATGTTATAACCATCTGAAGTTCTTTTACAAATCAGAAATAGGCACCTCTGAACTGAACAAGCATCAAACCTTTATATGCTAGCTAATTTGCAGTTTCAAAGCTGTCAGTAAAATATGGTTTTCAAATCTGATGGAAAAAAAAAATCTTGAAGACTAAATTTGGAAAGAAATCTGTCCTGCTATGTTTTTATTTATTTATTTATTTATTTATTTATTTATTTATTTATTTATTTATTCATTTATTTTCCCCAGCTATGTGAAAGTCTGGTGTCTGATTTTTCATGCTTTTATTTTACCTTCTTTGGATAAATTCTACAAAACACAGTCTTAAAACAAAATGAATGGGTGGGTGGAAGGTGAACCTAAGTGAGTTTCACAGAAATAAGCTACACCAACTATGATATTGTGCACAGAACAAATAATAAATAATAGTTGAACAAAATAATGATTATCAAGTTAAATGAGCTAAGTAAGCAGAGAATTAGTTTGTGAATTAACAATCTATTTAGCTTAGGTTCTCTGCCCCAAGAAAATGATATGTAGTTTTAAGGATGTATCTTACCTATTTTAAACTCCAGTTATACATTTATAAAACAAAATGTCCAACTTCAATATCACTTCCTGCCACCCATGTGAAAACTGATATAAGAATTCTTCGCACCTCTGTCTGTAAGAACTAAGTCCACTGATAATGACTTGGGCAGAGAAAGGAATTTTTTTTTTTTTTTTAATGAACTTTTTTTTTTTTTTAATTCTATAATTCTCATGACATGGTAGTAATATGAGAAATAGTGTCAGAACTTAAATAATACATTTATCCGAGCTGCAATGAGACTTATAAGAATTAGTACGCTCACCTATGAAATAGGTCGCTCTGAAAGTAATGCCTACCATTTATTTCCATGGAGACTGCAACAGATCCAAAGAGGAAGATAGCTTTGTTTGATAGAGCAAATTCTTAGCTACTGAACACTATTTCTCAACACAATCACCACCATTAGCTATGCATTTTCACCAGTAATGGTTAAGAGCCTGCATGTCACACTTGTAAATATCTGCATGGCCATCCATAATGTGGTTTATCTTTCAACAATTCTGTGATTCTGTGATTCATGTCACTGTTATCACTACTGAAATGCAGCACTCACTGTGCCACTGTGCTCACATCCACTATTTGGTCTCCATAAACATTCCACAAGTGAAAGTCAATGGGTGAAATGGGTGCATGGAGGAATTCATTGTCACACTTCCACTTCATATGAATTTCTGTGTCAGATACTGTTTTGACAGACTTCCCCTCTCCTGCCATCAGTCACAAAACAACAAAACGGCAAGGAAGATTGGTGGGAAGGCACAGCTTCTACTGCCACATCACCAACATCAACCTCTGATGCTGAGCAACAACATAATACAATAAGAGGCACATAAGAGGCCCTCATATTAGCTGTGCTGCACAATAGTTTTATAGTAACTTCTTTTTTATTCATCCCCATCAAGGTTTGTGATATGAAACAGAAGGGAATCAGAGAGTGGAAAGCATAACAGAAATTGTCGCTTAAGATAATTTTCTCATAGTTTTTAAAATATTTGCAGCTAGTCCCACAAAACAAAACAAAACAAAACAAAAAGTTGAGAAAATGTTCCTAAATTTTTGAAACTATCCATTATTATATATTTGTTCACTATTTGAGATAAATTCTCAACGTTTAAAAAAAAAAAAAAAATCATAAAGTTGTTTCAAAAATTCATCATGAATATGCCTTTTTTTTCTGTTTCTCTAGCTGACCTGTTAGATTATCCCTAATATCTCCTCATCTGTTTCTGATTGGTGATGGCAGAGGACTACAAGATCTCAAAAAATCTACGTATCAAAGACAACCATCTTATGAGCTCAATTTTATGAGGCTGATGAATGTGATTAATGATTCTACATCTGGATGGAGGCAGGTCACAAGCACTGTCCCTCAGAAGTCAGTCTTGGGACCAGTGCTCTTCAACATCTTCATCAGTGACATAGAAGGTGGTGTTAAGTGCACCCTCGGCAAGTTTGCAGACAATACCAAGCTGAGCAGTATGGTCAAATACAGTAGGGGGAAGGGAAGCCATGCAGAGGGACCTGGACAGGCTCGTAAAGTGAACCCATGTAAACCTGAAGAATTTAGCAAGGCCAAGTGCAAGGTGCTGCACTTGGGCAGGAATAGTCACAGGTATTTATACAACTGGGGGATGAACTCCTTGAGAGCAGGCCTGAAGAGAAGGACTTGGGGGTCCTGATGGATGAGAAGCCAGCAGTGTGCGCTTGCAGCTTGGAAGGCCAACTGTGTTCTGAACTGCATTAAAAGAGTGGCCAGCAGGGAGAGGGAGGTGATTGTTCCTTTCTACTTGGCTCTTGTGAAGCCCCCCTTGGAATACTGTGCTCAGGCTTGGGGCCCCCAGTACAGGAAGCACGTGGAGCTCTTGGAGTGGGTCCAGAGGAGGGCCACTAAGATGATCAGAGGGCTGGAGCACTTCTCCTATGAAGAAAAGTGGAGGGAGTTGAGCTTGTTTAGCTTGGAAAAGAGGAGGCTCTCCGGAGACCTCAGTGCAGCCTTCCAGTACTTGAAGGGAGCTTGTAAACAGGAAGGAGAATGGCTGTTTATGAGGGTGGATAGTGATAGGTCAAGGGGAAATGGTTTAAAACTAAGACAGGGGAGGTTTAGGTTAGATATTAGGGGGAAGTTTTTCACTCTGATGGTGGTGACATGCTGAAACAGGTTGCCCAAGGAGGTTGTGGATACCCCATCCCTGGAGGCATTCAAGGCCAGGCTGGATGTGGCTCTGGGCAGCCTGGTCTGGTGGTTGGCAACCCTGCACATAGCAGGAGGATTGAAACTAGATGATCATTGTGGTCCTTTTCAACCCAAGCCATTCCATGATCCTGTGGAAATGAACTGAATGTGAAAGGAGCCATGGAAACGAGAAAAACATGACACAAAAGAGAAAGGACTGGATATGTTTGTGTTAAAGAAGTGATGGATATGTGGGACACTGCTGCATGAAGGAACACTCATCTACTTTTATTTTCAGAGTGGAAATTGTACATTTTTAAGACTTGAGGCAACAAGGAAACTCTTCAAAGAGTGAGGATTTAAAGCACTATAGAGCCTTTCTCAGGATGATACAGAGATAGCTGAGACCTGAGCATCCTGGAAGTGCAACTGATCCTCTTTTGATGCAGGTCAGTGCACTAGATGTTTTCTCAGTATCATTTCTCTCCTTGCTTTCTGTTATTTTCTGAAAATAACATATATATGCATAATTTAATTGTGGCAATTTGCCATTGATATCAAAGGCATAATCACATCTTTTGTTTCTTTGTTTCTTATGCATTTTGTGAGAAATATAAGTGCTTTTTAAACTGTCATGTTTTTTATCATAATTAAAAAAAAAAAAAAAAAAGAAAGAAAGAAACACTGTTCTTGTTTGTAAAAATATATAAATAAAATAGAAAGAAAAAGAATATATTATATGATATCCAGGATATGAGAGATTCACTGAGATGTCCCTGTCCTTAATGAGAAATCACAGTGAAGATTACTGCCATCGCTTGCCTGTGCGCTCTGACTTATCAGTTGGTCTGGGAGTTTAGACTCCTGTGATATTGAATGAAGATTATAAGCCAGATGGGCCACAAATTCTGTCAAGCCTTCTTGGCAGCTGCTCTCATTACAAAAGCCAGCCAGCCTTTTCCAAAAATAAGAATGTGAAGCAAATTGGGCTTATAGACCCTTATAATGCAATTGCACGCAGAGATGGGGACCTGAGCGGGCAGGCAGAAATATTATTGATGGCTGCTGAAAACAGGGAATAAGATGTTATTAAGCCAAGTCAGAGATAGATATCGATAGCTAATATAAAGCCTTTATTGGTTTACAGGCTCCAGGAAAGAGGGTTCAGATCTTCGACCCTTTGCTTTGCTTTTAATTTCACTGGAGATGCAGGGTTTATGAATAAAACATATCTTCACACATGATTCTGATATTAGTCACTACTTTTTGTGTTCCTCATTCTCTCAGAGCAAGCAGTGTTCACTAACTACATAAACTTTGAAATCCTTTTTATAGAGAAGGGTAGAGAAACAAACTGACAAAGAGGGAGTGGCTGGAGAGGGAGGAAATAAGATGAAACATAAGACAGAAGGCACAAAGGTGAATGAGAGGCTAGAAATAAGAATAGAAATGTGAAGAAGAATACAAAGAAAGTTTTGGGTGAGATAACAAGTTAAGAATGGAAAATAAAAAAGAAAATGGATGGAAGAACTCAGGTTGCCTCTCTCCTCCAGGAAGTTATGATGGCAGTTATTTCCTTCTTCTTCCCTCTTTGTTTAGGAGGAGACAAGATCCTTTGTAAGAGGCATAGCAGATCCTTATAGCCATGTGGTACATAGCTTGGTTTCACATCCCTTTTAATTCTTTATCTGTAAGCATATATGGAAGTAAGGACAATGACGGTTAAAAGAATGTTAGAGCCTTTCTTAGAATTATCAGACACTAGTCTGAGAATCTGCAAATAGTCCCTAGAGTGAAGTATGTTTCAGAATGCTAGCATGGACTGGGAGAGAAGATATGTGCTAGAGAGATAATAAAATAAATTTATGATAAGTTTTTTTTTCATATCATTATCAATCCAGGTTAGTGTATATATCACAACCGGCCTGGGCTGTGCATCAGAATATATGCCAAGATCTTGTTCTCCCCAGAGGACTAGACTGAGATTTAGTTAACATACTGTCAGTGATGCTAGCTCTGCTCACGCAGATATCTTTTTTTGTTGAAATAAGTATATAAGATAAGCACTTATATGACATGACTCTTTCTGATGAAGATTTATCCATGAATGAGTGTATACCCTGAATTCAAAAATTCGAAGTGCTCCAAAGTTTCAGTTTAGAAACAGAAAATGTAGCTACAGTTCCTGTGTCTCATATAGTTTTATCCAGGACATGACTACTTAGACATATTGAAGAAAGATTAAAACTGACAACTTAGGCTGTTCAAAAGTCTGACATTGTTTCCATAGAGCAATACTAACTTAAAAAATATATTTGGTCTAATGAGTTTTGCTCTGAATTTGATGTGTAGAGATGGATATGACACTCTGTGAGTGTCTGATAATAACTACGAGTTATTATCAGAAGAAACAAAGGCAACCCAAACCTGAGTTGAAACTTATGAGTTCAGATTTGGGTAAAATAGTGAGATTGGACAAGTCTGCAGTTCATCAGAAGAGAAATAGAACTTCTGAAGTAGAGACACTGAAGTCTAAAGTGAGCAATTCAAGCTAGTTTACATGTTCTCCAACACAGTGTCACCTATGAATTTCACTCCACTGAAGGTAATAATTTACTTATAGGCAAATATTTCATTGAACACCTAGCTTCAATCAAAAAACTATCATAAATTTGATGAGTAGAAAGAATGAAAATGTCTTTTTATTTAATAATCAGTACACAAAATAGAAGCATTTTGATATATATTGATTTGATATAATTACATAGAGACATTCCCATGATCTGGAAATTGAAGAAATTACTTGGGATATTTTTAGGAAGTAGAAAAGATATGTAGAAGACTTACCAGTCTTGAAGTACTCAATATTTGTGTGATTCTATGGTTTTGATGCTCTTGGTGCAGCTATGTCACAGGTTACGGGAAAGTCAGAAATAACCTCTTCAGACTTTAGGTTGCTCATTTGTAAAGTCCACAGGATAAATACAACTGTGTCATTCAGTCTCTGCATCACAAACTAAAATAATAGCTGAAATTTATTCCAAATTGACTAAGCTAATCAGCTACCCTTTTGATGGGGCTATTATGCAATCACTACACTTTCTTTCAGAACATTTACAAAATCACAGCTCGTGCCAACCAGTTTTTATAAGTATTAGTTCAGAAAATAGACTTTAATTCCACGGCCCCACTCTCTTCCTTAATTAATTATGAGTCTTGGAGTTTTACTTTTCACAGCTTTAAAGACAGAACTAAGGCTGCTTTTCCATCTTTTGTTCACTTTGTAAATTTTATAGAAAGACAGCTCAGGTGTTAAAATAATCAGATGGGATTCAGTTTCATCACAGAATCACAGAACAGTCTGGGTTGGAGCAGACCTTTAAGATCACCTAGATCCAAATCCCTGCAGGAGGCAGAGACACCTTTCTCTAGACCATGTTGCTCAAAGCCCCACACTGCTTGGCCTTGAATACCTCCGGGGAGGGGACATTCAGAACCTCACTGGCCAACCTGTTCCAGCGTCTCACTACCCTCATAGTAAAGAATTTCTTCCTAACATCCGGCCTAAATCTACCCTCTTCCAGTTTAAAGCTTTTTACCTTGCCCCTCACTACATGCCCTTAAAAAATTTCTCCCCAGTTTTCTTCTAGACCTCCTTCAAGTTCCGGAAGGCCACTTGAGGTACTCAAGAGTCTTCTATTATCCAGGCTGAAGTGCCCCAAATCTGTTAGCCTGTATCCGTAGACAAGGTGCTCTAGCCCTCTCATCATCCTCGTGGCCCTTCTCAGGACCTGCTCCATGCCCTTCCTGTGTTGGTGGTCCCAGAACTGAATGCAGTACTGCAGGTGGGGTCTCACAAGAACAGAGTGGAGGGGCAGAATCACCTCCCTTGATTTTCTGGTCATGATTTTCTTGAGACAACCCAAGATACAGTTGGCCTTTTGGGCTGGAAGCACACATTGCTGGCTCACATTGTGTCTTCCATAAACTGACACTCCTAAATCCTTCCCCTCAGGGCTCCCCTAAGCCATTCTCTGCCCAATCTGTATTTGTGCTTGAGATTGAACCTATGCAGGTGCAGAAGCTTTCTCCTTCTTTAATTTTTAGTTATTCCAAATTTCTGTGAAATATGGATGATAATACTTTTTTCCTTTGCTGTATTTTTATTGTTGATGTCTTTCATAACAAGCTATGACCCTTCCTACATTATCTGGAAGAGCTTGGCTATACAACTATATTAACTGAGTATTCCAAAAGAGTCCAGTGAATTGCATCCTTTTCTTTCAGTAAGAAACATCAGTATATACAAAATGCAATCAGATAGTATGTCTTAGCTTCAGCCGGAACAGACTTGATTTTCTTCATACTGTCTGATACTATGTTTTGATTTTAAGAGAGAAAAAAAATAAAATGTTTTGTTGTTGCTGAGCAGCATTGTAGAGTGTCAAGGACGTTTCAGTTTTTCAGCAATATCTCCACCAAAGGAAACACAAACTTTCTTGTGTTTTGGGGGTTTGTGGATATATGCATATTTGGAATTAAAGTCTGGCTGCAAATCCTATCTAAGTGACCAAGAAGCAGAGAGATTTCATATGGGCCTTCACCAGCAACAATCTATGAAAAAAATGTAACAGGAAATAGCTTATGCCGCAATCCTTGGGCCAGTCCAGACAGAACAAGATCATCACAGAATCATGGAATGGCTTGGGTTGAAAAGGACCACAATGATCATCTAGTTTCAATCCTCCTGCTATGTGCAGGGTTGCCAACCACCAGACCAGGCTGCCCAGAGCCACATCCAGCCTGGCCTTGAATGCCTCCAGGGATGGGGTATCCACAACCTCCTTGGGCAACCTGTGAAACATGTTCTGCATTTAGCAAGCACATCCTACACCCCATGTCACCACTGAAAATATCATCCTGGGCCTTGATAAGCAAGTCCTGCAGCAATACAGCATGTAAGAAAGAATTGAGTCAGATATTGGGACTCATTTCTGAAACAATCTCATAAACACTTAGATCAAGGAGCATGATAAAGGGTGGGCATACCTGATCCCCTATCATGCACCAACATCTGGAAAAAATTGAATAATACAGCAGATTGTTAAAGACTGGTGTGAGAGCAATGGATGCTGAGACATTCTAACATTCGGACACACATTTAGCAAAAGCTACCCAATTAAACAATACTCTGAAATCTGCAAATCGACCTGACACTGCCCAGTCAAACTTTTTATGTACTATAAAAGGGGATAAAGTCCCTGTAGTGTGCATGAAAGACGTGCTGAACAGGACAGTCTGAGTTATTGCTGCCCCAGGCAAAGGCAAAACTATCTACGAGGATTATTTTTGCACAAGGCCCTGTGTGTGCTTTATGAGTAATACAGAAGAATGGAGATGTCCAGTGTGTACCTCAAAGGGATTAGCTCATGAGTGAGAACAGCCAATAATTTCAGTTGTGTAATGTCAGTTTTTACAGAATACTGCATGTCATCATTACTGTGGTTGTTATATACCTTATAAATGTTATTACATAAGAAACACACAGATTAAGGAAGAATAAATTCTGATAGAACCAGATCTAACTAAAGCATAGAGTAACCCAACACTGCATCACCCCTCCTGCCCTGAATTACTGTTACAACAGATAGAGTCCAAAACCATGGACTAGATGAATTCCTTATACAATTTAAAGGGCTGGCCCATAGGCCACTATGTTTTGTGCCTCTTTATATAAAAAGACAAGTTAGATAATGATAATTAGTTAGGATGTATGGGAAATGGTGTGACCTTAGAATGATGTAAAAGGTATTGAATAAGCGGTGGATATTGACTTGGTTTTAACTGGGACAGCATTTATTCTCTTCTTAGTGTCTAGTATGATGGTATGTTTTGGTTTTGGGAGAAATACTACATTGATAACCCATTGATGTTTTAGTTGTCACTGATAAAGTCAGTAACAGAGCCAAGTACCTTTCAGTTTTTCAGTTTAATGTATTGTCCAGCAAGCAGGGAGTCAGGGGTGGATAAATTGCTGGGACAGCAGAACCAAGACACCTGACTCAAACTGGCCAAAAGAATATTCCATGTCATATTATACTAGATGAAAAACAAACAAATAACAACAACAACAACAACAACAAAACATAAAACTGATTTGAGATGTCCACGGAAACACTGCTTAGAGACTTGCTGGGCATCAGTAGGCAAGTGGTGAAAGGCTCTATGATCTTTAGCTGCTTACAAGGCTAAACTACAAGAGTAAAACAAATATCACAAGATCAGTATGTCCTAGACAGCTTTGTTGAAGTATGAGAGCATCTATCACTTTTAATACTAGATTGTATAGAGAATCATAGAATCACAGAATCACAGAATCATAGACTGGCTAACCTTTGAAAGGACTTTGATGATTATCTGCCTCTCATCCCCCAGCCATGCATAGAAATGACAGTCACTAGATAAGGATGTCCAGGGCCTCATCCACCCTGGCCTTGAGTGTCTTCAGAGATGGGGCATCTATAATTATTCTGGACAGCATGTTCCAGCACCTCACCACTCTCTGAGGGAAAAACTTCCATCTAACATCTAATCTAAATCTTCCTTCTTTTAATTTAAAATCAGTCCCAATTGTGCTAACACTATCATACCATGTAAAATGTCAGTCTCCCTCATTTTTATAAGATCCTTTTAAGTACTGGAAGGCTGCAGGTGAGGCCACCAAATTGGTGAGGCATTATCTGCTCTTGGTAAAGCTTTGTAACTGCTTTTGATCTCCTCTTCATCTTTCGTGTGCCCTAACACAACTTCCGGTAAGATTTGTGTCTTGATCTTCCCAGCAAAGTGAGGCTTGCCATCTAGTAGTTTTCTCAGCCTTTCTTTTTATCTTTGTTAAAAATGGGAGCTATATCTCTCTTCTTCTGGACACTGGACTCTCCACCTCTCACTGTTTGGTGGTTTTTGTTTTTTTTTTTTCCATTATACTAAATATTATATTATACTAAATATAAATATGATCTAAGGATAGCAAATAATTGTTAGAAGTTGTTCAACAGGTAGAATAACTTTCAATGGAAAAAGAATAGTCTCTTTTTGACAGTGTGTAATAGAAATTCTGTGCATATTACCCACAACATATTTATATGGGTCCGTTTGCCATTTATTTCATATTAGTATGTGATATATTATGAACTCACAGGGAAAACGCCAGATTGACTACTAAAACATACAGAGGAGAATTTGCTTGAAATAGAATAATTGGTCTTATAAGCCATATGAATTAACCACATAATCACAAAATCTAGCACTAACTATGAGTACAACATGATTCATTTATAAGTATTCATTACACTTTTGCAAAGGAACCCAGTAGTGCAACTGGTAATATAAAAATTTGGGTCAAGAAATACTATAACATATAGTATATGTTTATATAGCCCTGCTATATAAACAGACAACGAAGCTATAGCATATGACCTGCTATATAAACAGACAACGAAGACACTGTCAAGACTTGGCCAGTATCATGAGTTGGATTTTATTTTTCATCTATATTCAATTATTATTAAAATAAATAAATAAATACATAAATAAAAATAAAAAAATTTCAAATACACTAGGAAACAAACAAACAAACAAAAGAAAAAAAAATGCTCAGAAATGAATACTTTTTAATCCCATAGAAACCCACCTATAGTGAAGCTTCCAAGCATGTGGCACTATATACTCTCAGTGCCAATATCTCTTCTTTTTCTAGCAGCAGTGACTAAATGTTTCACTGCCAAAGCTGCTTTTTACCTCAGCTGCTGCTAGCTGGTTGTACTTCAATTTCTCTTTTCATTTTAGATTTCAGTGGCCCCTTTTCCCATTATACTGAGTAATATATGAGTCTGAATGATGTGTGTAATGGGAAACTGATGTTATGTGTGTACTTTATTGACACAACTGACAAGAAAAGCCTTAGCCTACATCTCTAAGTAGTGTAATTTATTGTTCACTATCCCCTTCTCACCCACATATAATAGTAAATGAGAGAAAAAGAAAGAATTGTAATATCACTCTTTCTCCAAACACTTACAAACAGACAAACAAAAAACTCGTTAAACCTGAAACAAGTGCTTCCTGCCTCTCACATAGCATGACTGGAGAGTAATGCCTAAAATTTTGCCTTCAGAATGAGAGGTGGATGAATACACAATTTTTTCATTATTTCATCTTCATCTCAAAATGATTATGTGAATGCCAGCTGTTTCACTGTAATTGACTGTTTCTCTGCTCCACAAACACCCCTCTTGTCCACAGAATATGGTTTTAAACTGGAATGAAATTCCATTAAATCCAATATATTGAATGAAATTAAGTGGCAGAGACACTTACAGTATTGGCAGATGACCGTTAACTTGATTTTTAAAAATCAGTCAAGCCGTAAGAATCAACAATAATGCTTCATCCTACTTCTTCATGTCTTCTTATGACAACTTTCTATATCAGATCATCAATGAGAAATTTATTACATCTTTTCTGAAACCACTCTTTGATATGTCAAATGATTGATGACATAAAGAAAACCTAGTGACTCGTTTTTGTACTCCCTGCATTGAATAACTATAAAGATTTGACTAAATCATTTTACTTTTAATTTGGAAAAGGCTAGAAAAATGCATGCATTCTATTATTCTATCTCAGCTGGTTAGTGGTGACTAGTCTGGTTTTTGTTGTTGTTTGTTTATTTGTTTGTTTTTGTGATTCTTTGTCTCCATCACATAACACATTAGGAATAGAAATTTAACAAACAGAAGGCAACATCAAGGTGTGGATTTGTATCTTGCTAGTTGAATATTTTATTATTTTCTTGCAACTGATCATTAATCACTTTCCAATTGCAGACTGTCCTGGATGGCAGCAGTTACTCTTGTCCTGTGGTTACCCTGCCTCTTGATTTTGCATAGTGAAGTTTTTGATAGGATTAAATCAGATTATCTATTGCTGTGAGAAGTAAAATATGAACTGCATTAATGTAACAACTTCTTACAAAAATAATCTACATAACTCAAAGTCTTTAAATTAAAATAATATTCTTTGTGCTGTATGTGTGTATACATATAGTAAGAAAATAAGAATATTTTCCATATTTTCTCTTCCCAATACATTTGTAATGAATTTAGATAACTGATTGATTCTTCTTCTGCTTTGTCTCTTTTTGCATCCATCTATGTAGGCTGCTCTGAAAGTAATACCTCCTATTTATTTCCATGGAGACTAAAACAGGTACAAAGAGCACCATAATAAAGACGGAATGAACTCTCAGCTACAAAACACTGTTATTCACCAGCCACCATTAGCTAAGCATTTTTGCAAGAGATGACCAAGAGCCTGAAAACTGTGCTTGTAGAAGTCTGCACCAGCGGAAGTGACCCATCCTTGCCGCAGCTGAAATGTGCCACCCACTGTGTTCATATCCACTGCTTGGTCTCCATAAACATTCAGTGAGCATCAGTGAATGTCAGTGGAACAATTTTTTATGTGTGGAAAAATTCAGTGACAAACCATTGCTCCAAACACACTTCCATGTCAGGCACCTTTTTGTCAGATTGCCCCTCTGCTGCAATCTGTCACACAGCAATAAAACATTATGGAATAGTGGTGGGAAGGTGCAAACTCTACTGACATACCTCTACTGCTGTTGTGGGCCAACATAATACAATAGGAAGCTTTATTTTTGGAGCAAAGTAAAACCTTTTTCATCATTATGACTATGAAATTCATTGGTTTTATAACCACAAAGGGAAATTGTGGACAAATAATCTGACCTGTGTGAGTCATAGCATAGGTTTTTACATCCTTATATCAAATTCTGAAACCTGATACTAAACTGAAATGAAAGGCACTTAGTTTTGATAAAGATTTCAAGATTTCAGTGGTGAAAAATCTATTCATTAAAAGGAGTGACTAGAGACACTATGAAAAGATGTCTGGGGATTTGCATTTAAAATAGAAGTAAAATCTTCCCCTTCCACCCCCTCCCCGCCGCCCCTCCCCCCCCAGCTGAAAGATTTTATTTGCTCTCCTGTTTTGGCATAATAATACTTAAACTGAGTTTTCTATGTTCTTTGATTAGTAAAAGAGTCTGTAGTTCTTGCACAGAAAACAGAAAGAATGCTTCTTTTGTGTAATTATTCCGCTTCCCTCAGGTCTCTTCAAGTTTCTTTTTAACTTGCAGCTAGTTAGAAAGCCAGAATATTTTCCACATTTCCTCATTTCAAAATGCTTTTTTTGCAAGTTATTCTAATTTTCTAGAAACTTGAAGAAGGTGGTGCTGTTCCTTTCCCTTCCAGTCCCTCACACATTTTGTTGCATTGCCGGAAAGTCATTAGAAAAGATAAGAACAAATGTTAAGTTTTGAATATAAAGGTATTAAATGTATGTGAAATAATGTCATAGTTTGCAATCAATCAATTATAACATATGTCTGTAATAAAGCTAAAGAACATGTAGGTGAAACAAAACATGTCTGAAGTGTTGAGTTGATCATAAATCAGTTTCATGTGAAATTAAGTGAAGCAAAAAGTAGTTGTAATCTGCTTACAGTTTTCACTTTTTAACACTACTTTCCACTCTCAGCTTCTCTCACTCTAACTTTTCCATTCTGCCTATTTCTAAACATCTTTTAAAAATATCATTATAAATAATATGTCCTTAAAAGTGAGGAAACATTTCTGCCTGAAAATTGACATTCCATTATAGTTCAGAGTACTTTGACAAGTAAATATATTTAATTCCTTTATTACAATATTGCATTTCATGAAAATATGAAACAAACAAAAAAAATGTCTACAAAACAAACTTACATGTGCACACAACTCATCAGTCCTTTGAAATAAAATATTTAATATTTGTGGTAAACTTAAACATATAAGTAAAATCAAAATATACCATGCTGATTTATTTATTATTTTTTTTTTGCCATTTTTAAATGAAAAGTAATAATGAATTTAAAAGTCAGCATAAAATGGGATTTGAACTGCTTGAATGTTGTGTATACTTATCCTTTATGAATTGTAGAGTTTCAAAGTTCATGTTCTTGATTCTAATTAATCTTTCTAACTGAGCTCTAGATACACTTTGCAGTTATCACAGAATCACAGAATCCTCAGAGTAGGAAGGGGCCTTTAATGTCCATCTAGTCCTACTTCCCTTCAACAATCAGGGACACCACAGCTACATCAGGTTTCTGTGGGCCTGATCCAGCCTCATCCTGAAAGTCTCCAGGGACAGGGCTTCCATCCCCTCTCTGGGTAGCCTGTCCCAGTGCCTCAGTACCCTGGCTGTAAAAGACTTCTTCCTTATATCTAGCTTAAATCCACCCTTTTTAAACTTGAAACCATTGCCTCTTGTTCTATTGCAACAGACACTGATAAAGAGTCTGTCCTCTTCCCTCCCATAGCTCCCTTTTATATACTGAAAAGCCACTATTAGAATACCTCAGAACCTTCTCCAGACTGAACAACCCCAACTCTCTCAGTCTGTTCTCACAGGAGAGATGTTCTATCACTTGGGCCATTTTTGTGGCCCTCCTTTGGATGCACTCCAAAAAGTCCATGTCTTGCCTGTACTGATTACTCCACATCTGGACACCATAATCCAGATGAGATCTCACTAGCAGAGAGTAAAGGGACAGGATCACTTCCCTGGCCCCATTTCTTTTGATGCAGCCCAGGATATGGTTGGTTTTCTGGGCACATTTTTGGCTCAAATATTAACTTCAAGGGCACACTATTGGCTCATGTCCAGCTTCCCATCTATCAGTACCCACATATCATTTTTGTCAGGGCAGTGTTCTCTCCTTTTGTCCTCCAGCTTGCATTGGTACTGGAAGTTGCCTTGACCCAGGTGCAAGACCTTGTATTTGGATCTGTTGAATGTCGTAAGATTCACGTGGTCCCATTTCTCAAGC
The DNA here is from genome assembly GCF_987193195.1 of Phasianus colchicus. Taxonomy (NCBI): domain Eukaryota; kingdom Metazoa; phylum Chordata; class Aves; order Galliformes; family Phasianidae; genus Phasianus; species Phasianus colchicus. The sequence goes on along the minus strand of NC_143476.1, from coordinate 86,588,889 downwards.
TTGGTTGGCTTGGTGTCATTAGCAAACTTGCTGAGTGTGCACTCAACACCATTGTCAATGTCACTGATGAAAATACTAAAGAGTATCAGCCCCAGCACTGACCCCTGGTGACACCACTCGTCAATTATCTCCATGCAAACACTGAATCATTGACCGCCACTCTCTGGACTTGATTCTGCCACCAGGTCTTCATCCATTGAACAGATCAGCCTTCAAATCCATATCTTTCCAATTTGGAGAGAAGGATATTGTGGGGTACCATGTGAAAGACCTTACTGAAGGCAAGACAGATGACAGCAGCAGCTCTTCCCTTGTCCATTGATGCAGTGATACAGAATCACAGAATCACAGAATCACAGAATCGTAGGGGTTGGAAGGGACCTCCAGAGATCATCGAGTCCAACCCCCCTGCCAAAGCAGGATCCCTATACCAGGTCACACAGGTAGGCGTCCAGGCGGGTCTTGAATATCTCCAGAGAAGGAGACTCCACAACCTCCCTGGGCAGCCTGTTCCAGTGCTCCGTCACCCTCACCGTAAAGAAGTTCTTGCGCACATTGGTGCGGAACTTCCTATGCTCCAGCTTCTGGCCATTTCCCCTTGTCCTGTCTCCGCACACTGCTGAAAAGAGTCTGGCCTCGCCACTTTGCCCCCCACACCTTAGATATTTATAGACCTGGATCAGGTCCCCTCTCAGTCTTCTCTTCTCAAGGCTGAACAGACCCAGCTCACTTAGCCTTTCCTCATAGGGGAGATGCTCCAGGCCCTTCACCATCTTTGTGGCTCTCCGCTGGACTCTTTCCAAGAGATCCCTGTCTTTTTTGTACTGGGGAGCCCAGAACTGGACACAGTACTCCAGATGAGGCCTTACCAGGGCAGAGTAGAGGGGGAGGATCACCTCCCTCGACCTGCTGGCCACGCTCCTTTTAATGCACCCCAGAATGCCATTGGCCTTTTTGGCCACAAGGGCACACTGCTGGCTCATGTCCAACCTGTCGTCCACCAGGACACCCAGGTCCCTCTCCACAGAGCTCCTCTCCAGCAGGTCATCCCCCAACCTGTACCGGTGCATGCAATTATTCCTCCCTAGGTGCAAGACTCTACACTTGCTTTTGTTAAACTTCATCTGGTTCCTTACTGCCCAGATACCATCATAGATCCAGGAGGATCTAGTTCATGGTCTTTCTGGGCACAGAAGTGAGACCGACAGGCTGGTAGTTCCTGAGGTTATCCTTTTTACCCTTGTATTTATTTTTTATTTTTTACTTTTTTGTTAGCACAAGCCTTTTGATTCAGTGTTTCCAGTCACCCAGAATAAACTTAAATCCTTGCAAGCAATCAACATCACCCACAGTCTAATATTATCAGTCATCTCCTTTTCAAAAAAAGCAAATGAATCTCTTAGGATCAGCATGAAACAGTGTGTGGGATTTCTCATTATTTTCTCTTATGCAGTGTGCTGGTTTTAACTGAAATAGATTTAATTTTCTTTCTAGTAGATGATATGATGCTATGTTTTCAATTTATAATGAAAATAGTGTTGATACCACAAAAATCTTCAGTGGTTGCTGAGTAGTGCTGCCTGGAGACCAGGACTTATCTGCTTTTCTTGGTTGAAATCAAGAACCAAGTTGGCTGAAACTAGCCAAAGGAATATGCCATACCACTTAGTATCATAGTGATCATAGTGATCAATAAAATCAGGGAAACTGGACTGGACAGCTGCCCCAACTCAGGACCTGTCTGGGCATCAGTCAACAAGAAGTGAGCAATTGTGCTGCACATAATTTGATTATGCTTTTTAGTTATTATTATTATTATTAACTTTCTCTCTATATTTTTCTTTTCTCTTTCTAAACTGTCTTTATCTCAACACACAGGTTCTTGCACTATTCAATTTTCTCTGCCACCTACTGCAGGAGTGGATAACCAAATGACTGTGTGGTCTTCATCTTTCTGCCAGGTTAAACCACAACAGAGATAAGCTGATGCTTATCTTTGTGAAAGCACTATAGTTCTTTTACTTTATGTATGCAGGTCTTGAACCTGTGGCACACTCGTGAGTTTCTGTGACTCCAGATCTAACTTTGCTACTCCCACATCCATTTTGTATCCTGGTGAATCATTTGAAGTTTCTGTAGGACTTCGTAGTGAGAGTCTCATCTGGAAGATGTGAGAAAATTTGTCAGGATCTTATGCGTACTGTCTGTTATCTGAAACAAAGTAATTTTATGTGAATACTATGAATTTGTCTCTGGATTGAGCTAACTCTTGATCTACTCCTGAAATTTGATACAAAAAAAATTGTGTTGGTTTAGGTCAAAACATGTACCATAGGCTGGTCTAAATAAATAGCACTGTATCTGATCATGTTCCTGTGTCAGGCATATTTCATGGCACAAAACTAGATCAGTTTATTTGTACAGATATTCCTTGAGGAATATATAGATCCTTGATGAATAGATAGATTTATGATTACACTGTGATACTCAAATGCCTCATGCTGACATATGTTTTTCACTCTAGATGTTTCTGAAGACATTTACCAAGTGAGAATAAAACACACTTCCCAGAGTCAAATTCCTTTTTAAACCCTGCAAATATTGCAGATATAGCTGCAAGCAGAATGTAATTTACTAGAGCAGGGGATAAATTCATTGCTGTATTGCAGACATCACTGAGGTGGAACATGGATAGTTCGTGAAAGAAAAAGAGAAAAGGAATCTGGAACCAGTACTCAAGACATACTCTTTTTCCATGCTCTAACTCTGTTTCCGTCTCATTCTATTAATATCATCTCAGCTCCAGATACTGTCAGTATCAGTTACATTCCCTTCAGTGAGCCACAAAAAAACATCTATAGCATTTTGTGCAGTCAACCTGGAGGCAATCTGCTAACACTCAAGTGCTCATTGAATGGAAAATGATAGAACAGTTGGCTATCTGGGAACATTATACTATGCCATAAACAACATACTTTTCTGTTTTCTCCTCTTTGACCCCACACATATAAGCATCCCTCTATGTACCTAATTTGTGGTAGACTAGAGTGTTAAAAATATGATAAGGTAATAGAGAAGAAAAACTACTGAGGATGGACAATACCAGCTGAATTGGTCCTTGTTAGATTTTAGAGCAACTGGTGTCCCAAAACTCATGACATTTCTCAGAGACATCATAACTGTTTGATTTTTCCCTCTTCCATTTAAAATACCAGTGTATATGAAAAATGTATTACAACATTTAGATAGATAAAGTTTGTTAATGGAATAAGAGAGAGAGATATATATTTTTGCTTGTTTGTTTTCTCAGAAAAAAAAAATAAACACATAGTAAGATTTGCTTAATATTCTTCCAGATTATTCTTTTATTCCTTTTTATCTGTTTGCATAATCTCTCTCCAACTATAGCAATCATGACTATCCCTTTTATGGTAATGAAGATGAGTTTTTGAATAAAAATAATGGTAACAATTAACAAACAAATATATATATATATATAAAAGACCGTCAATAAAAGACGACAAAACATAGGGTTGTTTTGTTTGTTTGTTTTCAGATGAAAACATGCCATTTTTCTTTAAAAATATATATGTGTGTATTTATTTATTTATTTTGGAGAGGCAGAATGAAGTATTCTCTTTTAATATCAAGAATGTCCTACTTATTTATGATCATGTCTGTCAGGTCTTATCATTTCACTGGAGTCCTTCATTCATTGTGGAAAAGACTGGTTTGCTGCATCTTTTTAATGTAGTTATGCAAGCAATAGTTTCTTCTGATATGCTCTACTGTTGTAGATATTAATAATGATTTTGTTGCAGCAATTTCAATTTCCAAGTACAATAACAAATTAACTAACACCTTAAGACAATAAAAAAATACCTAAGTAGATATATTACTTATGTAGTCAAGGTGCTTGGTATTTCCCTGTTCCAGTCACATTCCCCTCAGAGGCACAGCTGGGAGTTATGCTTGCTTAGAAAAGGTCATGTTTAGCCCATGAGCCACAGCTTTGCAACTTCTACTCTCACTTTTCTCTCTGTGTTTTGCATTTAATGTAAAGATGGTGAAGTCTTTAAGATTATGCTAAGGCTTGCTCAGGTGACAAGTGCAATGGATCGTACAACGTAGTAAACAGCACTGCTATTGAGCTTTGCAAATAGCAATCAGATGTTGCTGCCCCATATGGTTTGAAAGCACCTGCCCCAGAACAGATGGTTTAATCAGCATCTGATATGTAGTTTCACTTCTCTGACTTACACAAAAAAGTGATTTCTCATGTGGAGCCAGGCTTTGAAGTTGAAGGCCAGCTTCAATGTGAAGGAGCCCATGGCATATCAAAAAGAGAGTCGAAGGCAAGAGTTGTCTCATGAAAGTCAAGTCAACTCAGGGTTGCTCTCTGTCTGGAGTATGCTGGAGATGAGACTTGAAACAGATGCCTGCCTGAATATTTGAATAGTTGACTTGTAACTTCTCAGAGTAAGGAGAAGTTTCAACCTTGGAAAGTGAACTTCAAGTTTGCACACACAAAGGTTTGTGACTTCAATACCAATTTTTTTAGGTGTATCCACAATGGAAATGTGATATTCCTATAACTGGGAATTCACACAATAAGTGTGATTGGAATAAATAAATAAATAAATAAATAGATAGATAGATAGATAGATAGATAAGTAAATAAATAAATAAATAAATGCTGATAAAGCCCTATGACTTTATTAAAACACTGACAAACTGCTGGCCAGTGAGGCTTTTCAGAACACACATGATTGATGTTTTAAACTTTAAGTCTCCTGGAATCATAGAGGTTGGCACTTTGACAGCTGAAGCTCTCAGTCCAGTCTCCTCACTTCATCTTAACATATTCATATATCTCAACAGAAATTCTGACCACCTGTGCTACTTTTTCAGAAAACTGAAAGAATTGTTGGTGTCTGAGGGTTTTCAGAACCCTAGTGGACTGCATCTTTCCTTGGATATGGTTATAGAAACTAAGACCACTAATCTTCCACCCTGAGTTTTTTAACTGAGTGTCAAAATGTTAGATGAAGATTATCAAGGCCTTCAAATAATCCTAATAATAAATGTTTCTTGTATAATAACACACTGGTAGAGTGTGTTGCTGTAATTCTTTAATTAAGAGCCCAATACTTCTTTTTAGCATTTAAGTTATATTGTTTCAGTTTTTTACCTAACAGCTTAGTAGTAAAAATGATCCCGCCTACATGCTGGGAAAAGTTACTTTATCATGTTTCTTGCCTTTCGTATATCTTTATGACCTCACAATGGAGGATAAAGTGGATCACTTAATTAAAGGCATCTAAAACTCTTGTCCTAGCTACCACACAAGAGAGATACAAATGCTTTTTGGCTCATTATTTTTTATAATTTTTATATTTTTATAGAAGTTATATTTTTATACTATATATATATATGTATGTATGTGCACATGCTTGAGAGACTTCACTGCCAAGAAAGGTAATAAAGTCTCTTTCTTTGGAGATCTTCAAAAAACACCAAATATAGTCCTGGACAACCTATTTGCAGTATCTCTTCTTGAACAGAAGGATTGGAACTGATGACCTACTGATCTTAAATTTTAAAGTGGAAACCATCATAATATACAATACAAATATACATGTGTTTTTTTTGCTGTTGTTTCTTCTGCAGTCTACATTAACAAAGGTGGAAGTAACTGCCAATTACTTTTTTTCATATAACAACTATAAAATCTATTTCAGTCTGGGGGAAAATAAATGTTTGCTCAGGGGAAAAAAAAAAAAAAAAGTAAAGGTAAAACCATCATGAGAAGACAACTTATTATCTCAATATTTTTTGTTTAGTTTTACCAAACAACTCACAAACACTTTGTAGTGTTTCACTAGTACATCGTTGTGTGTTTATATATACTTATGTATAAATATGTATAGTGTTTGATTACATTTAATAGATTCAGGATAGAATCAATGATCTAGAATAGTAGTAGAGTAGCATTTCTCAGAAGAATTTACATCATAAAAAAGTTTTTATGCAATTGGATATTGGTCAAGAGGTTGTTTCCCTTCTCTTTTGTGATCTGAAAATGTAAGACCAGATGACCTTCATAAGTAATCCAGTCTGTATCTCTCCAATTTAATCATCATCAGTTCTTCCATTAATAATGACTGTATTTTGATGGCTTAGGGGAAGTTTTTCTTAAGCACTGACCTACACGGCACAAAATGAGGAATACAGAAACAGTTAGACTGTGTCAAAAAGCTGTCTATTCACTTCAGAATTCTATATATAAAGAAGTGGAAGTTTCAGAGAAGAAAAATATGCAATAGGTAGTTATAAGATATTTAATAGGTAGATCCTGGCATCCACTCAGAAATAAGAGTGTTTATATTGGGACTGGTTGAACATTCAGATTTCTAACAAGAACAGCAGAGAAAAATAAATAAATAAATAAATAAATGTGTAAATGGGAGATAAAATGTACTTCTTGGTAATGAATGAATTTTAGCAGGCCCCCATGAGGTATGGAAATGCATTTATCTCCATTTTACAGATTGAAGCTGAGGAACAAAGACAAAAAGTGACTAAGACAAGGTCATACAAGATCCTTACAGCAATGGTGAATTCGGTCTTGTGTGCCAAATTTCTGTGAAGTAGGGCTACCATTTCTCTGAGTTTCACATACATATTTCCAGAGAAGTGAAAGGAAACAGAGGAAAAAAACAAAGAAAATAATAGACTTTGTCCTGGTCAGGTAATTGTTTGGAACAGGCTATTGGGTACCTGAAATGCTGGTCAAAACATCACTTGTGATTTTATAAAACTTACACAACACAGGTGTACATTGAAAGCACCTGTTTCCAGCACACAAATATTTGCATAGGTGCTGTAATTCTAAAGACTTTCTTCATGAGCCAGTCTTTCTGATACTCCTTTTATCAGCTACACAGTACATACACTATGAATCTATTGTGGAAGCTCTTGATTGGTTGTACACTTATTATACTTTCATCTTCCACAGATGTGTCTGGAAGAACAATTTCATTAATAATCCATGATTCTGGTTGACACCTTGAACTTCCTGCACAATCTCTGGAAACTGGCTGGGCGTCAGCTGGCTGGTGGTGAACAGTTGGTTTGTGTATCGCTTATTTTCTATATATACATATATGCATACATATAATTACTGCTATTTATAACCTCTTTTCCTGTCTTAGTAAGTAGTTTTTCTCTCAACTTATGAGTTATACTTCTTTTTTCTTTCTTTTTCTTTCTATTTCCTTTTTTTTTTTTTTTTTTTTCCAATTCTCTCCTCCATCCCATTTGAAGGTGGTGAGTTAGTGAATACCTTGCTCATAGGCAAACTCTTATTGCCACTGAATTCACACAATAGGTGCTGTGAAAGATGAAGAATTTCTTCATTAAAAAAAAAAAAAAAAAAGTAATAATAAAGTTTCATGATTTACACCCTCATTCCTCAATTCTGAAGATTAAATTTTCTTTGCATTCAAAGCTATTTATAATCGTCTTTTGTTGTTGTTGATAAATTTGATAAATCTTACAGAGCTATTGTGTTTCTGATCGCTTGATTCTGAATTATGTCTCACCAATTAACCTTGTGGAAATTATGCCTGTTTGACCAATAAGATGCAAGTTGAAGCTATGAAGCACAATTACTACCCTGTGAACAATTTGTTAGATGTGCCCCAAAGAATGTAGTAATCTAAGTACAAACACAGAGGTTACTTGATTAGAGCAAAAAGCTAATTCATACTTTGAAGGGGAATAAATAAATAAATAAAGTGCCGTGGCCATCTGTGTTGCGTTTATCAGACTGATCTGAGGAGATATTTCTTCAAGGCTCTTCAGAATTTTTCAGCTGCCAGACCTGTGACAATCAGTCTGACATGAACTAATAAACTCATAGACAAATTCATAATAATTGGTAAAGAGATGGGGCATTGTGCCAGTACAAGCAGTTTTGAAATTGGAGGTTTATACAGTTGAGTAACTATCAGCACCAATTGTCAGGGGGGAGAAATCACAGAGCCACCAAACACTGTGAGAAACATCTGCCTAGGGAAATTTCTCTTTTTCCATTCATCTGCAAGGCACCTGCTTCACGCAGTTTATTCTAAAATGCTGCACAGGCAGAAATTCCGAAAAGTAGTAATTATTAGAGTTATGTGATTATTTCCATGCTAATAGTTTCCTAAGAGTTTTATGGTCTATCTATCCCCAGTAGAGATTGACAAGACGTGATCTCAGAGATAAACAGCACAGAGTAATTGGGAAAACAACATCTTCTGCACTCCCCTGTGATATCTTTCAGTAACATGGAATGCTGCCTATATTTAACATACCAAGCTGTAGAAATAATGCTTGCTGTCCTGGTTTCAGCTGGGACAGTATTGATTTTCTTCATAGTGTTTGGTATGATGTGTTTTTGGGCTTTGTGAGAAATATCATATTGATAAAATTAATGTTGTTGCTGAGCAGAGCCATATAGAGCCAATTAAAATATTTCAGTTTTTCAGCTTCTTGTACTGCCCTGCCAGCAAGGGGATGGGGCTGAGGGACACAAAGAGCTGGGAGGGGAGAGGAACAGGACAGCTGAACTAATATCCAAAGGGATATTTCATACCATCTGACAACATGTGAAAAAATTATAAAACTGAGGGGAGTTGGCTGCTGCTTGGGCACTGACGGCATCAGCTGGCAGGTGGTGAACAATTGCATTGTGCCTCACTTGTTTTGCATATACACATATATATACATATAATATAATTATAGTTATTTATATCCTCATTTTCTGCCTTAGTAAATAGTGTTCTCTCCTCTCCTCTCCTCTCCTCTCCTCTCCTCTCCTCTCCTCTCCTCTCCTCTCCTCTCCTCTCCTCTCCTCTCCTCTCCTCTCCTCTCCTCTCCTCTCCTCTCCTCTCCTCTCCTCTCCTCTCCTCTCCTCTCCTCTCCTCTCCTCTCCTCTCCTCTCCTCTCCTTTTCCTTTCCCCTTCCCTTTCCCTTTCCCTTTCCCTTTCCCTTTCCCTTTCCCTTTCCCTTTCCCTTTCCCTTTCCCTTTCCCTTTCCCTTTCCCTTTCCCTTTCCCTTTCCCTTTCCCTTTCCCTTTCCCTTTTCCTTACTATACCATTTTTCTCTCAACTTAGGAATTATACCTTTTTTTTTTTTTTTTTTTTTTTTTCCTTGAAAGTGGTGAGTGAGGGAATGGCTTTGTGGTTGTTAGCTGCTTTCTGGGTTAAACCACAACAACTGCCTAAGCATGCTGGATGCAAAATCTCATGCAAATTGTGATCTTATGCAATAGAAACTGCTGCTGTTTTGTTTTGTTTAATGGAAGATACAGCTACTCCCACAGTGAAGCAAAACAACAGTAACATTAGAGGGAATAATGTACATTCTTTTAAGTAATCACAGGATGTTAACAAGTTTGGATGAAGCAAAAAAGTCATTTAATTTGGGCTTTGTACTGTACATGACATGTTCTGCAACCAGTGCCATGTGACTTCACAAAGACACCAGCATTTCTTGGAGAAAACAACCATTCAGACTACAGAATGTTTTGTAATGCTTCTCTGAAATACTAGTTTAGCACCAATTTAAAAATAAAAATTCAAGCTACTGGTCATCCCTGGAGGATTTAGTCTCAAGTCTAGTCTTAGCATTGCTTACTAACTCTGGTTAGGAATCCTTTGGTGCAACTTGTTAGGTTTTATGGCTTTCTATTTCTGTTTCCTCATTCATATGCAATATTCTTACTTTTCTTCAAAGATAATTTTGAAAACCAACATTTTATAAGAACACTGGTTGTTTATCTTAAGCACAAACACTTTTAAATAAATTAAATAAAAGAAAATAAAGTAAGGTTTAAAAATATTTGTACTGATAGGAAAGAGTTTAGAATTGACACAGACTGTTCAGTCTTACTAGACTTATGGTAGCTGTGGTAATGACAGTAAGTTTTCAGGGGTATCTTTGAGATTTTGTCTTTTGATTTGGTAAAGGACTTTGAACAACAGAAAAACACCAGTCCTTGAAAATATCTATGAAAAAATAAAAATGTTTTCCTGAAGCCTGTTATTTTTATTGGATATGTCATGTCAAAGAATCCTTCAGTAACAGATATAATGTAATCAAAAAAAATGATAAAAACAACTGTTATAATTTTGTGTTGTGCATTATGCAAATAGTTTGTATATACTTTGTCAGTTTTAAGACACCATTCACTTTACTCACTTCAGATGAATCACAGATCAGTACTAGCATATGCTGCATATTTATAACCTGAGTGTACTAGGGATGCAAGGACATTCTGCTATGAAAAATGTGTTAATGCTTTGCCATTTATCTCAAAACCACAATTAATTTCCTCTTGTAATTTATATGAATATTTCTTAATCACCTGTTTTTTAAACATTCCCCAGCAGTAACAATAGAAAGGTCTGTTATTCATCCAAACTTTCAGCAAAATTGCTCTGAACCATCTGAAGATCATTAATGCGCTAATCACAAAAGGGAGGAGAGAAATATGTAGAACTTCACAAGCAGTTAATGCAGTCAGAACCTGGGCTGTCATTTTTAAATGAGATGAAAAAAATCCGTAATATGCATAACTTCTCATACCATACAGGAAGAAGAGCACAACTGACCACCCTGGCCACCAGCCAGTAGTGCCAAAGTATCACCCTTGACAGGCATATTCACTCATGCTGTATATATGACACATCCAACTGATAGATTGCAGAAAATACTGATATGATGTCAGCAGTGACTTGTTTCATCTACACTAAGGTCAAGGTTGGTGCAAGATCCATATGGCTTAGGACCTGGATCAAAGCCCAGTGAAGTTAATATGACCATTCACACTGACTTTTATAGGTTTTGAAGCAGACAGTGTAGATAGGAGTGGTTGACAGAATTCAATCAGAGGAGAAAATGGGAGCAGAAAAATGAAATCATTTGTGAAAATATGAAGAACTTTCACAGGTCCCAGCTGAAGTCAGTTTTCTCCTCTTTTTCCTCTCTTTTTTTTCTTTTTTTTTCTTTTTTCTTTTTTTTTTTTTTTTAACTAAATTCCTTTATGATATATGTCTCAAGTTTGCATTAGCATTAACTGACTACAACATTCTTTAAACTCAGATTAATATTAACAATCTATCTATCTTTTATCCATTTTTTTTTTCCCCTTTTCTTATGGATTTCACAAAAGGAGAAGACATTATACTTTGAGAAAGAAAAATGAAAGGTAACTCATGATGACATCTTCCATCAACCACAGAAATACTCATATGTTCCAGACTTAGTCAAGTTTTAACTCCTTTTAGTTGTTCATTTCAAGAAGAAGGAAAGAGAAAGTGCCTTCACAGCAGGTACTTAGAGAAGAGTAAAATCCTGAATGTGGACTACTCTATTGAAATTTCCTGGAGTTAAAGTGCTGTTATTTCAGCGATAAAGATGGTCTATTTGTGTGTGGGTAAGACTCTATCCAGTTTGTAATGAGATGTGTCATGCAAAGAAGACATCCCTAAGCATCTTACTGAGCCAAGGAGCAGCAAAGAGACAATTAGTTGATTTCACTCTCTCATGAAGTATTTAAGCAGTTGATAAATTGGAAACAAAAAGAGGGAAAAGAGGCCCTCTACAGTAAGAACCAAAAAGAAGAAAACACATTTTATAGAAAATAGATTTCATCTTACATCTTACTATTGGCATTATCTGGAAAGTTCTGTGAATAAGTGTGTTTATTAAGAGCAAAGAGTTAAGGAGATAAAACAGAGTGGGTTCCTCACAGCAGCTATGGATATCTTAAGAAGACATGGGATGCATCGGTGGTATGGTATAAACTTGTTCAGTTTTGTGTTGCCAGGATCTCTTCCACAGACTTAGACGTACATGAAGAAAGAAAGCTACAGGAATATTTGCATGCTAATGAGACCTGTAAAAACACTTAGGATGTCTAAGAGATGAGATACTCTACACAGGTATATTACTTTAGATGTCTGAGGGAAGAAATGGCTATCTCATTGTATTTTTTCTGGGTTGAATTTAGTAGAGAATACTATTTCAGAAATCATAATAAATAAATCTGAAAGTTCTCTATATTCCCTTAATGCCTTCCCATGTTACGTTTTGCAATAAATGACAGTTATTCCTGGAGATGCTTGTCTAGTATGTCCTTAAACATATTCAATGAGAGAAAGTCCTAAAGTTTTTCAAAAATCTTTTTTTCAGTATCTACTATGCTTAAAAAATTTCATGCATTTCCTTGAAAATATTCCTGTTTCTACACTGCTTTGCCCCCTCAACATAAATTGCTGTCTTAATAGTCACTCCTATGCTGGTGGTTGTACTGTTGACTGGAATGTACTGTTGATTTGTTACTAAGATTTTGCATTGGAAAATTTTCAGTGGTTTCATTCAAGTTTTTAATGGAAAAACAAAATAATTCTTGATCCAGGCTGTTACACAGTGTGCCTCATTCTATTAAAGGCACTCTCTGTTGCTGAAAGGAAATACTATTTGAGTATTTCAGATACATGATATCCAAAATAATTGTTAGTATACTCGGGATTTTTACATTATTAAAGTGTTAATCGAATGGAAAAAGTAAACTGGTGCACTGAATAAGGAAAGTTTTCTGGAGAAAATTATGCATGCCTGACAAATCCAATGTGTTAAGTACATCAAGATTTAGTGTCCATTTATTAGTTGGTCAGTTCAGGGAAAACCTATGGCTGCCAAACCTGAATCATTACCTTCATTTTTCATGATATAATCAGATGAAAATGGTCACTACCTGGATATTTTCCTGGACAGGAGATGTTCTAACTAAGAACAGCTAGATCACCATTATTGCATCATTGACTGGTAATCATTCTGATTAATATAACTTTTTTATTTTTATTCCCTATACTGAAACAATGCATATGTAACTAATTATGCCTAGAGCTGGCTTCTAAATTATGTCCTTGACAAACCTGTACCATTGTCATTGCAACTCTAGATTTACTCTTTCCTTGAACCCTTTCCTTTACGGAAAAACAAATTAATATCTGATGATGTTTAATAGAGCTCAGGGTCAAAACCTGAAAATATTCACCTTACACATTGCTACATGCAAACCTCTTGCCACCATTCTTTTCTGTGACCATTAATTACACTTTTTACTTGACTATTTGAGAAGCATACTTACTAGATTGTATTTGGATATATTGAATCTCTGTTTCTTTCATCTTGAATGGTGGGAGGAAC